>NW_027472648.1:0-612250 GCF_030347505.1 Rhynchophorus ferrugineus | reverse complement strand
TATCTCGGAAACTATAAGAGATAATGCAATTTGGCAACCGGAAATGTAATTAGCATGGCCGAATATTACTTGGAATGTGAATTGGAACGAAATCGCCAATAGATAAGACCATTTTACAATTTGGGCCCAAGTTAGAAGCAGAGCCTAGGGTGTAAATTATCGATAGTCCATATCTCGGAAACTATAAGAGATAATGCAATTTGGCAACCGGCAAGGTAATTAGCATGCCGAATATTACTTGGAATGTGAATTCGAACGAAATCGCCAATAGATAAGACCATTTTACAATTTGGGCCCAAGTTAGAAGCAGAGCCTAAGGTGTAAATTATCGATAGTCCATATCTCGGAAACTATAAGAGATAATGCAATTTGGCAACCGGCAATGTAATTAGCATGCCGAATATTACTTGGAATGTGAATTGGAACGAAATCGCCAATAGATAAGACCATTTTACAATTTGGGCCCAAGTTAGAAGCAGAGCCTAAGATGTAAATTATCGATAGTCCATATCTCGGAAACTATAAGAGATAATGCAATTTGGCAACCGGCAATGTAATTAGCATGCCGAATATTACTTGGAATGTGAATTGGAACGAAATCGCCAATAGATAAGACCATTTTACAAATTGGGCCCAAGTTAGAAGCAGAGCCTAAGGTGTAAATTATCGATAGTCCATATCTCGGAAACTATAAGAGATAATTCAATTTGGCAACCGGCAATGTAATTAGCATGCCGGATATTACTTGGAATGTGAATTGGAACGAAATCGCCAATAGATAAGACCATTTTACAATTTGGGCCCAAGTTAGAAGCAGAGCCTAAGGTGTAAATTATCGATAGTCCATATCTCGGAAACTATAAGAGATAATGCAATTTGGCAACCGGCAATGTAATTAGCATGCCGAATATTACTTGGAATGTGAATTGGAACGAAATCGCCAATAGATAAGACGATTTTACAATTTGGGCCCAAGTTAGAAGCAGAGCCTAAGATGTAAATTATCGATAGTCCATATCTCGGAAACTATAAGAGATAATGCAATTTTTCAACCGGCAATGTAATTAGCATGCCGAATATTACTTGGAATGTGAATTGGAACGAAATCGCCAATAGATAAGACCATTTTACAATTTGGGCCCAAGTTAGAAGCAGAGCCTAAGGTGTAAATTATCGATAGTCCATATCTCGGAAACTATAAGAGATAATGCAATTTGGCAACCGGCAATGTAATTAGCATGCCGAATATTACTTGGAATGTGAATTGGAACGAAATCGCCAATAGATAAGACCATTTTACAATTTGGGCCCAAGTTAGAAGCAGAGCCTAAGGTGTAAATTATCGATAGTCCATATCTCGGAAACTATAAGAGATAATGCAATTTGGCAACCGGCAATGTAATTAGCATGCCGAATATTACTTGGAATGTGAATTGGAACGAAATCGCCAATAGATAAGACGATTTTACAATTTGGGCCCAAGTTAGAAGCAGAGCCTAAGGTGTAAATTATCGATAGTCCATATCTCGGAAACTATAAGAGATAATGCAATTTGGCAACCGGCAATGTAATTAGCATGCCGAATATTACTTGGAATGTGAATTGGAACGAAATCGCCAATAGAGAAGACCATTTTACAATTTGGGCCCAAGTTAGAAGCAGAGCCTAAGGTGTAAATTATCGATAGTCCATATCTCGGAAACTATAAGAGATAATGCAATTTGGCAACCGGCAATGTAATTAGCATGCCGAATATTACTTGGAATGTGAATTGGAACGAAATCGCCAATAGATAAGACCATTTTACAATTTGGGTCCAAGTTAGAAGCAGAGCCTAAGGTGTAAATTATTGATAGTCCATATCTCGGAAACTATAAGAGATAATGCAATTTCGCAACCGGCAATGTAATTAGCATGCCGAATATTACTTGGAGTGTGAATTGGAACGAAATCGCCAATAGGTAAGACCATTTTACAATTTGGGCCCAAGTTAGAAGCAGAGCCTAAGGTGTAAATTATCGATAGTCCATATCTCGGAAACTATAAGAGATAATGCAATTTGGCAACCGGCAATGTAATTAGCATGCCGAATATTACTTGGAATGTGAATTGGAACGAAATCGCCAATAGAGAAGACCATTTTACAATTTGGGCCCAAGTTAGAAGCAGAGCCTAAGGTGTAAATTATCGATAGTCCATATCTCGGAAACTATAAGAGATAATGCAATTTGGCAACCGGCAATGTAATTAGCATGCCGAATATTACTTGGAATGTGAATTGGAACGAAATCGCCAATAGATAAGACCATTTTACAATTTGGGCCCAAGTTAGAAGCAGAGCCTAAGGTGTAAATTATCGATAGTCCATATCTCGGAAACTATAAGAGATAATGCAATTTGGCAACCGGCAATGTAATTAGCATGCCGAATATTACTTGGAATGTGAATTGGAACGAAATCGCCAATAGAGAAGACCATTTTACAATTTGGGCCCAAGTTAGAAGCAGAGCCTAAGGTGTAAATTATCGATAGTCCATATCTCGGAAACTATAAGAGATAATGCAATTTGGCAACCGGCAATGTAATTAGCATGCCGAATATTACTTGGAATGTGAATTGGAACGAAAACGCCAATAGATAAGACCATTTTACAATTTGGGCCCAAGTTAGAAGCAGAGGCTAAGGTGTAAATTATCGATAGTCCATATCTCGGAAACTATAAGAGATAATGCAATTTGGCAACCGGAAATGTAATTAGCATGCCGAATATTACTTGGAATGTGAATTGGAACGAAATCGCCAATAGATAAGACCATTTTACAATTTGGACCCAAGTTAGAAGCAGAGCCTAAGGTGTAAATTATCGATAGTCCATATCTCGGAAACTATAAGAGATAATGCAATTTGGCAACCGGCAATGTAATTAGCATGCCGAATATTACTTGGAATGTGAATTGGAACGAAATCGCCAATAGATGAGACCATTTTACAATTTGGGCCCAAGATAGAAGCAGAGCCTAAGGTGTAATTAAATTATTGATAGTCCATATCTCGGAAACTATAAGAGATAATGCAATTTCGCAATCGGCAATGTAATTAGCATGCCGAATATTACTTGGAATGTGAATTGGAACGAAATCGCCAATAGGTAAGACCGTTTTACAATTTGGGCCCAAGTTAGAAGCAGAGCCTAAGGTGTAAATTATCGATAGTCCATATCTTGGAAACTATAAGAGATAATTCAATTTGGTAACCGGCAATGTAATTAGCATGCCGAATATTACTTGGAATGTGAATTGGAACGAAATCGCCAATAGATAAGACCATTTTACAATTTGGGCACAAGTTAGAAGCAGAGCCTAAGGTGTAAATTATCGATAGTCCATATCTCGGAAACTATAAGAGATAATGAAATTTGGCAACCGGCAATGTAATTAGCATGCCGAATATTACTTGGAATGTGAATTGGAACGAAATCGCCAATAGATAAGACCATTTTACAATTTGGGCCCAAGTTAGAAGCAGAGCCTAAGGTGTAAATTATCGATAGTCCATATCTCGGAAACTATAAGAGATAATGCAATTTGGCAACCGGCAATGTAATTAGCATGCCGAATATTACTTGGAATGGGAATTGGAACGAAATCGCCAATAGATAAGGCCATTTTACAATTTGGGCCCAAGTTAGAAGCAGAGCCTATGGTGTAAATTATCGATAGTCCATATCTCGGAAACTATAAGAGTTAATGCAATTTGGCAACCGGCAATATAATTAGCATGCCGAATATTACTTGGAATGTGAATTGGAACGAAATCGCCAATAGATAAGACCATTTTACAATTTGGGCCCAAGTTAGAAGCAGAGCCTAAGGTGTAAATTATCGATAGTCCATATCTCGGAAACTATAAGAGATAATGCAATTTAGCAACCGGCAATGTAATTAGCATGCCGAATATTACTTGGAATGTGAATTGGAACGAAATTGCCAATAGATAAGACCATTTTACAATTTGGGCCCAAGTTAGAATCAGAGCCTAAGGTGTAAATTATCGATAGTCCATATCTCAGAAAATATAAGAGATAATGCAATTTCGCAACCGGCAATGTAATTAGCATGCCGGATATTACTTGGAATGTGAATTGGAACGAAATCGCCAATAGAGAAGACCATTTTACAATTTGGGCCCAAGTTAGAAGCAGAGCCTAAGGTGTAAATTATCGATAGTCCATATCTCGGAAACTATAAGAGATAATGCAATTTGGCAACCGGCAATGTAATTAGCATGCCGAATATTACTTGGAATGTGAATTGGAACGAAAACGCCAATAGATAAGACCATTTTACAATTTGGGCCCAAGTTAGAAGCAGAGCCTAAGGTGTAAATTATCGATAGTCCATATCTCGGAAACTATAAGAGATAATGCAATTTGGCAACCGGCAATGTAATTAGCATGCCGAATATTACTTGGAATGTGAATTGGAACGAAATCGATAATAGATAAAACCATTTTACAATTTGGGCCCAAGTTAGAAGCAGAGCCTAAGGTGTAAATTATCGATAGTCCATATCTCGGAAACTATAAGAGATAATGCAATTTGGCAACCGGCAATGTAATTAGCATGCCGAATATTACTTGGAATGTGAATTGGAACGAAATCGCCAATAGATAAGACCATTTTACAATTTGGGCCCAAGTTAGAAGCAGAGCCTAAGGTGTAAATTATCGATTGTCCATATCTCGGAAACTATAAGAGATAATGCAATTTGGCAACCGGCAATGTAATTAGCATGCCGAATATTACTTGGAATGTGAATTGGAACGAAATCGCCAATAGATAAGACCATTTTACAATTTGGGCCCAAGTTAGAAGCAGAGCCTAAGGTGTAAATTATTGATAGTCCATATCTCGGAAACTATAAGAGATAATGCAATTTCGCAACCGGCAATGTAATTAGCATGCCGAATATCACTTGGAATGTGAATTGGGACGAAATCGCCAATAGATAAGACCATTTTACAATTTGGGCCCAAGTTAGAAGCAGAGCCTAAGGTGTAAATTATCGATAGTCCATATCTCGGAAACTATAAGAGATAATGCAATTTGGCAAACGGCAATGTAATTAGCATGCCGAATATTACTTGGAATGTGAATTGGAACGAAATCGCCAATAGATAAGACCATTTTACAATTTGGGCCCAAGTTAGAAGCAGAGCCTAAGATGTAAATTATCGATAGTCCATATCTCGGAAACTATAAGAGATAATGCAATTTGGCAACCGGCAATGTAATTAGCATGCCGGATATTACTTGGAATGTGAATTGGAACGAAATCGCCAATAGATAAGACCATATTACAATTTGGGCCCAAGTTAGAAGCAGAGCCTAAGGTGTAAATTATCGATAGTCCATATCTCGGAAACTATAAGAGATAATGCAATTTGGCAACCGGCAATGTAATTAGCATGCCGAATATTACTTGGAATGTGAATTGGAACGAAATCGCCAATAGAGAAGACCATTTTACAATTTGGGCCCAAGTTAGAAGCAGAGCCTAAGGTGTAAATTATCGATAGTCCATATCTCGGAAACTATTAGAGATAATGCAATTTGGCAACCGGCAATGTAATTAGCATGCCGAATATTACTTGGAATGTGAATTGGAACGAAAACGCCAATAGATAAGACCATTTTACAATTTGGGCCCAAGTTAGAAGCAGAGCCTAAGGTGTAAATTATCGATAGTCCATATCTCGGAAACTATAAGAGATAATGCAATTTGGCAACCGGCAATGTAATTAGCATGCCGAATATTACTTGGAATGTGAATTGGAACGAAATCGCCAATAGAGAAGACCATTTTACAATTTGGGCCCAAGTTAGAAGCAGAGCCTAAGTTGTAAATTATCGATAGTCCATATCTCGGAAACTATAAGAGATAATGCAATTTGGCAACCGGCAATGTAATTAGCATGCCGAATATTACTTGGAATGTGAATTGGAACGAAATCGCCAATAGATAAGACCATTTTACAATTTGGGCCCAAGTTAGAAGCAGAGCCTAAGGTGTAAATTATCGATAGTCCATATCTCGGAAACTATAAGAGATAATGCAATTTGGCAACCGGCAATGTAATTAGCATGCCGAATATTACTTGGAATGTGAATTGGAACGAAATCGCCAATAGAGAAGACCATTTTACAATTTGGGCCCAAGTTAGAAGCAGAGCCTAAGGTGTAAATTATCGATAGTCCATATCTCGGAAACTATAAGAGATAATGCAATTTGGCAACCGGCAATGTAATTAGCATGCCGAATATTACTTGGAATGTGAATTGGAACGAAAACGCCAATAGATAAGACCATTTTACAATTTGGGCCCAAGTTAGAAGCAGAGCCTAAGGTGTAAATTATCGATAGTCCATATCTCGGAAACTATAAGAGATAATGCAATTTGGCAACCGGCAATGTAATTAGCATGCCGAATATTACTTGGAATGTGAATTGGAACGAAATCGCCAATAGAGAAGACCATTTTATAATTTGGGCCCAAGTTAGAAGCAGAGCCTAAGGTGTAAATTATCGATAGTCCATATCTCGGAAACTATAAGAGATAATGCAATTTGGCAAACGGCAATGTAATTAGCATGCCGAATATTACTTGGAATGTGAATTGGAACGAAAACGCCAATAGATAAGACCATTTTACAATTTGGGCCCAAGTTAGAAGCAGAGCCTAAGGTGTAAATTATCGATAGTCCATATCTCGGAAACTATAAGAGATAATGCAATTTGGCAACCGGCAATGTAATTAGCATGCCGAATATTACTTGGAATGTGAATTGGAACGAAATCGCCAATAGATAAGACCATTTTACAATTTGGGCCCAAGTTAGAAGCAGGGCCTAAGGTGTAAATTATCGATAGTCCATATCTCGGAAACTATAAGAGATAATGCAATTTGGCAACCGGCAATGTAATTAGCATGCCGAATATTACTTGGAATGTGAATTGGAACGAAATCGCCAATAGATAAGACCATTTTACAATTTGGGCCCAAGTTAAAAGCAGAGCCTAAGGTGTAAATTATCGATAGTCCATATCTCGGAAACTATAAGAGATAATGCAATTTGGCAACCGGCAATGTAATTAGCATGCCGAATATTACTTGGAATGTGAATTGGAACGGAATCGCCAATAGGTAAGACCATTTTACAATTTGGGCCCAAGTTAGAAGCAGAGCCTAAGGTGTAAATTATCGATAGTCCATATCTCGGAAACTATAAGAGATAATGCAATTTGGCAACCGGCAATGTAATTAGCATGCCGAATATTACTTGGAATGTGAATTGGAACGAAATCGCCAATAGATAAGACCATTTTACAATTTGGGCCCAAGTTAGAAGCAGAGCCTAAGGTGTAAATTATCGATAGTCCATATCTCGGAAACTATAATAGATAATGCAATTTGGCAACCGGCAATGTAATTAGCATGCCGAATATTACTTGGAATGTGAATTGGAACGAAATCGCCAATAGGTAAGACCATTTTACAATTTGGGCCCAAGTTAGAAGCAGAGCCTAAGGTGTAAATTATCGATAGTCCATATCTCGGAAACTATAAGAGATAAATCAATTTGGCAACCTGCAATGTAATTAGCATGCCGGATATTACTTGGAATGTGAATTGGAACGAAATCGCCAATAGATAAGACCATTTTACAATTTGGGCCCAAGTTAGAAGCAGAGCCTAAGGTGTAAATTACCGATAGTCCATATCTCGGAAACTATAATAGATAATGCAATTTTTCAACCGGCAATGTAATTAGCATGCCGAATATTACTTGGAATGTGAATTGGAACGAAATCGCCAATAGATAAGACGATTTTACAATTTGGGCCCAAGTTAGAAGTAGAGCCTAAGGTGTAAATTATCGATAGTCCATATCTCGGAAACTATAAGAGATAATGCAATTTGGCAACCGGCAATGTAATTAGCATGCCGAATATTACTTGGAATGTGAATTGGAACGAAATCGCCAATAGAGAAGACCATTTTACAATTTGGGCCCAAGTTAGAAGCAGAGCCTAAGGTGTAAATTATCGATAGTCCATATCTCGGAAACTATAAGAGATAATGCAATTTGGCAACCGGCAATGTAATTAGCATGCCGAATATTACTTGGAATGTGAATTGGAACGAAATCGCCAATAGAGAAGACCATTTTACAATTTGGGCCCAAGTTAGAAGCAGAGCCTAAGGTGTAAATTATCGATAGTCCATATCTCGGAAACTATAAGAGATAATGCAATTTGGCAACCGGCAATGTAATTAGCATGCCGAATATTACTTGGAATGTGAATTGGAACGAAATCGCCAATAGATAAGACCATTTTACAATTTGGGCCCAAGTTAGAAGCAGAGCCTAAGGTGTAAATTATCGATAGTCCATATCTCTGAAACTATAAGAGATAATGCAATTTGGCAACCGGCAATGTAATTAGCATGCCGAATATTACTTGGAATGTGAATTGGAACGAAATCGCCAATAGAGAAGACCATTTTACAATTTGGGCCCAAGTTAGAAGCAGAGCCTAAGGTGTAAATTATCGATAGTCCATATCTCGGAAACTATAAGAGATAATGCAATTTGGCAACCGGCAATGTAATTAGCATGCCGAATATTACTTGGAATGTGAATTGGAACGAAAACGCCAATAGATAAGACCATTTTACAATTTGGGCCCAAGTTAGAAGCAGAGCCTAAGGTGTAAATTATCGATAGTCCATATCTCGGAAACTATAAGAGATAATGCAATTTGGCAACCGGCAATGTAATTAGCATGCCGAATATTACTTGGAATGTGAATTGGAACGAAATCGCCAATAGAGAAGACCATTTTACAATTTGGGCCCAAGTTAGAAGCAGAGCCTAAGGTGTAAATTATCGATAGTCCATATCTCGGAAACTATAAGAGATAATACAATTTGGCAACCGGCAATGTAATTAGCATGCCGAATATTACTTGGAATGTGAATTGGAACGAAAACGCCAATAGATAAGACCATTTTACAATTTGGGCCCAAGTTAGAAGCAGAGCCTAAGGTGTAAATTATCGATAGTCCATATCTCGGAAACTATAAGAGATAATGCAATTTGGCAACCGGCAATGTAATTAGCATGCCGAATATTACTTGGAATGTGAATTGGAACGAAATCGCCAATAGATAAGACCATTTTACAATTTGGGCCCAAGTTAGAAGCAGAGCCTAAGGTGTAAATTATCGATAGTCCATATCTCGGAAACTATAAGAGATAATGCAATTTGGCAACCGGCAATGTAATTAGCATGCCGAATATTACTTGGAATGTGAATTGGAACGAAATCGCCAATAGATAAGACCATTTTACAATTTGGGCCCAAGTTAGAAGCAGAGCCTAAGGTGTAAATTATCGATAGTCCATATCTCGGAAACTATAAGAGATAATGTAATTTGGCAACCGGCAATGTAATTAGCATGCCGAATATTACTTGGAATGTGAATTGGAACGAAATCGCCAATAGATAAGACCATTTTACAATTTGGGCCCAAGTTAGAAGCAGAGCCTAAGGTGTAAATTATTGATAGTCCATATCTCGGAAACTATAAGAGATAATGCAATTTCGCAACCGGCAATGTAATTAGCATGCCGAATATCACTTGGAATGTGAATTGGGACGAAATCGCCAATAGATAAGACCATTTTACAATTTGGGCCCAAGTTAGAAGCAGAGCCTAAGATGTAAATTATCGATAGTCCATATCTCGGAAACTATAAGAGATAATGCAATTTGGCAACCGGCAATGTAATTAGCATGCCGAATATTACTTGGAATGTGAATTGGAACGAAATCGCCAATAGATAAGACCATTTTACAAATTGGGCCCAAGTTAGAAGCAGAGCCTAAGGTGTAAATTATCGATAGTCCATATCTCGGAAACTATAAGAGATAATTCAATTTGGCAACCGGCAATGTAATTAGCATGCCGGATATTACTTGGAATGTGAATTGGAACGAAATCGCCAATAGATAAGACCATTTTACAATTTGGGCCCAAGTTAGAAGCAGAGCCTAAGGTGTAAATTATCGATAGTCCATATCTCGGAAACTATAAGAGATAATGCAATTTGGCAACCGGCAATGTAATTAGCATGCCGAATATTACTTGGAATGTGAATTGGAACGAAATCGCCAATAGATAAGACGATTTTACAATTTGGGCCCAAGTCAGAAGCAGAGCCTAAGATGTAAATTATCGATAGTCCATATCTCGGAAACTATAAGAGATAATGCAATTTTTCAACCGGCAATGTAATTAGCATGCCGAATATTACTTGGAATGTGAATGGGAACGAAATCGCTAATAGATAAGACCATTTTACAATTTGGGCCCAAGTTAGAAGCAGAGCCTAAGGTGTAAATTATCGATAGTCCATATCTCGGAAACTATAAGAGATAATGCAATTTGGCAAACGGCAATGTAATTAGCATGCCGAATATTACTTGGAATGTGAATTGGAACGAAATCGCCAATAGAGAAGACCATTCTACAATTTGGGCCCAAGTTAGAAGCAGAGCCTAAGGTGTAAATTATCGATAGTCCATATCTCGGAAACTATAAGAGATAATGCAATTTGGCAACCGGCAATGTAATTAGCATGCCGAATATTACTTGGAATGTGAATTGGAACGAAATCGCCAATAGATAAGACCATTTTACAATTTGGGCCCAAGTTAGAAGCAGAGCCTAAGGTGTAAATTATCGAGAGTCCATATCTCGGAAACTATAAGAGATAATGCAATTTGGCAACCGGCAATGTATTTAGCATGCCGAATATTACTTGGAGTGTGAATTGGAACGAAATCGCCAATAGGTAAGACCATTTTACAATTTGGGCCCAAGTTAGAAGCAGAGCCTAAGGTGTAAATTATCGATAGTCCATATCTCGGAAACTATAAGAGATAATGCAATTTGGCAACCGGAAATGTAATTAGCATGCCGAATATTACTTGGAATGTGAATTGGAACGAAATCGCCAATAGATAAGACCATTTTACAATTTGGGCCCAAGTTAGAAGCAGAGCCTAAGGTGTAAATTATCGATAGTCCATATCTCGGAAACTATAAGAGATAATGCAATTTGGCAACCGGCAATGTAATTAGCATGCCGAATATTACTTGGAATGTGAATTCGAACGAAATCGCCAATAGATAAGACCATTTTACAATTTGGGCCCAAGTTAGAAGCAGAGCCTAAGGTGTAAATTATCGATAGTCCATATCTCGGAAACTATAAGAGATAATGCAATTTGGCAACCGGCAATGTAATTAGCATGCCGAATATTACTTGGAATGTGAATTGGAACGAAATCGCCAATAGATAAGACCATTTTACAATTTGGGCCCAAGTTAGAAGCAGAGCCTAAGATGTAAATTATCGATAGTCCATATCTCGGAAACTATAAGAGATAATGCAATTTAGCAACCGGCAATGTAATTAGCATGCCGAATATTACTTGGAATGTGAATTGGAACGAAATCGCCAATAGATAAGACCATTTTACAAATTGGGCCCAAGTTAGAAGCAGAGCCTAAGGTGTAAATTATCGATAGTCCATATCTCGGAAACTATAAGAGATAATGCAATTTGGCAACCGGCAATGTAATTAGCATGCCGAATATTACTTGGAATGTGAATTGGAACGAAATCGCCAATAGATGAGACCATTTTACAATTTGGGCCCAAGTTAGAAGCAGAGCCTAAGGTGTAATTAAATTATTGATAGTCCATATCTCGGAAACTATAAGAGATAATGCTATTTCGCAATCGGCAATGTAATTAGCATGCCGAATATTACTTGGAATGTGAATTGGAACGAAATCGCCAATAGGTAAGACCGTTTTACAATTTGGGCCCAAGTTAGAAGCAGAGCCTAAGGTGTAAATTATCGATAGTCCATATCTCGGAAACTATAAGAGATAATTCAATTTGGTAACCGGCAATGTAATTAGCATGCCGAATATTACTTGGAATGTGAATTGGAACGAAATCGCCAATAGATAAGACCATTTTACAATTTGGGCACAAGTTAGAAGCAGAGCCTAAGGTGTAAATTATCGATAGTCCATATCTCGGAAACTATAAGAGATAATGCAATTTGGCAACCGGCAATGTAATTAACATGCCGAATATTACTTGGAATGTGAATTGGAACGAAATCGCCAATAGATAAGACCATTTTACAATTTGGGCCCAAGTTAGAAGCAGAGCCTAAGGTGTAAATTATCGATAGTCCATATCTCGGAAACTATAAGAGATAATGCAATTTGGCAACCGGCAATGTAATTAGCATGCCGAATATTACTTGGAATGGGAATTGGAACGAAATCGCCAATAGATAAGGCCATTTTACAATTTGGGCCCAAGTTAGAAGCAGAGCCTAAGGTGTAAATTATCGATAGTCCATATCTCGGAAACTATAAGAGATAATGCAATTTGGCAACCGGCAATGTAATTAGCATGCCGAATATTACTTGGAATGTGAATTGGAACGAAATTGCCAATAGATAAGACCATTTTACAATTTGGGCCCAAGTTAGAATCAGAGCCTAAGGTGTAAATTATCGATAGTCCATATCTCAGAAACTATAAGAGATAATGCAATTTCGCAACCGGCAATGTAATTAGCATGCCGGATATTACTTGGAATGTGAATTGGAACGAAATCGCCAATAGAGAAGACCATTTTACAATTTGGGCCCAAGTTAGAAGCAGAGCCTAAGGTGTAAATTATCGATAGTCCATATCTCGGAAACTATAAGAGATAATGCAATTTGGCAACCGGCAATGTAATTAGCATGCCGAATATTACTTGGAATGTGAATTGGAACGAAAACGCCAATAGATAAGACCATTTTACAATTTGGGCCCAAGTTAGAAGCAGAGCCTAAGGTGTAAATTATCGATAGTCCATATCTCGGAAACTATAAGAGATAATGCAATTTGGCAACCGGCAATGTAATTAGCATGCCGAATATTACTTGGAATGTGAATTGGAACGAAATCGCCAATAGATAAAACCATTTTACAATTTGGGCCCAAGTTAGAAGCAGAGCCTAAGGTGTAAATTATCGATAGTCCATATCTCGGAAACTATAAGAGATAATGCAATTTGGCAACCGGCAATGTAATTAGCATGCCGAATATTACTTGGAATGTGAATTGGAACGAAATCGCCAATAGATAAGACCATTTTACAATTTGGGCCCAAGTTAGAAGCAGAGCCTAAGGTGTAAATTATCGATTGTCCATATCTCGGAAACTATAAGAGATAATGCAATTTGGCAACCGGCAATGTAATTAGCATGCCGAATATTACTTGGAATGTGAATTGGAACGAAATCGCCAATAGATAAGACTATTTTACAATTTGGGCCCAAGTTAGAAGCAGAGCCTAAGGTGTAAATTATTGATAGTCCATATCTCGGAAACTATAAGAGATAATGCAATTTCGCAACCGGCAATGTAATTAGCATGCCGAATATCACTTGGAATGTGAATTGGGACGAAATCGCCAATAGATAAGACCATTTTACAATTTGGGCCCAAGTTAGAAGCAGAGCCTAAGGTGTAAATTATCGATAGTCCATATCTCGGAAACTATAAGAGATAATGCAATTTGGCAACCGGCAATGTAATTAGCATGCCGAATATTACTTGGAATGTGAATTGGAACGAAATTGCCAATAGATAAGACCATTTTACAATTTGGGCCCAAGTTAGAATCAGAGCCTAAGGTGTAAATTATCGATAGTCCATATCTCAGAAACTATAAGAGATAATGCAATTTCGCAACCGGCAATGTAATTAGCATGCCGGATATTACTTGGAATGTGAATTGGAACGAAATCGCCAATAGAGAAGACCATTTTACAATTTGGGCCCAAGTTAGAAGCAGAGCCTAAGGTGTAAATTATCGATAGTCCATATCTCGGAAACTATAAGAGATAATGCAATTTGGCAACCGGCAATGTAATTAGCATGCCGAATATTACTTGGAATGTGAATTGGAACGAAATCGCCAATAGAGAAGACCATTTTACAATTTGTGCCCAAGTTAGAAGCAGAGCCTAAGGTGTAAATTATCGATAGTCCATATCTCGGAAACTATAAGAGATAATGCAATTTGGCAACCGGCAATGTAATTAGCATGCCGAATATTACTTGGAATGTGAATTGGAACGAAAACGCCAATAGATAAGACCATTTTACAATTTGGGCCCAAGTTAGAAGCAGAGCCTAAGGTGTAAATTATCGATAGTCCATATCTCGGAAACTATAAGAGATAATGCAATTTGGCAACCGGCAATGTAATTAGCATGCCGAATATTACTTGGAATGTGAATTGGAACGAAATCGCCAATAGAGAAGACCATTTTACAATTTGGGCCCAAGTTAGAAGCAGAGCCTAAGGTGTAAATTATCGATAGTCCATATCTCGGAAACTATAAGAGATAATACAATTTGGCAACCGGCAATGTAATTAGCATGCCGAATATTACTTGGAATGTGAATTGGAACGAAAACGCCAATAGATAAGACCATTTTACAATTTGGGCCCAAGTTAGAAGCAGAGCCTAAGGTGTAAATTATCGATAGTCCATATCTCGGAAACTATAAGAGATAATGCAATTTGGCAACCGGCAATGTAATTAGCGTGCCGAATATTACTTGGAATGTGAATTGGAACGAAATCGCCAATAGATAAGACCATTTTACAATTTGGGCCCAAGTTAGAAGCAGAGCCTAAGGTGTAAATTATCGATAGTCCATATCTCGGAAACTATAAGAGATAATGCAATTTGGCAACCGGCAATGTAATTAGCATGCCGAATATTACTTGGAATGTGAATTGGAACGAAATCGCCAATAGATAAGACCATTTTACAATTTGGGCCCAAGTTAGAAGCAGAGCCTAAGGTGTAAATTATCGATAGTCCATATCTCGGAAACTATAAGAGATAATGTAATTTGGCAACCGGCAATGTAATTAGCATGCCGAATATTACTTGGAATGTGAATTGGAACGAAATCGCCAATAGATAAGACCATTTTACAATTTGGGCCCAAGTTAGAAGCAGAGCCTAAGGTGTAAATTATTGATAGTCCATATCTCGGAAACTATAAGAGATAATGCAATTTCGCAACCGGCAATGTAATTAGCATGCCGAATATCACTTGGAATGTGAATTGGGACGAAATCGCCAATAGATAAGACCATTTTACAATTTGGGCCCAAGTTAGAAGCAGAGCCTAAGATGTAAATTATCGATAGTCCATATCTCGGAAACTATAAGAGATAATGCAATTTGGCAACCGGCAATGTAATTAGCATGCCGAATATTACTTGGAATGTGAATTGGAACGAAATCGCCAATAGATAAGACCATTTTACAAATTGGGCCCAAGTTAGAAGCAGAGCCTAAGGTGTAAATTATCGATAGTCCATATCTCGGAAACTATAAGAGATAATTCAATTTGGCAACCGGCAATGTAATTAGCATGCCGGATATTACTTGGAATGTGAATTGGAACGAAATCGCCAATAGATAAGACCATTTTACAATTTGGGCCCAAGTTAGAAGCAGAGCCTAAGGTGTAAATTATCGATAGTCCATATCTCGGAAACTATAAGAGATAATGCAATTTGGCAACCGGCAATGTAATTAGCATGCCGAATATTACTTGGAATGTGAATTGGAACGAAATCGCCAATAGATAAGACGATTTTACAATTTGGGCCCAAGTTAGAAGCAGAGCCTAAGATGTAAATTATCGATAGTCCATATCTCGGAAACTATAAGAGATAATGCAATTTTTCAACCGGCAATGTAATTAGCATGCCGAATATTACTTGGAATGTGAATGGGAACGAAATCGCTAATAGATAAGACCATTTTACAATTTGGGCCCAAGTTAGAAGCAGAGCCTAAGGTGTAAATTATCGATAGTCCATATCTCGGAAACTATAAGAGATAATGCAATTTGGCAAACGGCAATGTAATTAGCATGCCGAATATTACTTGGAATGTGAATTGGAACGAAATCGCCAATAGAGAAGACCATTCTACAATTTGGGCCCAAGTTAGAAGCAGAGCCTAAGGTGTAAATTATCGATAGTCCATATCTCGGAAACTATAAGAGATAATGCAATTTGGCAACCGGCAATGTAATTAGCATGCCGAATATTACTTGGAATGTGAATTGGAACGAAATCGCCAATAGATAAGACCATTTTACAATTTGGGCCCAAGTTAGAAGCAGAGCCTAAGGTGTAAATTATCGAGAGTCCATATCTCGGAAACTATAAGAGATAATGCAATTTGGCAACCGGCAATGTATTTAGCATGCCGAATATTACTTGGAGTGTGAATTGGAACGAAATCGCCAATAGGTAAGACCATTTTACAATTTGGGCCCAAGTTAGAAGCAGAGCCTAAGGTGTAAATTATCGATAGTCCATATCTCGGAAACTATAAGAGATAATGCAATTTGGCAACCGGAAATGTAATTAGCATGCCGAATATTACTTGGAATGTGAATTGGAACGAAATCGCCAATAGATAAGACCATTTTACAATTTGGGCCCAAGTTAGAAGCAGAGCCTAAGGTGTAAATTATCGATAGTCCATATCTCGGAAACTATAAGAGATAATGCAATTTGGCAACCGGCAATGTAATTAGCATGCCGAATATTACTTGGAATGTGAATTCGAACGAAATCGCCAATAGATAAGACCATTTTACAATTTGGGCCCAAGTTAGAAGCAGAGCCTAAGGTGTAAATTATCGATAGTCCATATCTCGGAAACTATAAGAGATAATGCAATTTGGCAACCGGCAATGTAATTAGCATGCCGAATATTACTTGGAATGTGAATTGGAACGAAATCGCCAATAGATAAGACCATTTTACAATTTGGGCCCAAGTTAGAAGCAGAGCCTAAGATGTAAATTATCGATAGTCCATATCTCGGAAACTATAAGAGATAATGCAATTTAGCAACCGGCAATGTAATTAGCATGCCGAATATTACTTGGAATGTGAATTGGAACGAAATCGCCAATAGATAAGACCATTTTACAAATTGGGCCCAAGTTAGAAGCAGAGCCTAAGGTGTAAATTATCGATAGTCCATATCTCGGAAACTATAAGAGATAATGCAATTTGGCAACCGGCAATGTAATTAGCATGCCGAATATTACTTGGAATGTGAATTGGAACGAAATCGCCAATAGATGAGACCATTTTACAATTTGGGCCCAAGTTAGAAGCAGAGCCTAAGGTGTAATTAAATTATTGATAGTCCATATCTCGGAAACTATAAGAGATAATGCTATTTCGCAATCGGCAATGTAATTAGCATGCCGAATATTACTTGGAATGTGAATTGGAACGAAATCGCCAATAGGTAAGACCGTTTTACAATTTGGGCCCAAGTTAGAAGCAGAGCCTAAGGTGTAAATTATCGATAGTCCATATCTCGGAAACTATAAGAGATAATTCAATTTGGTAACCGGCAATGTAATTAGCATGCCGAATATTACTTGGAATGTGAATTGGAAAGAAATCGCCAATAGATAAGACCATTTTACAATTTGGGCACAAGTTAGAAGCAGAGCCTAAGGTGTAAATTATCGATAGTCCATATCTCGGAAACTATAAGAGATAATGCAATTTGGCAACCGGCAATGTAATTAGCATGCCGAATATTACTTGGAATGTGAATTGGAACGAAATCGCCAATAGATAAGACCATTTTACAATTTGGGCCCAAGTTAGAAGCAGAGCCTAAGGTGTAAATTATCGATAGTCCATATCTCGGAAACTATAAGAGATAATGCAATTTGGCAACCGGCAATGTAATTAGCATGCCGAATATTACTTGGAATGGGAATTGGAACGAAATCGCCAATAGATAAGGCCATTTTACAATTTGGGCCCAAGTTAGAAGCAGAGCCTAAGGTGTAAATTATCGATAGTCCATATCTCGGAAACTATAAGAGATAATGCAATTTGGCAACCGGCAATGTAATTAGCATGCCGAATATTACTTGGAATGTGAATTGGAACGAAATTGCCAATAGATAAGACCATTTTACAATTTGGGCCCAAGTTAGAATCAGAGCCTAAGGTGTAAATTATCGATAGTCCATATCTCAGAAACTATAAGAGATAATGCAATTTCGCAACCGGCAATGTAATTAGCATGCCGGATATTACTTGGAATGTGAATTGGAACGAAATCGCCAATAGAGAAGACCATTTTACAATTTGGGCCCAAGTTAGAAGCAGAGCCTAAGGTGTAAATTATCGATAGTCCATATCTCGGAAACTATAAGAGATAATGCAATTTGGCAACCGGCAATGTAATTAGCATGCCGAATATTACTTGGAATGTGAATTGGAACGAAAACGCCAATAGATAAGACCATTTTACAATTTGGGCCCAAGTTAGAAGCAGAGCCTAAGGTGTAAATTATCGATAGTCCATATCTCGGAAACTATAAGAGATAATGCAATTTGGCAACCGGCAATGTAATTAGCATGCCGAATATTACTTGGAATGTGAATTGGAACGAAATCGCCAATAGATAAAACCATTTTACAATTTGGGCCCAAGTTAGAAGCAGAGCCTAAGGTGTAAATTATCGATAGTCCATATCTCGGAAACTATAAGAGATAATGCAATTTGGCAACCGGCAATGTAATTAGCATGCCGAATATTACTTGGAATGTGAATTGGAACGAAATCGCCAATAGATAAGACCATTTTACAATTTGGGCCCAAGTTAGAAGCAGAGCCTAAGGTGTAAATTATCGATGGACGAACCTGTCCATATCTCGGAAACTATAAGAGATAATGCAATTTGGCAACCGGCAATGTAATTAGCATGCCGAATATTACTTGGAATGTGAATTGGAACGAAATCGCCAATAGATAAGACCATTTTACAATTTGGGCCCAAGTTAGAAGCAGAGCCTAAGGTGTAAATTATTGATAGTCCATATCTCGGAAACTATAAGAGATAATGCAATTTCGCAACCGGCAATGTAATTAGCATGCCGAATATCACTTGGAATGTGAATTGGGACGAAATCGCCAATAGATAAGACCATTTTACAATTTGGGCCCAAGTTAGAAGCAGAGCCTAAGGTGTAAATTATCGATAGTCCATATCTCGGAAACTATAAGAGATAATGCAATTTGGCAACCGGCAATGTAATTAGCATGCCGAATATTACTTGGAATGTGAATTGGAACGAAATTGCCAATAGATAAGACCATTTTACAATTTGGGCCCAAGTTAGAATCAGAGCCTAAGGTGTAAATTATCGATAGTCCATATCTCAGAAACTATAAGAGATAATGCAATTTCGCAACCGGCAATGTAATTAGCATGCCGGATATTACTTGGAATGTGAATTGGAACGAAATCGCCAATAGAGAAGACCATTTTACAATTTGGGCCCAAGTTAGAAGCAGAGCCTAAGGTGTAAATTATCGATAGTCCATATCTCGGAAACTATAAGAGATAATGCAATTTGGCAACCGGCAATGTAATTAGCATGCCGAATATTACTTGGAATGTGAATTGGAACGAAAACGCCAATAGATAAGACCATTTTACAATTTGGGCCCAAGTTAGAAGCAGAGCCTAAGGTGTAAATTATCGATAGTCCATATCTCGGAAACTATAAGAGATAATGCAATTTGGCAACCGGCAATGTAATTAGCATGCCGAATATTACTTGGAATGTGAATTGGAACGAAATCGCCAATAGATAAAACCATTTTACAATTTGGGCCCAAGTTAGAAGCAGAGCCTAAGGTGTAAATTATCGATAGTCCATATCTCGGAAACTATAAGAGATAATGCAATTTGGCAACCGGCAATGTAATTAGCATGCCGAATATTACTTGGAATGTGAATTGGAACGAAATCGCCAATAGATAAGACCATTTTACAATTTGGGCCCAAGTTAGAAGCAGAGCCTAAGGTGTAAATTATCGATTGTCCATATCTCGGAAACTATAAGAGATAATGCAATTTGGCAACCGGCAATGTAATTAGCATGCCGAATATTACTTGGAATGTGAATTGGAACGAAATCGCCAATAGATAAGACCATTTTACAATTTGGGCCCAAGTTAGAAGCAGAGCCTAAGGTGTAAATTATTGATAGTCCATATCTCGGAAACTATAAGAGATAATGCAATTTCGCAACCGGCAATGTAATTAGCATGCCGAATATCACTTGGAATGTGAATTGGGACGAAATCGCCAATAGATAAGACCATTTTACAATTTGGGCCCAAGTTAGAAGCAGAGCCTAAGGTGTAAATTATCGATAGTCCATATCTCGGAAACTATAAGAGATAATGCAATTTGGCAAACGGCAATGTAATTAGCATGCCGAATATTACTTGGAATGTGAATTGGAACGAAATCGCCAATAGATAAGACCATTTTACAATTTGGGCCCAAGTTAGAAGCAGAGCCTAAGATGTAAATTATCGATAGTCCATATCTCGGAAACTATAAGAGATAATGCAATTTGGCAACCGGCAATGTAATTAGCATGCCGGATATTACTTGGAATGTGAATTGGAACGAAATCGCCAATAGATAAGACCATATTACAATTTGGGCCCAAGTTAGAAGCAGAGCCTAAGGTGTAAATTATCGATAGTCCATATCTCGGAAACTATAAGAGATAATGCAATTTGGCAACCGGCAATGTAATTAGCATGCCGAATATTACTTGGAATGTGAATTGGAACGAAATCGCCAATAGAGAAGACCATTTTACAATTTGGGCCCAAGTTAGAAGCAGAGCCTAAGGTGTAAATTATCGATAGTCCATATCTCGGAAACTATAAGAGATAATGCAATTTGGCAACCGGCAATGTAATTAGCATGCCGAATATTACTTGGAATGTGAATTGGAACGAAAACGCCAATAGATAAGACCATTTTACAATTTGGGCCCAAGTTAGAAGCAGAGCCTAAGGTGTAAATTACCGATAGTCCATATCTCGGAAACTATAAGAGATAATGCAATTTCTCAACCGGCAATGTAATTAGCATGCCGAATATTACTTGGAATGTGAATTGGAACGAAATCGCCAATAGAGAAGACCATTTTACAATTTGGGCCCAAGTTAGAAGCAGAGCCTAAGGTGTAAATTATCGATAGTCCATATCTCGGAAACTATAAGAGATAATGCAATTTGGCAACCGGCAATGTAATTAGCATGCCGAATATTACTTGCAATGTGAATTGGAACGAAATCGCCAATAGAGAAGACCATTTTACAATTTGGGCCCAAGTTAGAAGCAGAGCCTAAGTTGTAAATTATCGATAGTCCATATCTCGGAAACTATAAGAGATAATGCAATTTGGCAACCGGCAATGTAATTAGCATGCCGAATATTACTTGGAATGTGAATTGGAACGAAAACGCCAATAGATAAGACCATTTTACAATTTGGGCCCAAGTTAGAAGCAGAGCCTAAGGTGTAAATTATCGATAGTCCATATCTCGGAAACTATAAGAGATAATGCAATTTGGCAACCGGCAATGTAATTAGCATGCCGAATATTACTTGGAATGTGAATTGGAACGAAATCGCCAATAGATAAGACCATTTTACAATTTGGGCCCAAGTTAGAAGCAGAGCCTAAGGTGTAAATTATCGATAGTCCATATCTCGGAAACTATAAGAGATAATGCAATTTGGCAACCGGCAATGTAATTAGCATGCCGAATATTACTTGGAATGTGAATTGGAACGAAATCGCCAATAGAGAAGACCATTTTATAATTTGGGCCCAAGTTAGAAGCAGAGCCTAAGGTGTAAATTATCGATAGTCCATATCTCGGAAACTATAAGAGATAATGCAATTTGGCAACCGGCAATGTAATTAGCATGCCGAATATTACTTGGAATGTGAATTGGAACGAAAACGCCAATAGATAAGACCATTTTACAATTTGGGCCCAAGTTAGAAGCAGAGCCTAAGGTGTAAATTATCGATAGTCCATATCTCGGAAACTATAAGAGATAATGCAATTTGGCAACCGGCAATGTAATTAGCATGCCGAATATTACTTGGAATGTGAATTGGAACGAAATCGCCAATAGATAAGACCATTTTACAATTTGGGCCCAAGTTAGAAGCAGGGCCTAAGGTGTAAATTATCGATAGTCCATATCTCGGAAACTATAAGAGATAATGCAATTTGGCAACCGGCAATGTAATTAGCATGCCGAATATTACTTGGAATGTGAATTGGAACGAAATCGCCAATAGATAAGACCATTTTACAATTTGGGCCCAAGTTAAAAGCAGAGCCTAAGGTGTAAATTATCGATAGTCCATATCTCGGAAACTATAAGAGATAATGCAATTTGGCAACCGGCAATGTAATTAGCATGCCGAATATTACTTGGAATGTGAATTGGAACGGAATCGCCAATAGGTAAGACCATTTTACAATTTGGGCCCAAGTTAGAAGCAGAGCCTAAGGTGTAAATTATCGATAGTCCATATCTCGGAAACTATAAGAGATAATGCAATTTGGCAACCGGCAATGTAATTAGCATGCCGAATATTACTTGGAATGTGAATTGGAACGAAATCGCCAATAGATAAGACCATTTTACAATTTGGGCCCAAGTTAGAAGCAGAGCCAAAGGTGTAAATTATCGATAGTCCATATCTCGGAAACTATAATAGATAATGCAATTTGGCAACCGGCAATGTAATTAGCATGCCGAATATTACTTGGAATGTGAATTGGAACGAAATCGCCAATAGGTTAGACCATTTTACAATTTGGGCCCAAGTTAGAAGCAGAGCCTAAGGTGTAAATTATCGATAGTCCATATCTCGGAAACTATAAGAGATAAGTCAATTTGGCAACCTGCAATGTAATTAGCATGCCGGATATTACTTGGAATGTGAATTGGAACGAAATCGCCAATAGATAAGACCATTTTACAATTTGGGCCCAAGTTAGAAGCAGAGCCTAAGGTGTAAATTACCGATAGTCCATATCTCGGAAACTATAATAGATAATGCAATTTTTCAACCGGCAATGTAATTAGCATGCCGAATATTACTTGGAATGTGAATTGGAACGAAATCGCCAATAGATAAGACGATTTTACAATTTGGGCCCAAGTTAGAAGTAGAGCCTAAGGTGTAAATTATCGATAGTCCATATCTCGGAAACTATAAGAGATAATGCAATTTGGCAACCGGCAATGTAATTAGCATGCCGAATATTACTTGGAATGTGAATTGGAACGAAATCGCCAATAGAGAAGACCATTTTACAATTTGGGCCCAAGTTAGAAGCAGAGCCTAAGGTGTAAATTATCGATAGTCCATATCTCGGAAACTATAAGAGATAATGCAATTTGGCAATGTAATTAGCATGCCGAATATTACTTGGAATGTGAATTGGAACGAAATCGCCAATAGATAAGACCATTTTACAATTTGGGCCCAAGTTAAAAGCAGAGCCTAAGGTGTAAATTATCGATAGTCCATATCTCGGAAACTATAAGAGATAATGCAATTTGGCAACCGGCAATGTAATTAGCATGCCGAATATTACTTGGAATGTGAATTGGAACGGAATCGCCAATAGGTAAGACCATTTTACAATTTGGGCCCAAGTTAGAAGCAGAGCCTAAGGTGTAAATTATCGATAGTCCATATCTCGGAAACTATAAGAGATAATGCAATTTGGCAACCGGCAATGTAATTAGCATGCCGAATATTACTTGGAATGTGAATTGGAACGAAATCGCCAATAGATAAGACCATTTTACAATTTGGGCCCAAGTTAGAAGCAGAGCCTAAGGTGTAAATTATCGATAGTCCATATCTCGGAAACTATAATAGATAATGCAATTTGGCAACCGGCAATGTAATTAGCATGCCGAATATTACTTGGAATGTGAATTGGAACGAAATCGCCAATAGGTAAGACCATTTTACAATTTGGGCCCAAGTTAGAAGCAGAGCCTAAGGTGTAAATTATCGATAGTCCATATCTCGGAAACTATAAGAGATAAATCAATTTGGCAACCTGCAATGTAATTAGCATGCCGGATATTACTTGGAATGTGAATTGGAACGAAATCGCCAATAGATAAGACCATTTTACAATTTGGGCCCAAGTTAGAAGCAGAGCCTAAGGTGTAAATTACCGATAGTCCATATCTCGGAAACTATAATAGATAATGCAATTTTTCAACCGGCAATGTAATTAGCATGCCGAATATTACTTGGAATGTGAATTGGAACGAAATCGCCAATAGATAAGACGATTTTACAATTTGGGCCCAAGTTAGAAGTAGAGCCTAAGGTGTAAATTATCGATAGTCCATATCTCGGAAACTATAAGAGATAATGCAATTTGGCAACCGGCAATGTAATTAGCATGCCGAATATTACTTGGAATGTGAATTGGAATGAAATCGCCAATAGAGAAGACCATTTTACAATTTGGGCCCAAGTTAGAAGCAGAGCCTAAGGTGTAAATTATCGATAGTCCATATCTCGGAAACTATAAGAGATAATGCAATTTGGCAACCGGCAATGTAATTAGCATGCCGAATATTACTTGGAATGTGAATTGGAACGAAATCGCCAATAGAGAAGACCATTTTACAATTTGGGCCCAAGTTAGAAGCAGAGCCTAAGGTGTAAATTATCGATAGTCCATATCTCGGAAACTATAAGAGATAATGCAATTTGGCAACCGGCAATGTAATTAGCATGCCGAATATTACTTGGAATGTGAATTGGAACGAAATCGCCAATAGATAAGACCATTTTACAATTTGGGCCCAAGTTAGAAGCTGAGCCTAAGGTGTAAATTATCGATAGTCCATATCTCTGAAACTATAAGAGATAATGCAATTTGGCAACCGGCAATGTAATTAGCATGCCGAATATTACTTGGAATGTGAATTGGAACGAAATCGCCAATAGAGAAGACCATTTTACAATTTGGGCCCAAGTTAGAAGCAGAGCCTAAGGTGTAAATTATCGATAGTCCATATCTCGGAAACTATAAGAGATAATGCAATTTGGCAACCGGCAATGTAATTAGCATGCCGAATATTACTTGGAATGTGAATTGGAACGAAAACGCCAATAGATAAGACCATTTTACAATTTGGGCCCAAGTTAGAAGCAGAGCCTAAGGTGTAAATTATCGATAGTCCATATCTCGGAAACTATAAGAGATAATGCAATTTGGCAACCGGCAATGTAATTAGCATGCCGAATATTACTTGGAATGTGAATTGGAACGAAATCGCCAATAGAGAAGACCATTTTACAATTTGGGCCCAAGTTAGAAGCAGAGCCTAAGGTGTAAATTATCGATAGTCCATATCTCGGAAACTATAAGAGATAATACAATTTGGCAACCGGCAATGTAATTAGCATGCCGAATATTACTTGGAATGTGAATTGGAACGAAAACGCCAATAGATAAGACCATTTTACAATTTGGGCCCAAGTTAGAAGCAGAGCCTAAGGTGTAAATTATCGATAGTCCATATCTCGGAAACTATAAGAGATAATGCAATTTGGCAACCGGCAATGTAATTAGCATGCCGAATATTACTTGGAATGTGAATTGGAACGAAATCGCCAATAGATAAGACCATTTTACAATTTGGGCCCAAGTTAGAAGCAGAGCCTAAGGTGTAAATTATCGATAGTCCATATCTCGGAAACTATAAGAGATAATGCAATTTGGCAACCGGCAATGTAATTAGCATGCCGAATATTACTTGGAATGTGAATTGGAACGAAATCGCCAATAGATAAGACCATTTTACAATTTGGGCCCAAGTTAGAAGCAGAGCCTAAGGTGTAAATTATCGATAGTCCATATCTCGGAAACTATAAGAGATAATGCAATTTGGCAACCGGCAATGTAATTAGCATGCCGAATATTACTTGGAATGTGAATTGGAACGAAATCGCCAATAGATAAGACCATTTTACAATTTGGGCCCAAGTTAGAAGCAGAGCCTAAGGTGTAAATTATTGATAGTCCATATCTCGGAAACTATAAGAGATAATGCAATTTCGCAACCGGCAATGTAATTAGCATGCCGAATATCACTTGGAATGTGAATTGGGACGAAATCGCCAATAGATAAGACCATTTTACAATTTGGGCCCAAGTTAGAAGCAGAGCCTAAGATGTAAATTATCGATAGTCCATATCTCGGAAACTATAAGAGATAATGCAATTTGGCAACCGGCAATGTAATTAGCATGCCGAATATTACTTGGAATGTGAATTGGAACGAAATCGCCAATAGATAAGACCATTTTACAAATTGGGCCCAAGTTAGAAGCAGAGCCTAAGGTGTAAATTATCGATAGTCCATATCTCGGAAACTATAAGAGATAATTCAATTTGGCAACCGGCAATGTAATTAGCATGCCGGATATTACTTGGAATGTGAATTGGAACGAAATCGCCAATAGATAAGACCATTTTACAATTTGGGCCCAAGTTAGAAGCAGAGCCTAAGGTGTAAATTATCGATAGTCCATATCTCGGAAACTATAAGAGATAATGCAATTTGGCAACCGGCAATGTAATTAGCATGCCGAATATTACTTGGAATGTGAATTGGAACGAAATCGCCAATAGATAAGACGATTTTACAATTTGGGCCCAAGTTAGAAGCAGAGCCTAAGATGTAAATTATCGATAGTCGATATCTCGGAAACTATAAGAGATAATGCAATTTTTCAACCGGCAATGTAATTAGCATGCCGAATATTACTTGGAATGTGAATGGGAACGAAATCGCTAATAGATAAGACCATTTTACAATTTGGGCCCAAGTTAGAAGCAGAGCCTAAGGTGTAAATTATCGATAGTCCATATCTCGGAAACTATAAGAGATAATACAATTTGGCAAACGGCAATGTAATTAGCATGCCGAATATTACTTGGAATGTGAATTGGAACGAAATCGCCAATAGAGAAGACCATTTTACAATTTGGGCCCAAGTTAGAAGCAGAGCCTAAGGTGTAAATTATCGATAGTCCATATCTCGGAAACTATAAGAGATAAATCAATTTGGCAACCTGCAATGTAATTAGCATGCCGGATATTACTTGGAATGTGAATTGGAACGAAATCGCCAATAGATAAGACCATTTTACAATTTGGGCCCAAGTTAGAAGCAGAGCCTAAGGTGTAAATTATCGATAGTCCATATCTCGGAAACTATAAGAGATAAATCAATTTGGCAACCTGCAATGTAATTAGCATGCCGGATATTACTTGGAATGTGAATTGGAACGAAATCGCCAATAGATAAGACCATTTTACAATTTGGGCCCAAGTTAGAAGCAGAGCCTAAGGTGTAAATTACCGATAGTCCATATCTCGGAAACTATAATAGATAATGCAATTTTTCAACCGGCAATGTAATTAGCATGCCGAATATTACTTGGAATGTGAATTGGAACGAAATCGCCAATAGAGAAGACCATTTTACAATTTGGGCCCAAGTTAGAAGTAGAGCCTAAGGTGTAAATTATCGATAGTCCATATCTCGGAAACTATAAGAGATAATGCAATTTGGCAACCGGCAATGTAATTAGCATGCCGAATATTACTTGGAATGTGAATTGGAATGAAATCGCCAATAGAGAAGACCATTTTACAATTTGGGCCCAAGTTAGAAGCAGAGCCTAAGGTGTAAATTATCGATAGTCCATATCTCGGAAACTATAAGAGATAATGCAATTTGGCAACCGGCAATGTAATTAGCATGCCGAATATTACTTGGAATGTGAATTGGAACGAAATCGCCAATAGAGAAGACCATTTTACAATTTGGGCCCAAGTTAGAAGCAGAGCCTAAGGTGTAAATTATCGATAGTCCATATCTCGGAAACTATAAGAGATAATGCAATTTGGCAACCTGCAATGTAATTAGCATGCCGGATATTACTTGGAATGTGAATTGGAACGAAATCGCCAATAGAGAAGACCATTTTACAATTTGGGCCCAAGTTAGAAGTAGAGCCTAAGGTGTAAATTATCGATAGTCCATATCTCGGAAACTATAAGAGATAATGCAATTTGGCAACCGGCAATGTAATTAGCATGCCGAATATTACTTGGAATGTGAATTGGAATGAAATCGCCAATAGAGAAGACCATTTTACAATTTGGGCCCAAGTTAGAAGCAGAGCCTAAGGTGTAAATTATCGATAGTCCATATCTCGGAAACTATAAGAGATAATGCAATTTGGCAACCGGCAATGTAATTAGCATGCCGAATATTACTTGGAATGTGAATTGGAACGAAATCGCCAATAGAGAAGACCATTTTACAATTTGGGCCCAAGTTAGAAGCAGAGCCTAAGGTGTAAATTATCGATAGTCCATATCTCGGAAACTATAAGAGATAATGCAATTTGGCAACCTGCAATGTAATTAGCATGCCGGATATTACTTGGAATGTGAATTGGAACGAAATCGCCAATAGAGAAGACCATTTTACAATTTGGGCCCAAGTTAGAAGCAGAGCCTAAGGTGTAAATTATCGATAGTCCATATCTCGGAAACTATAAGAGATAAATCAATTTGGCAACCTGCAATGTAATTAGCATGCCGGATATTACTTGGAATGTGAATTGGAACGAAATCGCCAATAGAGAAGACCATTTTACAATTTGGGCCCAAGTTAGAAGCAGAGCCTAAGGTGTAAATTATCGATAGTCCATATCTCGGAAACTATAAGAGATAATGCAATTTGGCAACCGGCAATGTAATTAGCATGCCGAATATTACTTGGAATGTGAATTGGAACGAAATCGCCAATAGAGAAGACCATTTTACAATTTGGGCCCAAGTTAGAAGCAGAGCCTAAGGTGTAAATTATCGATAGTCCATATCTCGGAAACTATAAGAGATAATACAATTTGGCAACCGGCAATGTAATTAGCATGCCGAATATTACTTGGAATGTGAATTGGAACGAAAACGCCAATAGATAAGACCATTTTACAATTTGGGCCCAAGTTAGAAGCAGAGCCTAAGGTGTAAATTATCGATAGTCCATATCTCGGAAACTATAAGAGATAATGCAATTTGGCAACCGGCAATGTAATTAGCATGCCGAATATTACTTGGAATGTGAATTGGAACGAAATCGCCAATAGATAAGACCATTTTACAATTTGGGCCCAAGTTAGAAGCAGAGCCTAAGGTGTAAATTATCGATAGTCCATATCTCGGAAACTATAAGAGATAATGCAATTTGGCAACCGGCAATGTAATTAGCATGCCGAATATTACTTGGAATGTGAATTGGAACGAAATCGCCAATAGATAAGACCATTTTACAATTTGGGCCCAAGTTAGAAGCAGAGCCTAAGGTGTAAATTATCGATAGTCCATATCTCGGAAACTATAAGAGATAATGCAATTTGGCAACCGGCAATGTAATTAGCATGCCGAATATTACTTGGAATGTGAATTGGAACGAAATCGCCAATAGATAAGACCATTTTACAATTTGGGCCCAAGTTAGAAGCAGAGCCTAAGGTGTAAATTATTGATAGTCCATATCTCGGAAACTATAAGAGATAATGCAATTTCGCAACCGGCAATGTAATTAGCATGCCGAATATCACTTGGAATGTGAATTGGGACGAAATCGCCAATAGATAAGACCATTTTACAATTTGGGCCCAAGTTAGAAGCAGAGCCTAAGATGTAAATTATCGATAGTCCATATCTCGGAAACTATAAGAGATAATGCAATTTGGCAACCGGCAATGTAATTAGCATGCCGAATATTACTTGGAATGTGAATTGGAACGAAATCGCCAATAGATAAGACCATTTTACAAATTGGGCCCAAGTTAGAAGCAGAGCCTAAGGTGTAAATTATCGATAGTCCATATCTCGGAAACTATAAGAGATAATTCAATTTGGCAACCGGCAATGTAATTAGCATGCCGGATATTACTTGGAATGTGAATTGGAACGAAATCGCCAATAGATAAGACCATTTTACAATTTGGGCCCAAGTTAGAAGCAGAGCCTAAGGTGTAAATTATCGATAGTCCATATCTCGGAAACTATAAGAGATAATGCAATTTGGCAACCGGCAATGTAATTAGCATGCCGAATATTACTTGGAATGTGAATTGGAACGAAATCGCCAATAGATAAGACGATTTTACAATTTGGGCCCAAGTTAGAAGCAGAGCCTAAGATGTAAATTATCGATAGTCGATATCTCGGAAACTATAAGAGATAATGCAATTTTTCAACCGGCAATGTAATTAGCATGCCGAATATTACTTGGAATGTGAATGGGAACGAAATCGCTAATAGATAAGACCATTTTACAATTTGGGCCCAAGTTAGAAGCAGAGCCTAAGGTGTAAATTATCGATAGTCCATATCTCGGAAACTATAAGAGATAATACAATTTGGCAAACGGCAATGTAATTAGCATGCCGAATATTACTTGGAATGTGAATTGGAACGAAATCGCCAATAGAGAAGACCATTTTACAATTTGGGCCCAAGTTAGAAGCAGAGCCTAAGGTGTAAATTATCGATAGTCCATATCTCGGAAACTATAAGAGATAAATCAATTTGGCAACCTGCAATGTAATTAGCATGCCGGATATTACTTGGAATGTGAATTGGAACGAAATCGCCAATAGATAAGACCATTTTACAATTTGGGCCCAAGTTAGAAGCAGAGCCTAAGGTGTAAATTATCGATAGTCCATATCTCGGAAACTATAAGAGATAAATCAATTTGGCAACCTGCAATGTAATTAGCATGCCGGATATTACTTGGAATGTGAATTGGAACGAAATCGCCAATAGATAAGACCATTTTACAATTTGGGCCCAAGTTAGAAGCAGAGCCTAAGGTGTAAATTACCGATAGTCCATATCTCGGAAACTATAATAGATAATGCAATTTTTCAACCGGCAATGTAATTAGCATGCCGAATATTACTTGGAATGTGAATTGGAACGAAATCGCCAATAGAGAAGACCATTTTACAATTTGGGCCCAAGTTAGAAGTAGAGCCTAAGGTGTAAATTATCGATAGTCCATATCTCGGAAACTATAAGAGATAATGCAATTTGGCAACCGGCAATGTAATTAGCATGCCGAATATTACTTGGAATGTGAATTGGAATGAAATCGCCAATAGAGAAGACCATTTTACAATTTGGGCCCAAGTTAGAAGCAGAGCCTAAGGTGTAAATTATCGATAGTCCATATCTCGGAAACTATAAGAGATAATGCAATTTGGCAACCGGCAATGTAATTAGCATGCCGAATATTACTTGGAATGTGAATTGGAACGAAATCGCCAATAGAGAAGACCATTTTACAATTTGGGCCCAAGTTAGAAGCAGAGCCTAAGGTGTAAATTATCGATAGTCCATATCTCGGAAACTATAAGAGATAATGCAATTTGGCAACCTGCAATGTAATTAGCATGCCGGATATTACTTGGAATGTGAATTGGAACGAAATCGCCAATAGAGAAGACCATTTTACAATTTGGGCCCAAGTTAGAAGCAGAGCCTAAGGTGTAAATTATCGATAGTCCATATCTCGGAAACTATAAGAGATAAATCAATTTGGCAACCTGCAATGTAATTAGCATGCCGGATATTACTTGGAATGTGAATTGGAACGAAATCGCCAATAGAGAAGACCATTTTACAATTTGGGCCCAAGTTAGAAGCAGAGCCTAAGGTGTAAATTATCGATAGTCCATATCTCGGAAACTATAAGAGATAAATCAATTTGGCAACCTGCAATGTAATTAGCATGCCGGATATTACTTGGAATGTGAATTGGAACGAAATCGCCAATAGATAAGACCATTTTACAATTTGGGCCCAAGTTAGAAGCAGAGCCTAAGGTGTAAATTACCGATAGTCCATATCTCGGAAACTATAATAGATAATGCAATTTTTCAACCGGCAATGTAATTAGCATGCCGAATATTACTTGGAATGTGAATTGGAACGAAATCGCCAATAGATAAGACGATTTTACAATTTGGGCCCAAGTTAGAAGTAGAGCCTAAGGTGTAAATTATCGATAGTCCATATCTCGGAAACTATAAGAGATAATGCAATTTGGCAACCGGCAATGTAATTAGCATGCCGAATATTACTTGGAATGTGAATTGGAATGAAATCGCCAATAGAGAAGACCATTTTACAATTTGGGCCCAAGTTAGAAGCAGAGCCTAAGGTGTAAATTATCGATAGTCCATATCTCGGAAACTATAAGAGATAATGCAATTTGGCAACCGGCAATGTAATTAGCATGCCGAATATTACTTGGAATGTGAATTGGAACGAAATCGCCAATAGAGAAGACCATTTTACAATTTGGGCCCAAGTTAGAAGCAGAGCCTAAGGTGTAAATTATCGATAGTCCATATCTCGGAAACTATAAGAGATAATGCAATTTGGCAACCGGCAATGTAATTAGCATGCCGAATATTACTTGGAATGTGAATTGGAACGAAATCGCCAATAGATAAGACCATTTTACAATTTGGGCCCAAGTTAGAAGCTGAGCCTAAGGTGTAAATTATCGATAGTCCATATCTCTGAAACTATAAGAGATAATGCAATTTGGCAACCGGCAATGTAATTAGCATGCCGAATATTACTTGGAATGTGAATTGGAACGAAATCGCCAATAGAGAAGACCATTTTACAATTTGGGCCCAAGTTAGAAGCAGAGCCTAAGGTGTAAATTATCGATAGTCCATATCTCGGAAACTATAAGAGATAATGCAATTTGGCAACAGGCAATGTAATTAGCATGCCGAATATTACTTGGAATGTGAATTGGAACGAAAACGCCAATAGATAAGACCATTTTACAATTTGGGCCCAAGTTAGAAGCAGAGCCTAAGGTGTAAATTATCGATAGTCCATATCTCGGAAACTATAAGAGATAATGCAATTTGGCAACCGGCAATGTAATTAGCATGCCGAATATTACTTGGAATGTGAATTGGAACGAAATCGCCAATAGAGAAGACCATTTTACAATTTGGGCCCAAGTTAGAAGCAGAGCCTAAGGTGTAAATTATCGATAGTCCATATCTCGGAAACTATAAGAGATAATACAATTTGGCAACCGGCAATGTAATTAGCATGCCGAATATTACTTGGAATGTGAATTGGAACGAAAACGCCAATAGATAAGACCATTTTACAATTTGGGCCCAAGTTAGAAGCAGAGCCTAAGGTGTAAATTATCGATAGTCCATATCTCGGAAACTATAAGAGATAATGCAATTTGGCAACCGGCAATGTAATTAGCATGCCGAATATTACTTGGAATGTGAATTGGAACGAAATCGCCAATAGATAAGACCATTTTACAATTTGGGCCCAAGTTAGAAGCAGAGCCTAAGGTGTAAATTATCGATAGTCCATATCTCGGAAACTATAAGAGATAATGCAATTTGGCAACCGGCAATGTAATTAGCATGCCGAATATTACTTGGAATGTGAATTGGAACGAAATCGCCAATAGATAAGACCATTTTACAATTTGGGCCCAAGTTAGAAGCAGAGCCTAAGGTGTAAATTATCGATAGTCCATATCTCGGAAACTATAAGAGATAATGCAATTTGGCAACCGGCAATGTAATTAGCATGCCGAATATTACTTGGAATGTGAATTGGAACGAAATCGCCAATAGATAAGACCATTTTACAATTTGGGCCCAAGTTAGAAGCAGAGCCTAAGGTGTAAATTATTGATAGTCCATATCTCGGAAACTATAAGAGATAATGCAATTTCGCAACCGGCAATGTAATTAGCATGCCGAATATCACTTGGAATGTGAATTGGGACGAAATCGCCAATAGATAAGACCATTTTACAATTTGGGCCCAAGTTAGAAGCAGAGCCTAAGATGTAAATTATCGATAGTCCATATCTCGGAAACTATAAGAGATAATGCAATTTGGCAACCGGCAATGTAATTAGCATGCCGAATATTACTTGGAATGTGAATTGGAACGAAATCGCCAATAGATAAGACCATTTTACAAATTGGGCCCAAGTTAGAAGCAGAGCCTAAGGTGTAAATTATCGATAGTCCATATCTCGGAAACTATAAGAGATAATTCAATTTGGCAACCGGCAATGTAATTAGCATGCCGGATATTACTTGGAATGTGAATTGGAACGAAATCGCCAATAGATAAGACCATTTTACAATTTGGGCCCAAGTTAGAAGCAGAGCCTAAGGTGTAAATTATCGATAGTCCATATCTCGGAAACTATAAGAGATAATGCAATTTGGCAACCGGCAATGTAATTAGCATGCCGAATATTACTTGGAATGTGAATTGGAACGAAATCGCCAATAGATAAGACGATTTTACAATTTGGGCCCAAGTTAGAAGCAGAGCCTAAGATGTAAATTATCGATAGTCCATATCTCGGAAACTATAAGAGATAATGCAATTTTTCAACCGGCAATGTAATTAGCATGCCGAATATTACTTGGAATGTGAATGGGAACGAAATCGCTAATAGATAAGACCATTTTACAATTTGGGCCCAAGTTAGAAGCAGAGCCTAAGGTGTAAATTATCGATAGTCCATATCTCGGAAACTATAAGAGATAATACAATTTGGCAAACGGCAATGTAATTAGCATGCCGAATATTACTTGGAATGTGAATTGGAACGAAATCGCCAATAGAGAAGACCATTTTACAATTTGGGCCCAAGTTAGAAGCAGAGCCTAAGGTGTAAATTATCGATAGTCCATATCTCGGAAACTATAAGAGATAAATCAATTTGGCAACCTGCAATGTAATTAGCATGCCGGATATTACTTGGAATGTGAATTGGAACGAAATCGCCAATAGATAAGACCATTTTACAATTTGGGCCCAAGTTAGAAGCAGAGCCTAAGGTGTAAATTATCGATAGTCCATATCTCGGAAACTATAAGAGATAAATCAATTTGGCAACCTGCAATGTAATTAGCATGCCGGATATTACTTGGAATGTGAATTGGAACGAAATCGCCAATAGATAAGACCATTTTACAATTTGGGCCCAAGTTAGAAGCAGAGCCTAAGGTGTAAATTACCGATAGTCCATATCTCGGAAACTATAATAGATAATGCAATTTTTCAACCGGCAATGTAATTAGCATGCCGAATATTACTTGGAATGTGAATTGGAACGAAATCGCCAATAGAGAAGACCATTTTACAATTTGGGCCCAAGTTAGAAGTAGAGCCTAAGGTGTAAATTATCGATAGTCCATATCTCGGAAACTATAAGAGATAATGCAATTTGGCAACCGGCAATGTAATTAGCATGCCGAATATTACTTGGAATGTGAATTGGAATGAAATCGCCAATAGAGAAGACCATTTTACAATTTGGGCCCAAGTTAGAAGCAGAGCCTAAGGTGTAAATTATCGATAGTCCATATCTCGGAAACTATAAGAGATAATGCAATTTGGCAACCGGCAATGTAATTAGCATGCCGAATATTACTTGGAATGTGAATTGGAACGAAATCGCCAATAGAGAAGACCATTTTACAATTTGGGCCCAAGTTAGAAGCAGAGCCTAAGGTGTAAATTATCGATAGTCCATATCTCGGAAACTATAAGAGATAATGCAATTTGGCAACCGGCAATGTAATTAGCATGCCGAATATTACTTGGAATGTGAATTGGAACGAAATCGCCAATAGATAAGACCATTTTACAATTTGGGCCCAAGTTAGAAGCAGAGCCTAAGGTGTAAATTATCGATAGTCCATATCTCTGAAACTATAAGAGATAATGCAATTTGGCAACCGGCAATGTAATTAGCATGCCGAATATTACTTGGAATGTGAATTGGAACGAAATCGCCAATAGAGAAGACCATTTTACAATTTGGGCCCAAGTTAGAAGCAGAGCCTAAGGTGTAAATTATCGATAGTCCATATCTCGGAAACTATAAGAGATAATGCAATTTGGCAACCGGCAATGTAATTAGCATGCCGAATATTACTTGGAATGTGAATTGGAACGAAAACGCCAATAGATAAGACCATTTTACAATTTGGGCCCAAGTTAGAAGCAGAGCCTAAGGTGTAAATTATCGATAGTCCATATCTCGGAAACTATAAGAGATAATGCAATTTGGCAACCGGCAATGTAATTAGCATGCCGAATATTACTTGGAATGTGAATTGGAACGAAATCGCCAATAGAGAAGACCATTTTACAATTTGGGCCCAAGTTAGAAGCAGAGCCTAAGGTGTAAATTATCGATAGTCCATATCTCGGAAACTATAAGAGATAATACAATTTGGCAACCGGCAATGTAATTAGCATGCCGAATATTACTTGGAATGTGAATTGGAACGAAAACGCCAATAGATAAGACCATTTTACAATTTGGGCCCAAGTTAGAAGCAGAGCCTAAGGTGTAAATTATCGATAGTCCATATCTCGGAAACTATAAGAGATAATGCAATTTGGCAACCGGCAATGTAATTAGCATGCCGAATATTACTTGGAATGTGAATTGGAACGAAATCGCCAATAGATAAGACCATTTTACAATTTGGGCCCAAGTTAGAAGCAGAGCCTAAGGTGTAAATTATCGATAGTCCATATCTCGGAAACTATAAGAGATAATGCAATTTGGCAACCGGCAATGTAATTAGCATGCCGAATATTACTTGGAATGTGAATTGGAACGAAATCGCCAATAGATAAGACCATTTTACAATTTGGGCCCAAGTTAGAAGCAGAGCCTAAGGTGTAAATTATCGATAGTCCATATCTCGGAAACTATAAGAGATAATGCAATTTGGCAACCGGCAATGTAATTAGCATGCCGAATATTACTTGGAATGTGAATTGGAACGAAATCGCCAATAGATAAGACCATTTTACAATTTGGGCCCAAGTTAGAAGCAGAGCCTAAGGTGTAAATTATTGATAGTCCATATCTCGGAAACTATAAGAGATAATGCAATTTCGCAACCGGCAATGTAATTAGCATGCCGAATATCACTTGGAATGTGAATTGGGACGAAATCGCCAATAGATAAGACCATTTTACAATTTGGGCCCAAGTTAGAAGCAGAGCCTAAGATGTAAATTATCGATAGTCCATATCTCGGAAACTATAAGAGATAATGCAATTTGGCAACCGGCAATGTAATTAGCATGCCGAATATTACTTGGAATGTGAATTGGAACGAAATCGCCAATAGATAAGACCATTTTACAAATTGGGCCCAAGTTAGAAGCAGAGCCTAAGGTGTAAATTATCGATAGTCCATATCTCGGAAACTATAAGAGATAATTCAATTTGGCAACCGGCAATGTAATTAGCATGCCGGATATTACTTGGAATGTGAATTGGAACGAAATCGCCAATAGATAAGACCATTTTACAATTTGGGCCCAAGTTAGAAGCAGAGCCTAAGGTGTAAATTATCGATAGTCCATATCTCGGAAACTATAAGAGATAATGCAATTTGGCAACCGGCAATGTAATTAGCATGCCGAATATTACTTGGAATGTGAATTGGAACGAAATCGCCAATAGATAAGACGATTTTACAATTTGGGCCCAAGTTAGAAGCAGAGCCTAAGATGTAAATTATCGATAGTCCATATCTCGGAAACTATAAGAGATAATGCAATTTTTCAACCGGCAATGTAATTAGCATGCCGAATATTACTTGGAATGTGAATGGGAACGAAATCGCTAATAGATAAGACCATTTTACAATTTGGGCCCAAGTTAGAAGCAGAGCCTAAGGTGTAAATTATCGATAGTCCATATCTCGGAAACTATAAGAGATAATACAATTTGGCAAACGGCAATGTAATTAGCATGCCGAATATTACTTGGAATGTGAATTGGAACGAAATCGCCAATAGAGAAGACCATTTTACAATTTGGGCCCAAGTTAGAAGCAGAGCCTAAGGTGTAAATTATCGATAGTCCATATCTCGGAAACTATAAGAGATAATGCAATTTGGCAACCGGCAATGTAATTAGCATGCCGAATATTACTTGGAATGTGAATTGGAACGAAATCGCCAATAGAGAAGACCATTTTACAATTTGGGCCCAAGTTAGAAGCAGAGCCTAAGGTGTAAATTATCGATAGTCCATATCTCGGAAACTATAAGAGATAATGCAATTTGGCAACCGGCAATGTAATTAGCATGCCGAATATTACTTGGAATGTGAATTGGAACGAAAACGCCAATAGATAAAACCATTTTACAATTTGGGCCCAAGTTAGAAGCAGAGGCTAAGGTGTAAATTATCGATAGTCCATATCTCGGAAACTATAAGAGATAATGCAATTTGGCAACCGGAAATGTAATTAGCATGCCGAATATTACTTGGAATGTGAATTGGAACGAAATCGCCAATAGATAAGACCATTTTACAATTTGGGCCCAAGTTAGAAGCAGAGCCTAAGGTGTAAATTATCGATAGTCCATATCTCGGAAACTATAAGAGATAATGCAATTTGGCAACCGGCAATGTAATTAGCATGCCGAATATTACTTGGAATGTGAATTCGAACGAAATCGCCAATAGATAAGACCATTTTACAATTTGGGCCCAAGTTAGAAGCAGAGCCTAAGGTGTAAATTATCGATAGTCCATATCTCGGAAACTATAAGAGATAATGCAATTTGGCAACCGGCAATGTAATTAGCATGCCGAATATTACTTGGAATGTGAATTGGAACGAAATCGCCAATAGATAAGACCATTTTACAATTTGGGCCCAAGTTAGAAGCAGAGCCTAAGATGTAAATTATCGATAGTCCATATCTCGGAAACTATAAGAGATAATGCAATTTAGCAACCGGCAATGTAATTAGCATGCCGAATATTACTTGGAATGTGAATTGGAACGAAATCGCCAATAGATAAGACCATTTTACAAATTGGGCCCAAGTTAGAAGCAGAGCCTAAGGTGTAAATTATCGATAGTCCATATCTCGGAAACTATAAGAGATAATTCAATTTGGCAACCGGCAATGTAATTAGCATGCCGGATATTACTTGGAATGTGAATTGGAACGAAATCGCCAATAGATAAGACCATTTTACAATTTGGGCCCAAGTTAGAAGCAGAGCCTAAGGTGTAAATTATCGATAGTCCATATCTCGGAAACTATAAGAGATAATGCAATTTGGCAACCGGCAATGTAATTAGCATGCCGAATATTACTTGGAATGTGAATTGGAACGAAATCGCCAATAGATAAGACGATTTTACAATTTGGGCCCAAGTTAGAAGCAGAGCCTAAGATGTAAATTATCGATAGTCCATATCTCGGAAACTATAAGAGATAATGCAATTTTTCAACCGGCAATGTAATTAGCATGCCGAATATTACTTGGAATGTGAATTGGAACGAAATCGCCAATAGATAAGACCATTTTACAATTTGGGCCCAAGTTAGAAGCAGAGCCTAAGGTGTAAATTATCGATAGTCCATATCTCGGAAACTATAAGAGATAATGCAATTTGGCAACCGGCAATGTAATTAGCATGCCGAATATTACTTGGAATGTGAATTGGAACGAAATCGCCAATAGGTAAGACCATTTTACAATTTGGGCCCAAGTTAGAAGCAGAGCCTAAGGTGTAAATTATCGATAGTCCATATCTCGGAAACTATAAGAGATAATGCAATTTGGCAACCGGCAATGTAATTAGCATGCCGAATATTACTTGGAATGTGAATTGGAACGAAATCGCCAATAGGTAAGACCATTTTACAATTTGGGCCCAAGTTAGAAGCAGAGCCTAAGGTGTAAATTATCGATAGTCCATATCTCGGAAACTATAAGAGATAATGCAATTTGGCAACCGGCAATGTAATTAGCATGCCGAATATTACTTGGAATGTGAATTGGAACGAAATCGCCAATAGATAAGACGATTTTACAATTTGGGCCCAAGTTAGAAGCAGAGCCTAAGGTGTAAATTATCGATAGTCCATATCTCGGAAACTATAAGAGATAATGCAATTTGGCAACCGGCAATGTAATTAGCATGCCGAATATTACTTGGAATGTGAATTGGAACGAAATCGCCAATAGAGAAGACCATTTTACAATTTGGGCCCAAGTTAGAAGCAGAGCCTAAGGTGTAAATTATCGATAGTCCATATCTCGGAAACTATAAGAGATAATGCAATTTGGCAACCGGCAATGTAATTAGCATGCCGAATATTACTTGGAATGTGAATTGGAACGAAATCGCCAATAGATAAGACCATTTTACAATTTGGGTCCAAGTTAGAAGCAGAGCCTAAGGTGTAAATTATTGATAGTCCATATCTCGGAAACTATAAGAGATAATGCAATTTCGCAACCGGCAATGTAATTAGCATGCCGAATATTACTTGGAGTGTGAATTGGAACGAAATCGCCAATAGGTAAGACCATTTTACAATTTGGGCCCAAGTTAGAAGCAGAGCCTAAGGTGTAGATTATCGATAGTCCATATCTCGGAAACTATAAGAGATAATGCAATTTGGCAACCGGCAATGTAATTAGCATGCCGAATATTACTTGGAATGTGAATTGGAACGAAATCGCCAATAGAGAAGACCATTTTACAATTTGGGCCCAAGTTAGAAGCAGAGCCTAAGGTGTAAATTATCGATAGTCCATATCTCGGAAACTATAAGAGATAATGCAATTTGGCAACCGGCAATGTAATTAGCATGCCGAATATTACTTGGAATGTGAATTGGAACGAAATCGCCAATAGATAAGACCATTTTACAATTTGGGCCCAAGTTAGAAGCAGAGCCTAAGGTGTAAATTATCGATAGTCCATATCTCGGAAACTATAAGAGATAATGCAATTTGGCAACCGGCAATGTAATTAGCATGCCGAATATTACTTGGAATGTGAATTGGAACGAAATCGCCAATAGAGAAGACCATTTTACAATTTGGGCCCAAGTTAGAAGCAGAGCCTAAGGTGTAAATTATCGATAGTCCATATCTCGGAAACTATAAGAGATAATGCAATTTGGCAACCGGCAATGTAATTAGCATGCCGAATATTACTTGGAATGTGAATTGGAACGAAAACGCCAATAGATAAGACCATTTTACAATTTGGGCCCAAGTTAGAAGCAGAGGCTAAGGTGTAAATTATCGATAGTCCATATCTCGGAAACTATAAGAGATAATGCAATTTGGCAACCGGAAATGTAATTAGCATGCCGAATATTACTTGGAATGTGAATTGGAACGAAATCGCCAATAGATAAGACCATTTTACAATTTGGACCCAAGTTAGAAGCAGAGCCTAAGGTGTAAATTATCGATAGTCCATATCTCGGAAACTATAAGAGATAATGCAATTTGGCAACCGGCAATGTAATTAGCATGCCGAATATTACTTGGAATGTGAATTGGAACGAAATCGCCAATAGATGAGACCATTTTACAATTTGGGCCCAAGTTAGAAGCAGAGCCTAAGGTGTAATTAAATTATTGATAGTCCATATCTCGGAAACTATAAGAGATAATGCAATTTCGCAATCGGCAATGTAATTAGCATGCCGAATATTACTTGGAATGTGAATTGGAACGAAATCGCCAATAGGTAAGACCGTTTTACAATTTGGGCCCAAGTTAGAAGCAGAGCCTAAGGTGTAAATTATCGATAGTCCATATCTCGGAAACTATAAGAGATAATTCAATTTGGTAACCGGCAATGTAATTAGCATGCCGAATATTACTTGGAATGTGAATTGGAACGAAATCGCCAATAGATAAGACCATTTTACAATTTGGGCACAAGTTAGAAGCAGAGCCTAAGGTGTAAATTATCGATAGTCCATATCTCGGAAACTATAAGAGATAATGCAATTTGGCAACCGGCAATGTAATTAGCATGCCGAATATTACTTGGAATGTGAATTGGAACGAAATCGCCAATAGATAAGACCATTTTACAATTTGGGCCCAAGTTAGAAGCAGAGCCTAAGGTGTAAATTATCGATAGTCCATATCTCGGAAACTATAAGAGATAATGCAATTTGGCAACCGGCAATGTAATTAGCATGCCGAATATTACTTGGAATGGGAATTGGAACGAAATCGCCAATAGATAAGGCCATTTTACAATTTGGGCCCAAGTTAGAAGCAGAGCCTATGGTGTAAATTATCGATAGTCCATATCTCGGAAACTATAAGAGTTAATGCAATTTGGCAACCGGCAATATAATTAGCATGCCGAATATTACTTGGAATGTGAATTGGAACGAAATCGCCAATAGATAAGACCATTTTACAATTTGGGCCCAAGTTAGAAGCAGAGCCTAAGGTGTAAATTATCGATAGTCCATATCTCGGAAACTATAAGAGATAATGCAATTTGGCAACCGGCAATGTAATTAGCATGCCGAATATTACTTGGAATGTGAATTGGAACGAAATTGCCAATAGATAAGACCATTTTACAATTTGGGCCCAAGTTAGAATCAGAGCCTAAGGTGTAAATTATCGATAGTCCATATCTCAGAAACTATAAGAGATAATGCAATTTCGCAACCGGCAATGTAATTAGCATGCCGGATATTACTTGGAATGTGAATTGGAACGAAATCGCCAATAGAGAAGACCATTTTACAATTTGGGCCCAAGTTAGAAGCAGAGCCTAAGGTGTAAATTATCGATAGTCCATATCTCGGAAACTATAAGAGATAATGCAATTTGGCAACCGGCAATGTAATTAGCATGCCGAATATTACTTGGAATGTGAATTGGAACGAAAACGCCAATAGATAAGACCATTTTACAATTTGGGCCCAAGTTAGAAGCAGAGCCTAAGGTGTAAATTATCGATAGTCCATATCTCGGAAACTATAAGAGATAATGCAATTTGGCAACCGGCAATGTAATTAGCATGCCGAATATTACTTGGAATGTGAATTGGAACGAAATCGCCAATAGATAAGACCATTTTACAATTTGGGCCCAAGTTAGAAGCAGAGCCTAAGGTGTAAATTATCGATTGTCCATATCTCGGAAACTATAAGAGATAATGCAATTTGGCAACCGGCAATGTAATTAGCATGCCGAATATTACTTGGAATGTGAATTGGAACGAAATCGCCAATAGATAAGACCATTTTACAATTTGGGCCCAAGTTAGAAGCAGAGCCTAAGGTGTAAATTATTGATAGTCCATATCTCGGAAACTATAAGAGATAATGCAATTTCGCAACCGGCAATGTAATTAGCATGCCGAATATCACTTGGAATGTGAATTGGGACGAAATCGCCAATAGATAAGACCATTTTACAATTTGGGCCCAAGTTAGAAGCAGAGCCTAAGGTGTAAATTATCGATAGTCCATATCTCGGAAACTATAAGAGATAATGCAATTTGGCAAACGGCAATGTAATTAGCATGCCGAATATTACTTGGAATGTGAATTGGAACGAAATCGCCAATAGATAAGACCATTTTACAATTTGGGCCCAAGTTAGAAGCAGAGCCTAAGATGTAAATTATCGATAGTCCATATCTCGGAAACTATAAGAGATAATGCAATTTGGCAACCGGCAATGTAATTAGCATGCCGGATATTACTTGGAATGTGAATTGGAACGAAATCGCCAATAGATAAGACCATATTACAATTTGGGCCCAAGTTAGAAGCAGAGCCTAAGGTGTAAATTATCGATAGTCCATATCTCGGAAACTATAAGAGATAATGCAATTTGGCAACCGGCAATGTAATTAGCATGCCGAATATTACTTGGAATGTGAATTGGAACGAAAACGCCAATAGATAAGACCATTTTACAATTTGGGCCCAAGTTAGAAGCAGAGCCTAAGGTGTAAATTACCGATAGTCCATATCTCGGAAACTATAAGAGATAATGCAATTTCTCAACCGGCAATGTAATTAGCATGCCGAATATTACTTGGAATGTGAATTGGAACGAAATCGCCAATAGAGAAGACCATTTTACAATTTGGGCCCAAGTTAGAAGCAGAGCCTAAGGTGTAAATTATCGATAGTCCATATCTCGGAAACTATAAGAGATAATGCAATTTGGCAACCGGCAATGTAATTAGCATGCCGAATATTACTTGGAATGTGAATTGGAACGAAATCGCCAATAGAGAAGACCATTTTACAATTTGGGCCCAAGTTAGAAGCAGAGCCTAAGTTGTAAATTATCGATAGTCCATATCTCGGAAACTATAAGAGATAATGCAATTTGGCAACCGGCAATGTAATTAGCATGCCGAATATTACTTGGAATGTGAATTGGAACGAAATCGCCAATAGATAAGACCATTTTACAATTTGGGCCCAAGTTAGAAGCAGAGCCTAAGGTGTAAATTATCGATAGTCCATATCTCGGAAACTATAAGAGATAATGCAATTTGGCAACCGGCAATGTAATTAGCATGCCGAATATTACTTGGAATGTGAATTGGAACGAAATCGCCAATAGAGAAGACCATTTTACAATTTGGGCCCAAGTTAGAAGCAGAGCCTAAGGTGTAAATTATCGATAGTCCATATCTCGGAAACTATAAGAGATAATGCAATTTGGCAACCGGCAATGTAATTAGCATGCCGAATATTACTTGGAATGTGAATTGGAACGAAATCGCCAATAGAGAAGACCATTTTATAATTTGGGCCCAAGTTAGAAGCAGAGCCTAAGGTGTAAATTATCGATAGTCCATATCTCGGAAACTATAAGAGATAATGCAATTTGGCAACCGGCAATGTAATTAGCATGCCGAATATTACTTGGAATGTGAATTGGAACGAAATCGCCAATAGAGAAGACCATTTTATAATTTGGGCCCAAGTTAGAAGCAGAGCCTAAGGTGTAAATTATCGATAGTCCATATCTCGGAAACTATAAGAGATAATGCAATTTGGCAAACGGCAATGTAATTAGCATGCCGAATATTACTTGGAATGTGAATTGGAACGAAAACGCCAATAGATAAGACCATTTTACAATTTGGGCCCAAGTTAGAAGCAGAGCCTAAGGTGTAAATTATCGATAGTCCATATCTCGGAAACTATAAGAGATAATGCAATTTGGCAACCGGCAATGTAATTAGCATGCCGAATATTACTTGGAATGTGAATTGGAACGAAATCGCCAATAGATAAGACCATTTTACAATTTGGGCCCAAGTTAGAAGCAGGGCCTAAGGTGTAAATTATCGATAGTCCATATCTCGGAAACTATAAGAGATAATGCAATTTGGCAACCGGCAATGTAATTAGCATGCCGAATATTACTTGGAATGTGAATTGGAACGAAATCGCCAATAGATAAGACCATTTTACAATTTGGGCCCAAGTTAAAAGCAGAGCCTAAGGTGTAAATTATCGATAGTCCATATCTCGGAAACTATAAGAGATAATGCAATTTGGCAACCGGCAATGTAATTAGCATGCCGAATATTACTTGGAATGTGAATTGGAACGGAATCGCCAATAGGTAAGACCATTTTACAATTTGGGCCCAAGTTAGAAGCAGAGCCTAAGGTGTAAATTATCGATAGTCCATATCTCGGAAACTATAAGAGATAATGCAATTTGGCAACCGGCAATGTAATTAGCATGCCGAATATTACTTGGAATGTGAATTGGAACGAAATCGAAAATAGATAAGACCATTTTACAATTTGGGCCCAAGTTAGAAGCAGAGCCTAAGGTGTAAATTATCGATAGTCCATATCTCGGAAACTATAATAGATAATGCAATTTGGCAACCGGCAATGTAATTAGCATGCCGAATATTACTTGGAATGTGAATTGGAACGAAATCGCCAATAGGTAAGACCATTTTACAATTTGGGCCCAAGTTAGAAGCAGAGCCTAAGGTGTAAATTATCGATAGTCCATATCTCGGAAACTATAAGAGATAAATCAATTTGGCAACCTGCAATGTAATTAGCATGCCGGATATTACTTGGAATGTGAATTGGAACGAAATCGCCAATAGATAAGACCATTTTACAATTTGGGCCCAAGTTAGAAGCAGAGCCTAAGGTGTAAATTACCGATAGTCCATATCTCGGAAACTATAATAGATAATGCAATTTTTCAACCGGCAATGTAATTAGCATGCCGAATATTACTTGGAATGTGAATTGGAACGAAATCGCCAATAGATAAGACGATTTTACAATTTGGGCCCAAGTTAGAAGTAGAGCCTAAGGTGTAAATTATCGATAGTCCATATCTCGGAAACTATAAGAGATAATGCAATTTGGCAACCGGCAATGTAATTAGCATGCCGAATATTACTTGGAATGTGAATTGGAACGAAATCGCCAATAGAGAAGACCATTTTACAATTTGGGCCCAAGTTAGAAGCAGAGCCTAAGGTGTAAATTATCGATAGTCCATATCTCGGAAACTATAAGAGATAATGCAATTTGGCAACCGGCAATGTAATTAGCATGCCGAATATTACTTGGAATGTGAATTGGAACGAAATCGCCAATAGAGAAGACCATTTTACAATTTGGGCCCAAGTTAGAAGCAGAGCCTAAGGTGTAAATTATCGATAGTCCATATCTCGGAAACTATAAGAGATAATGCAATTTGGCAACCGGCAATGTAATTAGCATGCCGAATATTACTTGGAATGTGAATTGGAACGAAATCGCCAATAGATAAGACCATTTTACAATTTGGGCCCAAGTTAGAAGCAGAGCCTAAGGTGTAAATTATCGATAGTCCATATCTCTGAAACTATAAGAGATAATGCAATTTGGCAACCGGCAATGTAATTAGCATGCCGAATATTACTTGGAATGTGAATTGGAACGAAATCGCCAATAGAGAAGACCATTTTACAATTTGGGCCCAAGTTAGAAGCAGAGCCTAAGGTGTAAATTATCGATAGTCCATATCTCGGAAACTATAAGAGATAATGCAATTTGGCAACCGGCAATGTAATTAGCATGCCGAATATTACTTGGATTGTGAATTGGAACGAAAACGCCAATAGATAAGACCATTTTACAATTTGGGCCCAAGTTAGAAGCAGAGCCTAAGGTGTAAATTATCGATAGTCCATATCTCGGAAACTATAAGAGATAATGCAATTTGGCAACCGGCAATGTAATTAGCATGCCGAATATTACTTGGAATGTGAATTGGAACGAAATCGCCAATAGAGAAGACCATTTTACAATTTGGGCCCAAGTTAGAAGCAGAGCCTAAGGTGTAAATTATCGATAGTCCATATCTCGGAAACTATAAGAGATAATACAATTTGGCAACCGGCAATGTAATTAGCATGCCGAATATTACTTGGAATGTGAATTGGAACGAAAACGCCAATAGATAAGACCATTTTACAATTTCGGCCCAAGTTAGAAGCAGAGCCTAAGGTGTAAATTATCGATAGTCCATATCTCGGAAACTATAAGAGATAATGCAATTTGGCAACCGGCAATGTAATTAGCATGCCGAATATTACTTGGAATGTGAATTGGAACGAAATCGCCAATAGATAAGACCATTTTACAATTTGGGCCCAAGTTAGAAGCAGAGCCTAAGGTGTAAATTATCGATAGTCCATATCTCGGAAACTATAAGAGATAATGCAATTTGGCAACCGGCAATGTAATTAGCATGCCGAATATTACTTGGAATGTGAATTGGAACGAAATCGCCAATAGATAAGACCATTTTACAATTTGGGCCCAAGTTAGAAGCAGAGCCTAAGGTGTAAATTATCGATAGTCCATATCTCGGAAACTATAAGAGATAATGCAATTTGGCAACCGGCAATGTAATTAGCATGCCGAATATTACTTGGAATGTGAATTGGAACGAAATCGCCAATAGATAAGACCATTTTACAATTTGGGCCCAAGTTAGAAGCAGAGCCTAAGGTGTAAATTATTGATAGTCCATATCTCGGAAACTATAAGAGATAATGCAATTTCGCAACCGGCAATGTAATTAGCATGCCGAATATCACTTGGAATGTGAATTGGGACGAAATCGCCAATAGATAAGACCATTTTACAATTTGGGCCCAAGTTAGAAGCAGAGCCTAAGATGTAAATTATCGATAGTCCATATCTCGGAAACTATAAGAGATAATGCAATTTGGCAACCGGCAATGTAATTAGCATGCCGAATATTACTTGGAATGTGAATTGGAACGAAATCGCCAATAGATAAGACCATTTTACAAATTGGGCCCAAGTTAGAAGCAGAGCCTAAGGTGTAAATTATCGATAGTCCATATCTCGGAAACTATAAGAGATAATTCAATTTGGCAACCGGCAATGTAATTAGCATGCCGGATATTACTTGGAATGTGAATTGGAACGAAATCGCCAATAGATAAGACCATTTTACAATTTGGGCCCAAGTTAGAAGCAGAGCCTAAGGTGTAAATTATCGATAGTCCATATCTCGGAAACTATAAGAGATAATGCAATTTGGCAACCGGCAATGTAATTAGCATGCCGAATATTACTTGGAATGTGAATTGGAACGAAATCGCCAATAGATAAGACGATTTTACAATTTGGGCCCAAGTTAGAAGCAGAGCCTAAGATGTAAATTATCGATAGTCCATATCTCGGAAACTATAAGAGATAATGCAATTTTTCAACCGGCAATGTAATTAGCATGCCGAATATTACTTGGAATGTGAATGGGAACGAAATCGCTAATAGATAAGACCATTTTACAATTTGGGCCCAAGTTAGAAGCAGAGCCTAAGGTGTAAATTATCGATAGTCCATATCTCGGAAACTATAAGAGATAATGCAATTTGGCAAACGGCAATGTAATTAGCATGCCGAATATTACTTGGAATGTGAATTGGAACGAAATCGCCAATAGAGAAGACCATTTTACAATTTGGGCCCAAGTTAGAAGCAGAGCCTAAGGTGTAAATTATCGATAGTCCATATCTCGGAAACTATAAGAGATAATGCAATTTGGCAACCGGCAATGTAATTAGCATGCCGAATATTACTTGGAATGTGAATTGGAACGAAATCGCCAATAGATAAGACCATTTTACAATTTGGGCCCAAGTTAGAAGCAGAGCCTAAGGTGTAAATTATCGAGAGTCCATATCTCGGAAACTATAAGAGATAATGCAATTTGGCAACCGGCAATGTATTTAGCATGCCGAATATTACTTGGAGTGTGAATTGGAACGAAATCGCCAATAGGTAAGACCATTTTACAATTTGGGCCCAAGTTAGAAGCAGAGCCTAAGGTGTAAATTATCGATAGTCCATATCTCGGAAACTATAAGAGATAATGCAATTTGGCAACCGGAAATGTAATTAGCATGCCGAATATTACTTGGAATGTGAATTGGAACGAAATCGCCAATAGATAAGACCATTTTACAATTTGGGCCCAAGTTAGAAGCAGAGCCTAAGGTGTAAATTATCGAGAGTCCATATCTCGGAAACTATAAGAGATAATGCAATTTGGCAACCGGCAATGTATTTAGCATGCCGAATATTACTTGGAGTGTGAATTGGAACGAAATCGCCAATAGGTAAGACCATTTTACAATTTGGGCCCAAGTTAGAAGCAGAGCCTAAGGTGTAAATTATCGATAGTCCATATCTCGGAAACTATAAGAGATAATGCAATTTGGCAACCGGAAATGTAATTAGCATGCCGAATATTACTTGGAATGTGAATTGGAACGAAATCGCCAATAGATAAGACCATTTTACAATTTGGGCCCAAGTTAGAAGCAGAGCCTAAGGTGTAAATTATCGATAGTCCATATCTCGGAAACTATAAGAGATAAATCAATTTGGCAACCTGCAATGTAATTAGCATGCCGGATATTACTTGGAATGTGAATTGGAACGAAATCGCCAATAGATAAGACGATTTTACAATTTGGGCCCAAGTTAGAAGCAGAGCCTAAGATGTAAATTATCGATAGTCGATATCTCGGAAACTATAAGAGATAATGCAATTTTTCAACCGGCAATGTAATTAGCATGCCGAATATTACTTGGAATGTGAATGGGAACGAAATCGCTAATAGATAAGACCATTTTACAATTTGGGCCCAAGTTAGAAGCAGAGCCTAAGGTGTAAATTATCGATAGTCCATATCTCGGAAACTATAAGAGATAATACAATTTGGCAAACGGCAATGTAATTAGCATGCCGAATATTACTTGGAATGTGAATTGGAACGAAATCGCCAATAGAGAAGACCATTTTACAATTTGGGCCCAAGTTAGAAGCAGAGCCTAAGGTGTAAATTATCGATAGTCCATATCTCGGAAACTATAAGAGATAAATCAATTTGGCAACCTGCAATGTAATTAGCATGCCGGATATTACTTGGAATGTGAATTGGAACGAAATCGCCAATAGATAAGACCATTTTACAATTTGGGCCCAAGTTAGAAGCAGAGCCTAAGGTGTAAATTATCGATAGTCCATATCTCGGAAACTATAAGAGATAAATCAATTTGGCAACCTGCAATGTAATTAGCATGCCGGATATTACTTGGAATGTGAATTGGAACGAAATCGCCAATAGATAAGACCATTTTACAATTTGGGCCCAAGTTAGAAGCAGAGCCTAAGGTGTAAATTACCGATAGTCCATATCTCGGAAACTATAATAGATAATGCAATTTTTCAACCGGCAATGTAATTAGCATGCCGAATATTACTTGGAATGTGAATTGGAACGAAATCGCCAATAGAGAAGACCATTTTACAATTTGGGCCCAAGTTAGAAGTAGAGCCTAAGGTGTAAATTATCGATAGTCCATATCTCGGAAACTATAAGAGATAATGCAATTTGGCAACCGGCAATGTAATTAGCATGCCGAATATTACTTGGAATGTGAATTGGAATGAAATCGCCAATAGAGAAGACCATTTTACAATTTGGGCCCAAGTTAGAAGCAGAGCCTAAGGTGTAAATTATCGATAGTCCATATCTCGGAAACTATAAGAGATAATGCAATTTGGCAACCGGCAATGTAATTAGCATGCCGAATATTACTTGGAATGTGAATTGGAACGAAATCGCCAATAGAGAAGACCATTTTACAATTTGGGCCCAAGTTAGAAGCAGAGCCTAAGGTGTAAATTATCGATAGTCCATATCTCGGAAACTATAAGAGATAATGCAATTTGGCAACCTGCAATGTAATTAGCATGCCGGATATTACTTGGAATGTGAATTGGAACGAAATCGCCAATAGAGAAGACCATTTTACAATTTGGGCCCAAGTTAGAAGCAGAGCCTAAGGTGTAAATTATCGATAGTCCATATCTCGGAAACTATAAGAGATAAATCAATTTGGCAACCTGCAATGTAATTAGCATGCCGGATATTACTTGGAATGTGAATTGGAACGAAATCGCCAATAGAGAAGACCATTTTACAATTTGGGCCCAAGTTAGAAGCAGAGCCTAAGGTGTAAATTATCGATAGTCCATATCTCGGAAACTATAAGAGATAAATCAATTTGGCAACCTGCAATGTAATTAGCATGCCGGATATTACTTGGAATGTGAATTGGAACGAAATCGCCAATAGATAAGACCATTTTACAATTTGGGCCCAAGTTAGAAGCAGAGCCTAAGGTGTAAATTACCGATAGTCCATATCTCGGAAACTATAATAGATAATGCAATTTTTCAACCGGCAATGTAATTAGCATGCCGAATATTACTTGGAATGTGAATTGGAACGAAATCGCCAATAGATAAGACGATTTTACAATTTGGGCCCAAGTTAGAAGTAGAGCCTAAGGTGTAAATTATCGATAGTCCATATCTCGGAAACTATAAGAGATAATGCAATTTGGCAACCGGCAATGTAATTAGCATGCCGAATATTACTTGGAATGTGAATTGGAATGAAATCGCCAATAGAGAAGACCATTTTACAATTTGGGCCCAAGTTAGAAGCAGAGCCTAAGGTGTAAATTATCGATAGTCCATATCTCGGAAACTATAAGAGATAATGCAATTTGGCAACCGGCAATGTAATTAGCATGCCGAATATTACTTGGAATGTGAATTGGAACGAAATCGCCAATAGAGAAGACCATTTTACAATTTGGGCCCAAGTTAGAAGCAGAGCCTAAGGTGTAAATTATCGATAGTCCATATCTCGGAAACTATAAGAGATAATGCAATTTGGCAACCGGCAATGTAATTAGCATGCCGAATATTACTTGGAATGTGAATTGGAACGAAATCGCCAATAGATAAGACCATTTTACAATTTGGGCCCAAGTTAGAAGCTGAGCCTAAGGTGTAAATTATCGATAGTCCATATCTCTGAAACTATAAGAGATAATGCAATTTGGCAACCGGCAATGTAATTAGCATGCCGAATATTACTTGGAATGTGAATTGGAACGAAATCGCCAATAGAGAAGACCATTTTACAATTTGGGCCCAAGTTAGAAGCAGAGCCTAAGGTGTAAATTATCGATAGTCCATATCTCGGAAACTATAAGAGATAATGCAATTTGGCAACAGGCAATGTAATTAGCATGCCGAATATTACTTGGAATGTGAATTGGAACGAAAACGCCAATAGATAAGACCATTTTACAATTTGGGCCCAAGTTAGAAGCAGAGCCTAAGGTGTAAATTATCGATAGTCCATATCTCGGAAACTATAAGAGATAATGCAATTTGGCAACCGGCAATGTAATTAGCATGCCGAATATTACTTGGAATGTGAATTGGAACGAAATCGCCAATAGAGAAGACCATTTTACAATTTGGGCCCAAGTTAGAAGCAGAGCCTAAGGTGTAAATTATCGATAGTCCATATCTCGGAAACTATAAGAGATAATACAATTTGGCAACCGGCAATGTAATTAGCATGCCGAATATTACTTGGAATGTGAATTGGAACGAAAACGCCAATAGATAAGACCATTTTACAATTTGGGCCCAAGTTAGAAGCAGAGCCTAAGGTGTAAATTATCGATAGTCCATATCTCGGAAACTATAAGAGATAATGCAATTTGGCAACCGGCAATGTAATTAGCATGCCGAATATTACTTGGAATGTGAATTGGAACGAAATCGCCAATAGATAAGACCATTTTACAATTTGGGCCCAAGTTAGAAGCAGAGCCTAAGGTGTAAATTATCGATAGTCCATATCTCGGAAACTATAAGAGATAATGCAATTTGGCAACCGGCAATGTAATTAGCATGCCGAATATTACTTGGAATGTGAATTGGAACGAAATCGCCAATAGATAAGACCATTTTACAATTTGGGCCCAAGTTAGAAGCAGAGCCTAAGGTGTAAATTATCGATAGTCCATATCTCGGAAACTATAAGAGATAATGCAATTTGGCAACCGGCAATGTAATTAGCATGCCGAATATTACTTGGAATGTGAATTGGAACGAAATCGCCAATAGATAAGACCATTTTACAATTTGGGCCCAAGTTAGAAGCAGAGCCTAAGGTGTAAATTATTGATAGTCCATATCTCGGAAACTATAAGAGATAATGCAATTTCGCAACCGGCAATGTAATTAGCATGCCGAATATCACTTGGAATGTGAATTGGGACGAAATCGCCAATAGATAAGACCATTTTACAATTTGGGCCCAAGTTAGAAGCAGAGCCTAAGATGTAAATTATCGATAGTCCATATCTCGGAAACTATAAGAGATAATGCAATTTGGCAACCGGCAATGTAATTAGCATGCCGAATATTACTTGGAATGTGAATTGGAACGAAATCGCCAATAGATAAGACCATTTTACAAATTGGGCCCAAGTTAGAAGCAGAGCCTAAGGTGTAAATTATCGATAGTCCATATCTCGGAAACTATAAGAGATAATTCAATTTGGCAACCGGCAATGTAATTAGCATGCCGGATATTACTTGGAATGTGAATTGGAACGAAATCGCCAATAGATAAGACCATTTTACAATTTGGGCCCAAGTTAGAAGCAGAGCCTAAGGTGTAAATTATCGATAGTCCATATCTCGGAAACTATAAGAGATAATGCAATTTGGCAACCGGCAATGTAATTAGCATGCCGAATATTACTTGGAATGTGAATTGGAACGAAATCGCCAATAGATAAGACGATTTTACAATTTGGGCCCAAGTTAGAAGCAGAGCCTAAGATGTAAATTATCGATAGTCCATATCTCGGAAACTATAAGAGATAATGCAATTTTTCAACCGGCAATGTAATTAGCATGCCGAATATTACTTGGAATGTGAATGGGAACGAAATCGCTAATAGATAAGACCATTTTACAATTTGGGCCCAAGTTAGAAGCAGAGCCTAAGGTGTAAATTATCGATAGTCCATATCTCGGAAACTATAAGAGATAATACAATTTGGCAAACGGCAATGTAATTAGCATGCCGAATATTACTTGGAATGTGAATTGGAACGAAATCGCCAATAGAGAAGACCATTTTACAATTTGGGCCCAAGTTAGAAGCAGAGCCTAAGGTGTAAATTATCGATAGTCCATATCTCGGAAACTATAAGAGATAAATCAATTTGGCAACCTGCAATGTAATTAGCATGCCGGATATTACTTGGAATGTGAATTGGAACGAAATCGCCAATAGATAAGACCATTTTACAATTTGGGCCCAAGTTAGAAGCAGAGCCTAAGGTGTAAATTATCGATAGTCCATATCTCGGAAACTATAAGAGATAAATCAATTTGGCAACCTGCAATGTAATTAGCATGCCGGATATTACTTGGAATGTGAATTGGAACGAAATCGCCAATAGATAAGACCATTTTACAATTTGGGCCCAAGTTAGAAGCAGAGCCTAAGGTGTAAATTACCGATAGTCCATATCTCGGAAACTATAATAGATAATGCAATTTTTCAACCGGCAATGTAATTAGCATGCCGAATATTACTTGGAATGTGAATTGGAACGAAATCGCCAATAGAGAAGACCATTTTACAATTTGGGCCCAAGTTAGAAGTAGAGCCTAAGGTGTAAATTATCGATAGTCCATATCTCGGAAACTATAAGAGATAATGCAATTTGGCAACCGGCAATGTAATTAGCATGCCGAATATTACTTGGAATGTGAATTGGAATGAAATCGCCAATAGAGAAGACCATTTTACAATTTGGGCCCAAGTTAGAAGCAGAGCCTAAGGTGTAAATTATCGATAGTCCATATCTCGGAAACTATAAGAGATAATGCAATTTGGCAACCGGCAATGTAATTAGCATGCCGAATATTACTTGGAATGTGAATTGGAACGAAATCGCCAATAGAGAAGACCATTTTACAATTTGGGCCCAAGTTAGAAGCAGAGCCTAAGGTGTAAATTATCGATAGTCCATATCTCGGAAACTATAAGAGATAATGCAATTTGGCAACCGGCAATGTAATTAGCATGCCGAATATTACTTGGAATGTGAATTGGAACGAAATCGCCAATAGATAAGACCATTTTACAATTTGGGCCCAAGTTAGAAGCAGAGCCTAAGGTGTAAATTATCGATAGTCCATATCTCTGAAACTATAAGAGATAATGCAATTTGGCAACCGGCAATGTAATTAGCATGCCGAATATTACTTGGAATGTGAATTGGAACGAAATCGCCAATAGAGAAGACCATTTTACAATTTGGGCCCAAGTTAGAAGCAGAGCCTAAGGTGTAAATTATCGATAGTCCATATCTCGGAAACTATAAGAGATAATGCAATTTGGCAACCGGCAATGTAATTAGCATGCCGAATATTACTTGGAATGTGAATTGGAACGAAAACGCCAATAGATAAGACCATTTTACAATTTGGGCCCAAGTTAGAAGCAGAGCCTAAGGTGTAAATTATCGATAGTCCATATCTCGGAAACTATAAGAGATAATGCAATTTGGCAACCGGCAATGTAATTAGCATGCCGAATATTACTTGGAATGTGAATTGGAACGAAATCGCCAATAGAGAAGACCATTTTACAATTTGGGCCCAAGTTAGAAGCAGAGCCTAAGGTGTAAATTATCGATAGTCCATATCTCGGAAACTATAAGAGATAATACAATTTGGCAACCGGCAATGTAATTAGCATGCCGAATATTACTTGGAATGTGAATTGGAACGAAAACGCCAATAGATAAGACCATTTTACAATTTGGGCCCAAGTTAGAAGCAGAGCCTAAGGTGTAAATTATCGATAGTCCATATCTCGGAAACTATAAGAGATAATGCAATTTGGCAACCGGCAATGTAATTAGCATGCCGAATATTACTTGGAATGTGAATTGGAACGAAATCGCCAATAGATAAGACCATTTTACAATTTGGGCCCAAGTTAGAAGCAGAGCCTAAGGTGTAAATTATCGATAGTCCATATCTCGGAAACTATAAGAGATAATGCAATTTGGCAACCGGCAATGTAATTAGCATGCCGAATATTACTTGGAATGTGAATTGGAACGAAATCGCCAATAGATAAGACCATTTTACAATTTGGGCCCAAGTTAGAAGCAGAGCCTAAGGTGTAAATTATCGATAGTCCATATCTCGGAAACTATAAGAGATAATGCAATTTGGCAACCGGCAATGTAATTAGCATGCCGAATATTACTTGGAATGTGAATTGGAACGAAATCGCCAATAGATAAGACCATTTTACAATTTGGGCCCAAGTTAGAAGCAGAGCCTAAGGTGTAAATTATTGATAGTCCATATCTCGGAAACTATAAGAGATAATGCAATTTCGCAACCGGCAATGTAATTAGCATGCCGAATATCACTTGGAATGTGAATTGGGACGAAATCGCCAATAGATAAGACCATTTTACAATTTGGGCCCAAGTTAGAAGCAGAGCCTAAGATGTAAATTATCGATAGTCCATATCTCGGAAACTATAAGAGATAATGCAATTTGGCAACCGGCAATGTAATTAGCATGCCGAATATTACTTGGAATGTGAATTGGAACGAAATCGCCAATAGATAAGACCATTTTACAAATTGGGCCCAAGTTAGAAGCAGAGCCTAAGGTGTAAATTATCGATAGTCCATATCTCGGAAACTATAAGAGATAATTCAATTTGGCAACCGGCAATGTAATTAGCATGCCGGATATTACTTGGAATGTGAATTGGAACGAAATCGCCAATAGATAAGACCATTTTACAATTTGGGCCCAAGTTAGAAGCAGAGCCTAAGGTGTAAATTATCGATAGTCCATATCTCGGAAACTATAAGAGATAATGCAATTTGGCAACCGGCAATGTAATTAGCATGCCGAATATTACTTGGAATGTGAATTGGAACGAAATCGCCAATAGATAAGACGATTTTACAATTTGGGCCCAAGTTAGAAGCAGAGCCTAAGATGTAAATTATCGATAGTCCATATCTCGGAAACTATAAGAGATAATGCAATTTTTCAACCGGCAATGTAATTAGCATGCCGAATATTACTTGGAATGTGAATGGGAACGAAATCGCTAATAGATAAGACCATTTTACAATTTGGGCCCAAGTTAGAAGCAGAGCCTAAGGTGTAAATTATCGATAGTCCATATCTCGGAAACTATAAGAGATAATACAATTTGGCAAACGGCAATGTAATTAGCATGCCGAATATTACTTGGAATGTGAATTGGAACGAAATCGCCAATAGAGAAGACCATTTTACAATTTGGGCCCAAGTTAGAAGCAGAGCCTAAGGTGTAAATTATCGATAGTCCATATCTCGGAAACTATAAGAGATAATGCAATTTGGCAACCGGCAATGTAATTAGCATGCCGAATATTACTTGGAATGTGAATTGGAACGAAATCGCCAATAGAGAAGACCATTTTACAATTTGGGCCCAAGTTAGAAGCAGAGCCTAAGGTGTAAATTATCGATAGTCCATATCTCGGAAACTATAAGAGATAATGCAATTTGGCAACCGGCAATGTAATTAGCATGCCGAATATTACTTGGAATGTGAATTGGAACGAAAACGCCAATAGATAAAACCATTTTACAATTTGGGCCCAAGTTAGAAGCAGAGGCTAAGGTGTAAATTATCGATAGTCCATATCTCGGAAACTATAAGAGATAATGCAATTTGGCAACCGGAAATGTAATTAGCATGCCGAATATTACTTGGAATGTGAATTGGAACGAAATCGCCAATAGATAAGACCATTTTACAATTTGGGCCCAAGTTAGAAGCAGAGCCTAAGGTGTAAATTATCGATAGTCCATATCTCGGAAACTATAAGAGATAATGCAATTTGGCAACCGGCAATGTAATTAGCATGCCGAATATTACTTGGAATGTGAATTCGAACGAAATCGCCAATAGATAAGACCATTTTACAATTTGGGCCCAAGTTAGAAGCAGAGCCTAAGGTGTAAATTATCGATAGTCCATATCTCGGAAACTATAAGAGATAATGCAATTTGGCAACCGGCAATGTAATTAGCATGCCGAATATTACTTGGAATGTGAATTGGAACGAAATCGCCAATAGATAAGACCATTTTACAATTTGGGCCCAAGTTAGAAGCAGAGCCTAAGATGTAAATTATCGATAGTCCATATCTCGGAAACTATAAGAGATAATGCAATTTAGCAACCGGCAATGTAATTAGCATGCCGAATATTACTTGGAATGTGAATTGGAACGAAATCGCCAATAGATAAGACCATTTTACAAATTGGGCCCAAGTTAGAAGCAGAGCCTAAGGTGTAAATTATCGATAGTCCATATCTCGGAAACTATAAGAGATAATTCAATTTGGCAACCGGCAATGTAATTAGCATGCCGGATATTACTTGGAATGTGAATTGGAACGAAATCGCCAATAGATAAGACCATTTTACAATTTGGGCCCAAGTTAGAAGCAGAGCCTAAGGTGTAAATTATCGATAGTCCATATCTCGGAAACTATAAGAGATAATGCAATTTGGCAACCGGCAATGTAATTAGCATGCCGAATATTACTTGGAATGTGAATTGGAACGAAATCGCCAATAGATAAGACGATTTTACAATTTGGGCCCAAGTTAGAAGCAGAGCCTAAGATGTAAATTATCGATAGTCCATATCTCGGAAACTATAAGAGATAATGCAATTTTTCAACCGGCAATGTAATTAGCATGCCGAATATTACTTGGAATGTGAATTGGAACGAAATCGCCAATAGATAAGACCATTTTACAATTTGGGCCCAAGTTAGAAGCAGAGCCTAAGGTGTAAATTATCGATAGTCCATATCTCGGAAACTATAAGAGATAATGCAATTTGGCAACCGGCAATGTAATTAGCATGCCGAATATTACTTGGAATGTGAATTGGAACGAAATCGCCAATAGGTAAGACCATTTTACAATTTGGGCCCAAGTTAGAAGCAGAGCCTAAGGTGTAAATTATCGATAGTCCATATCTCGGAAACTATAAGAGATAATGCAATTTGGCAACCGGCAATGTAATTAGCATGCCGAATATTACTTGGAATGTGAATTGGAACGAAATCGCCAATAGGTAAGACCATTTTACAATTTGGGCCCAAGTTAGAAGCAGAGCCTAAGGTGTAAATTATCGATAGTCCATATCTCGGAAACTATAAGAGATAATGCAATTTGGCAACCGGCAATGTAATTAGCATGCCGAATATTACTTGGAATGTGAATTGGAACGAAATCGCCAATAGATAAGACGATTTTACAATTTGGGCCCAAGTTAGAAGCAGAGCCTAAGGTGTAAATTATCGATAGTCCATATCTCGGAAACTATAAGAGATAATGCAATTTGGCAACCGGCAATGTAATTAGCATGCCGAATATTACTTGGAATGTGAATTGGAACGAAATCGCCAATAGAGAAGACCATTTTACAATTTGGGCCCAAGTTAGAAGCAGAGCCTAAGGTGTAAATTATCGATAGTCCATATCTCGGAAACTATAAGAGATAATGCAATTTGGCAACCGGCAATGTAATTAGCATGCCGAATATTACTTGGAATGTGAATTGGAACGAAATCGCCAATAGATAAGACCATTTTACAATTTGGGTCCAAGTTAGAAGCAGAGCCTAAGGTGTAAATTATTGATAGTCCATATCTCGGAAACTATAAGAGATAATGCAATTTCGCAACCGGCAATGTAATTAGCATGCCGAATATTACTTGGAGTGTGAATTGGAACGAAATCGCCAATAGGTAAGACCATTTTACAATTTGGGCCCAAGTTAGAAGCAGAGCCTAAGGTGTAGATTATCGATAGTCCATATCTCGGAAACTATAAGAGATAATGCAATTTGGCAACCGGCAATGTAATTAGCATGCCGAATATTACTTGGAATGTGAATTGGAACGAAATCGCCAATAGAGAAGACCATTTTACAATTTGGGCCCAAGTTAGAAGCAGAGCCTAAGGTGTAAATTATCGATAGTCCATATCTCGGAAACTATAAGAGATAATGCAATTTGGCAACCGGCAATGTAATTAGCATGCCGAATATTACTTGGAATGTGAATTGGAACGAAATCGCCAATAGATAAGACCATTTTACAATTTGGGCCCAAGTTAGAAGCAGAGCCTAAGGTGTAAATTATCGATAGTCCATATCTCGGAAACTATAAGAGATAATGCAATTTGGCAACCGGCAATGTAATTAGCATGCCGAATATTACTTGGAATGTGAATTGGAACGAAATCGCCAATAGAGAAGACCATTTTACAATTTGGGCCCAAGTTAGAAGCAGAGCCTAAGGTGTAAATTATCGATAGTCCATATCTCGGAAACTATAAGAGATAATGCAATTTGGCAACCGGCAATGTAATTAGCATGCCGAATATTACTTGGAATGTGAATTGGAACGAAAACGCCAATAGATAAGACCATTTTACAATTTGGGCCCAAGTTAGAAGCAGAGGCTAAGGTGTAAATTATCGATAGTCCATATCTCGGAAACTATAAGAGATAATGCAATTTGGCAACCGGAAATGTAATTAGCATGCCGAATATTACTTGGAATGTGAATTGGAACGAAATCGCCAATAGATAAGACCATTTTACAATTTGGACCCAAGTTAGAAGCAGAGCCTAAGGTGTAAATTATCGATAGTCCATATCTCGGAAACTATAAGAGATAATGCAATTTGGCAACCGGCAATGTAATTAGCATGCCGAATATTACTTGGAATGTGAATTGGAACGAAATCGCCAATAGATGAGACCATTTTACAATTTGGGCCCAAGTTAGAAGCAGAGCCTAAGGTGTAATTAAATTATTGATAGTCCATATCTCGGAAACTATAAGAGATAATGCAATTTCGCAATCGGCAATGTAATTAGCATGCCGAATATTACTTGGAATGTGAATTGGAACGAAATCGCCAATAGGTAAGACCGTTTTACAATTTGGGCCCAAGTTAGAAGCAGAGCCTAAGGTGTAAATTATCGATAGTCCATATCTCGGAAACTATAAGAGATAATTCAATTTGGTAACCGGCAATGTAATTAGCATGCCGAATATTACTTGGAATGTGAATTGGAACGAAATCGCCAATAGATAAGACCATTTTACAATTTGGGCACAAGTTAGAAGCAGAGCCTAAGGTGTAAATTATCGATAGTCCATATCTCGGAAACTATAAGAGATAATGCAATTTGGCAACCGGCAATGTAATTAGCATGCCGAATATTACTTGGAATGTGAATTGGAACGAAATCGCCAATAGATAAGACCATTTTACAATTTGGGCCCAAGTTAGAAGCAGAGCCTAAGGTGTAAATTATCGATAGTCCATATCTCGGAAACTATAAGAGATAATGCAATTTGGCAACCGGCAATGTAATTAGCATGCCGAATATTACTTGGAATGGGAATTGGAACGAAATCGCCAATAGATAAGGCCATTTTACAATTTGGGCCCAAGTTAGAAGCAGAGCCTATGGTGTAAATTATCGATAGTCCATATCTCGGAAACTATAAGAGTTAATGCAATTTGGCAACCGGCAATATAATTAGCATGCCGAATATTACTTGGAATGTGAATTGGAACGAAATCGCCAATAGATAAGACCATTTTACAATTTGGGCCCAAGTTAGAAGCAGAGCCTAAGGTGTAAATTATCGATAGTCCATATCTCGGAAACTATAAGAGATAATGCAATTTGGCAACCGGCAATGTAATTAGCATGCCGAATATTACTTGGAATGTGAATTGGAACGAAATTGCCAATAGATAAGACCATTTTACAATTTGGGCCCAAGTTAGAATCAGAGCCTAAGGTGTAAATTATCGATAGTCCATATCTCAGAAACTATAAGAGATAATGCAATTTCGCAACCGGCAATGTAATTAGCATGCCGGATATTACTTGGAATGTGAATTGGAACGAAATCGCCAATAGAGAAGACCATTTTACAATTTGGGCCCAAGTTAGAAGCAGAGCCTAAGGTGTAAATTATCGATAGTCCATATCTCGGAAACTATAAGAGATAATGCAATTTGGCAACCGGCAATGTAATTAGCATGCCGAATATTACTTGGAATGTGAATTGGAACGAAAACGCCAATAGATAAGACCATTTTACAATTTGGGCCCAAGTTAGAAGCAGAGCCTAAGGTGTAAATTATCGATAGTCCATATCTCGGAAACTATAAGAGATAATGCAATTTGGCAACCGGCAATGTAATTAGCATGCCGAATATTACTTGGAATGTGAATTGGAACGAAATCGCCAATAGATAAGACCATTTTACAATTTGGGCCCAAGTTAGAAGCAGAGCCTAAGGTGTAAATTATCGATTGTCCATATCTCGGAAACTATAAGAGATAATGCAATTTGGCAACCGGCAATGTAATTAGCATGCCGAATATTACTTGGAATGTGAATTGGAACGAAATCGCCAATAGATAAGACCATTTTACAATTTGGGCCCAAGTTAGAAGCAGAGCCTAAGGTGTAAATTATTGATAGTCCATATCTCGGAAACTATAAGAGATAATGCAATTTCGCAACCGGCAATGTAATTAGCATGCCGAATATCACTTGGAATGTGAATTGGGACGAAATCGCCAATAGATAAGACCATTTTACAATTTGGGCCCAAGTTAGAAGCAGAGCCTAAGGTGTAAATTATCGATAGTCCATATCTCGGAAACTATAAGAGATAATGCAATTTGGCAAACGGCAATGTAATTAGCATGCCGAATATTACTTGGAATGTGAATTGGAACGAAATCGCCAATAGATAAGACCATTTTACAATTTGGGCCCAAGTTAGAAGCAGAGCCTAAGATGTAAATTATCGATAGTCCATATCTCGGAAACTATAAGAGATAATGCAATTTGGCAACCGGCAATGTAATTAGCATGCCGGATATTACTTGGAATGTGAATTGGAACGAAATCGCCAATAGATAAGACCATATTACAATTTGGGCCCAAGTTAGAAGCAGAGCCTAAGGTGTAAATTATCGATAGTCCATATCTCGGAAACTATAAGAGATAATGCAATTTGGCAACCGGCAATGTAATTAGCATGCCGAATATTACTTGGAATGTGAATTGGAACGAAAACGCCAATAGATAAGACCATTTTACAATTTGGGCCCAAGTTAGAAGCAGAGCCTAAGGTGTAAATTACCGATAGTCCATATCTCGGAAACTATAAGAGATAATGCAATTTCTCAACCGGCAATGTAATTAGCATGCCGAATATTACTTGGAATGTGAATTGGAACGAAATCGCCAATAGAGAAGACCATTTTACAATTTGGGCCCAAGTTAGAAGCAGAGCCTAAGGTGTAAATTATCGATAGTCCATATCTCGGAAACTATAAGAGATAATGCAATTTGGCAACCGGCAATGTAATTAGCATGCCGAATATTACTTGGAATGTGAATTGGAACGAAATCGCCAATAGAGAAGACCATTTTACAATTTGGGCCCAAGTTAGAAGCAGAGCCTAAGTTGTAAATTATCGATAGTCCATATCTCGGAAACTATAAGAGATAATGCAATTTGGCAACCGGCAATGTAATTAGCATGCCGAATATTACTTGGAATGTGAATTGGAACGAAATCGCCAATAGATAAGACCATTTTACAATTTGGGCCCAAGTTAGAAGCAGAGCCTAAGGTGTAAATTATCGATAGTCCATATCTCGGAAACTATAAGAGATAATGCAATTTGGCAACCGGCAATGTAATTAGCATGCCGAATATTACTTGGAATGTGAATTGGAACGAAATCGCCAATAGAGAAGACCATTTTACAATTTGGGCCCAAGTTAGAAGCAGAGCCTAAGGTGTAAATTATCGATAGTCCATATCTCGGAAACTATAAGAGATAATGCAATTTGGCAACCGGCAATGTAATTAGCATGCCGAATATTACTTGGAATGTGAATTGGAACGAAATCGCCAATAGAGAAGACCATTTTATAATTTGGGCCCAAGTTAGAAGCAGAGCCTAAGGTGTAAATTATCGATAGTCCATATCTCGGAAACTATAAGAGATAATGCAATTTGGCAACCGGCAATGTAATTAGCATGCCGAATATTACTTGGAATGTGAATTGGAACGAAATCGCCAATAGAGAAGACCATTTTATAATTTGGGCCCAAGTTAGAAGCAGAGCCTAAGGTGTAAATTATCGATAGTCCATATCTCGGAAACTATAAGAGATAATGCAATTTGGCAAACGGCAATGTAATTAGCATGCCGAATATTACTTGGAATGTGAATTGGAACGAAAACGCCAATAGATAAGACCATTTTACAATTTGGGCCCAAGTTAGAAGCAGAGCCTAAGGTGTAAATTATCGATAGTCCATATCTCGGAAACTATAAGAGATAATGCAATTTGGCAACCGGCAATGTAATTAGCATGCCGAATATTACTTGGAATGTGAATTGGAACGAAATCGCCAATAGATAAGACCATTTTACAATTTGGGCCCAAGTTAGAAGCAGGGCCTAAGGTGTAAATTATCGATAGTCCATATCTCGGAAACTATAAGAGATAATGCAATTTGGCAACCGGCAATGTAATTAGCATGCCGAATATTACTTGGAATGTGAATTGGAACGAAATCGCCAATAGATAAGACCATTTTACAATTTGGGCCCAAGTTAAAAGCAGAGCCTAAGGTGTAAATTATCGATAGTCCATATCTCGGAAACTATAAGAGATAATGCAATTTGGCAACCGGCAATGTAATTAGCATGCCGAATATTACTTGGAATGTGAATTGGAACGGAATCGCCAATAGGTAAGACCATTTTACAATTTGGGCCCAAGTTAGAAGCAGAGCCTAAGGTGTAAATTATCGATAGTCCATATCTCGGAAACTATAAGAGATAATGCAATTTGGCAACCGGCAATGTAATTAGCATGCCGAATATTACTTGGAATGTGAATTGGAACGAAATCGCCAATAGATAAGACCATTTTACAATTTGGGCCCAAGTTAGAAGCAGAGCCTAAGGTGTAAATTATCGATAGTCCATATCTCGGAAACTATAATAGATAATGCAATTTGGCAACCGGCAATGTAATTAGCATGCCGAATATTACTTGGAATGTGAATTGGAACGAAATCGCCAATAGGTAAGACCATTTTACAATTTGGGCCCAAGTTAGAAGCAGAGCCTAAGGTGTAAATTATCGATAGTCCATATCTCGGAAACTATAAGAGATAAATCAATTTGGCAACCTGCAATGTAATTAGCATGCCGGATATTACTTGGAATGTGAATTGGAACGAAATCGCCAATAGATAAGACCATTTTACAATTTGGGCCCAAGTTAGAAGCAGAGCCTAAGGTGTAAATTACCGATAGTCCATATCTCGGAAACTATAATAGATAATGCAATTTTTCAACCGGCAATGTAATTAGCATGCCGAATATTACTTGGAATGTGAATTGGAACGAAATCGCCAATAGATAAGACGATTTTACAATTTGGGCCCAAGTTAGAAGTAGAGCCTAAGGTGTAAATTATCGATAGTCCATATCTCGGAAACTATAAGAGATAATGCAATTTGGCAACCGGCAATGTAATTAGCATGCCGAATATTACTTGGAATGTGAATTGGAACGAAATCGCCAATAGAGAAGACCATTTTACAATTTGGGCCCAAGTTAGAAGCAGAGCCTAAGGTGTAAATTATCGATAGTCCATATCTCGGAAACTATAAGAGATAATGCAATTTGGCAACCGGCAATGTAATTAGCATGCCGAATATTACTTGGAATGTGAATTGGAACGAAATCGCCAATAGAGAAGACCATTTTACAATTTGGGCCCAAGTTAGAAGCAGAGCCTAAGGTGTAAATTATCGATAGTCCATATCTCGGAAACTATAAGAGATAATGCAATTTGGCAACCGGCAATGTAATTAGCATGCCGAATATTACTTGGAATGTGAATTGGAACGAAATCGCCAATAGATAAGACCATTTTACAATTTGGGCCCAAGTTAGAAGCAGAGCCTAAGGTGTAAATTATCGATAGTCCATATCTCTGAAACTATAAGAGATAATGCAATTTGGCAACCGGCAATGTAATTAGCATGCCGAATATTACTTGGAATGTGAATTGGAACGAAATCGCCAATAGAGAAGACCATTTTACAATTTGGGCCCAAGTTAGAAGCAGAGCCTAAGGTGTAAATTATCGATAGTCCATATCTCGGAAACTATAAGAGATAATGCAATTTGGCAACCGGCAATGTAATTAGCATGCCGAATATTACTTGGATTGTGAATTGGAACGAAAACGCCAATAGATAAGACCATTTTACAATTTGGGCCCAAGTTAGAAGCAGAGCCTAAGGTGTAAATTATCGATAGTCCATATCTCGGAAACTATAAGAGATAATGCAATTTGGCAACCGGCAATGTAATTAGCATGCCGAATATTACTTGGAATGTGAATTGGAACGAAATCGCCAATAGAGAAGACCATTTTACAATTTGGGCCCAAGTTAGAAGCAGAGCCTAAGGTGTAAATTATCGATAGTCCATATCTCGGAAACTATAAGAGATAATACAATTTGGCAACCGGCAATGTAATTAGCATGCCGAATATTACTTGGAATGTGAATTGGAACGAAAACGCCAATAGATAAGACCATTTTACAATTTCGGCCCAAGTTAGAAGCAGAGCCTAAGGTGTAAATTATCGATAGTCCATATCTCGGAAACTATAAGAGATAATGCAATTTGGCAACCGGCAATGTAATTAGCATGCCGAATATTACTTGGAATGTGAATTGGAACGAAATCGCCAATAGATAAGACCATTTTACAATTTGGGCCCAAGTTAGAAGCAGAGCCTAAGGTGTAAATTATCGATAGTCCATATCTCGGAAACTATAAGAGATAATGCAATTTGGCAACCGGCAATGTAATTAGCATGCCGAATATTACTTGGAATGTGAATTGGAACGAAATCGCCAATAGATAAGACCATTTTACAATTTGGGCCCAAGTTAGAAGCAGAGCCTAAGGTGTAAATTATCGATAGTCCATATCTCGGAAACTATAAGAGATAATGCAATTTGGCAACCGGCAATGTAATTAGCATGCCGAATATTACTTGGAATGTGAATTGGAACGAAATCGCCAATAGATAAGACCATTTTACAATTTGGGCCCAAGTTAGAAGCAGAGCCTAAGGTGTAAATTATTGATAGTCCATATCTCGGAAACTATAAGAGATAATGCAATTTCGCAACCGGCAATGTAATTAGCATGCCGAATATCACTTGGAATGTGAATTGGGACGAAATCGCCAATAGATAAGACCATTTTACAATTTGGGCCCAAGTTAGAAGCAGAGCCTAAGATGTAAATTATCGATAGTCCATATCTCGGAAACTATAAGAGATAATGCAATTTGGCAACCGGCAATGTAATTAGCATGCCGAATATTACTTGGAATGTGAATTGGAACGAAATCGCCAATAGATAAGACCATTTTACAAATTGGGCCCAAGTTAGAAGCAGAGCCTAAGGTGTAAATTATCGATAGTCCATATCTCGGAAACTATAAGAGATAATTCAATTTGGCAACCGGCAATGTAATTAGCATGCCGGATATTACTTGGAATGTGAATTGGAACGAAATCGCCAATAGATAAGACCATTTTACAATTTGGGCCCAAGTTAGAAGCAGAGCCTAAGGTGTAAATTATCGATAGTCCATATCTCGGAAACTATAAGAGATAATGCAATTTGGCAACCGGCAATGTAATTAGCATGCCGAATATTACTTGGAATGTGAATTGGAACGAAATCGCCAATAGATAAGACGATTTTACAATTTGGGCCCAAGTTAGAAGCAGAGCCTAAGATGTAAATTATCGATAGTCCATATCTCGGAAACTATAAGAGATAATGCAATTTTTCAACCGGCAATGTAATTAGCATGCCGAATATTACTTGGAATGTGAATGGGAACGAAATCGCTAATAGATAAGACCATTTTACAATTTGGGCCCAAGTTAGAAGCAGAGCCTAAGGTGTAAATTATCGATAGTCCATATCTCGGAAACTATAAGAGATAATGCAATTTGGCAAACGGCAATGTAATTAGCATGCCGAATATTACTTGGAATGTGAATTGGAACGAAATCGCCAATAGAGAAGACCATTTTACAATTTGGGCCCAAGTTAGAAGCAGAGCCTAAGGTGTAAATTATCGATAGTCCATATCTCGGAAACTATAAGAGATAATGCAATTTGGCAACCGGCAATGTAATTAGCATGCCGAATATTACTTGGAATGTGAATTGGAACGAAATCGCCAATAGATAAGACCATTTTACAATTTGGGCCCAAGTTAGAAGCAGAGCCTAAGGTGTAAATTATCGAGAGTCCATATCTCGGAAACTATAAGAGATAATGCAATTTGGCAACCGGCAATGTATTTAGCATGCCGAATATTACTTGGAGTGTGAATTGGAACGAAATCGCCAATAGGTAAGACCATTTTACAATTTGGGCCCAAGTTAGAAGCAGAGCCTAAGGTGTAAATTATCGATAGTCCATATCTCGGAAACTATAAGAGATAATGCAATTTGGCAACCGGAAATGTAATTAGCATGCCGAATATTACTTGGAATGTGAATTGGAACGAAATCGCCAATAGATAAGACCATTTTACAATTTGGGCCCAAGTTAGAAGCAGAGCCTAAGGTGTAAATTATCGATAGTCCATATCTCGGAAACTATAAGAGATAATGCAATTTGGCAACCGGCAATGTAATTAGCATGCCGAATATTACTTGGAATGTGAATTCGAACGAAATCGCCAATAGATAAGACCATTTTACAATTTGGGCCCAAGTTAGAAGCAGAGCCTAAGGTGTAAATTATCGATAGTCCATATCTCGGAAACTATAAGAGATAATGCAATTTGGCAACCGGCAATGTAATTAGCATGCCGAATATTACTTGGAATGTGAATTGGAACGAAATCGCCAATAGATAAGACCATTTTACAATTTGGGCCCAAGTTAGAAGCAGAGCCTAAGATGTAAATTATCGATAGTCCATATCTCGGAAACTATAAGAGATAATGCAATTTAGCAACCGGCAATGTAATTAGCATGCCGAATATTACTTGGAATGTGAATTGGAACGAAATCGCCAATAGATAAGACCATTTTACAAATTGGGCCCAAGTTAGAAGCAGAGCCTAAGGTGTAAATTATCGATAGTCCATATCTCGGAAACTATAAGAGATAATGCAATTTGGCAACCGGCAATGTAATTAGCATGCCGAATATTACTTGGAATGTGAATTGGAACGAAATCGCCAATAGATGAGACCATTTTACAATTTGGGCCCAAGTTAGAAGCAGAGCCTAAGGTGTAATTAAATTATTGATAGTCCATATCTCGGAAACTATAAGAGATAATGCAATTTCGCAATCGGCAATGTAATTAGCATGCCGAATATTACTTGGAATGTGAATTGGAACGAAATCGCCAATAGGTAAGACCGTTTTACAATTTGGGCCCAAGTTAGAAGCAGAGCCTAAGGTGTAAATTATCGATAGTCCATATCTCGGAAACTATAAGAGATAATTCAATTTGGTAACCGGCAATGTAATTAGCATGCCGAATATTACTTGGAATGTGAATTGGAACGAAATCGCCAATAGATAAGACCATTTTACAATTTGGGCACAAGTTAGAAGCAGAGCCTAAGGTGTAAATTATCGATAGTCCATATCTCGGAAACTATAAGAGATAATGCAATTTGGCAACCGGCAATGTAATTAGCATGCCGAATATTACTTGGAATGTGAATTGGAACGAAATCGCCAATAGATAAGACCATTTTACAATTTGGGCCCAAGTTAGAAGCAGAGCCTAAGGTGTAAATTATCGATAGTCCATATCTCGGAAACTATAAGAGATAATGCAATTTGGCAACCGGCAATGTAATTAGCATGCCGAATATTACTTGGAATGGGAATTGGAACGAAATCGCCAATAGATAAGGCCATTTTACAATTTGGGCCCAAGTTAGAAGCAGAGCCTAAGGTGTAAATTATCGATAGTCCATATCTCGGAAACTATAAGAGATAATGCAATTTGGCAACCGGCAATGTAATTAGCATGCCGAATATTACTTGGAATGTGAATTGGAACGAAATTGCCAATAGATAAGACCATTTTACAATTTGGGCCCAAGTTAGAATCAGAGCCTAAGGTGTAAATTATCGATAGTCCATATCTCAGAAACTATAAGAGATAATGCAATTTCGCAACCGGCAATGTAATTAGCATGCCGGATATTACTTGGAATGTGAATTGGAACGAAATCGCCAATAGAGAAGACCATTTTACAATTTGGGCCCAAGTTAGAAGCAGAGCCTAAGGTGTAAATTATCGATAGTCCATATCTCGGAAACTATAAGAGATAATGCAATTTCGCAACCGGCAATGTAATTAGCATGCCGAATATCACTTGGAATGTGAATTGGGACGAAATCGCCAATAGATAAGACCATTTTACAATTTGGGCCCAAGTTAGAAGCAGAGCCTAAGGTGTAAATTATCGATAGTCCATATCTCGGAAACTATAAGAGATAATGCAATTTGGCAAACGGCAATGTAATTAGCATGCCGAATATTACTTGGAATGTGAATTGGAACGAAATCGCCAATAGATAAGACCATTTTACAATTTGGGCCCAAGTTAGAAGCAGAGCCTAAGATGTAAATTATCGATAGTCCATATCTCGGAAACTATAAGAGATAATGCAATTTGGCAACCGGCAATGTAATTAGCATGCCGGATATTACTTGGAATGTGAATTGGAACGAAATCGCCAATAGATAAGACCATATTACAATTTGGGCCCAAGTTAGAAGCAGAGCCTAAGGTGTAAATTATCGATAGTCCATATCTCGGAAACTATAAGAGATAATGCAATTTGGCAACCGGCAATGTAATTAGCATGCCGAATATTACTTGGAATGTGAATTGGAACGAAATCGCCAATAGAGAAGACCATTTTACAATTTGGGCCCAAGTTAGAAGCAGAGCCTAAGGTGTAAATTATCGATAGTCCATATCTCGGAAACTATAAGAGATAATGCAATTTGGCAACCGGCAATGTAATTAGCATGCCGAATATTACTTGGAATGTGAATTGGAACGAAAACGCCAATAGATAAGACCATTTTACAATTTGGGCCCAAGTTAGAAGCAGAGCCTAAGGTGTAAATTACCGATAGTCCATATCTCGGAAACTATAAGAGATAATGCAATTTCTCAACCGGCAATGTAATTAGCATGCCGAATATTACTTGGAATGTGAATTGGAACGAAATCGCCAATAGAGAAGACCATTTTACAATTTGGGCCCAAGTTAGAAGCAGAGCCTAAGGTGTAAATTATCGATAGTCCATATCTCGGAAACTATAAGAGATAATGCAATTTGGCAACCGGCAATGTAATTAGCATGCCGAATATTACTTGGAATGTGAATTGGAACGAAATCGCCAATAGAGAAGACCATTTTACAATTTGGGCCCAAGTTAGAAGCAGAGCCTAAGTTGTAAATTATCGATAGTCCATATCTCGGAAACTATAAGAGATAATGCAATTTGGCAACCGGCAATGTAATTAGCATGCCGAATATTACTTGGAATGTGAATTGGAACGAAATCGCCAATAGATAAGGCCATTTTACAATTTGGGCCCAAGTTAGAAGCAGAGCCTAAGGTGTAAATTATCGATAGTCCATATCTCGGAAACTATAAGAGATAATGCAATTTGGCAACCGGCAATGTAATTAGCATGCCGAATATTACTTGGAATGTGAATTGGAACGAAATCGCCAATAGAGAAGACCATTTTACAATTTGGGCCCAAGTTAGAAGCAGAGCCTAAGGTGTAAATTATCGATAGTCCATATCTCGGAAACTATAAGAGATAATGCAATTTGGCAACCGGCAATGTAATTAGCATGCCGAATATTACTTGGAATGTGAATTGGAACGAAAACGCCAATAGATAAGACCATTTTACAATTTGGGCCCAAGTTAGAAGCAGAGCCTAAGGTGTAAATTATCGATAGTCCATATCTCGGAAACTATAAGAGATAATGCAATTTGGCAACCGGCAATGTAATTAGCATGCCGAATATTACTTGGAATGTGAATTGGAACGAAATCGCCAATAGAGAAGACCATTTTATAATTTGGGCCCAAGTTAGAAGCAGAGCCTAAGGTGTAAATTATCGATAGTCCATATCTCGGAAACTATAAGAGATAATGCAATTTGGCAACCGGCAATGTAATTAGCATGCCGAATATTACTTGGAATGTGAATTGGAACGAAAACGCCAATAGAGAAGACCATTTTACAATTTGGGCCCAAGTTAGAAGCAGAGCCTAAGGTGTAAATTATCGATAGTCCATATCTCGGAAACTATAAGAGATAATGCAATTTGGCAACCGGCAATGTAATTAGCATGCCGAATATTACTTGGAATGTGAATTGGAACGAAATCGCCAATAGATAAGACCATTTTACAATTTGGGCCCAAGTTAGAAGCAGGGCCTAAGGTGTAAATTATCGATAGTCCATATCTCGGAAACTATAAGAGATAATGCAATTTGGCAACCGGCAATGTAATTAGCATGCCGAATATTACTTGGAATGTGAATTGGAACGAAATCGCCAATAGATAAGACCATTTTACAATTTGGGCCCAAGTTAAAAGCAGAGCCTAAGGTGTAAATTATCGATAGTCCATATCTCGGAAACTATAAGAGATAATGCAATTTGGCAACCGGCAATGTAATTAGCATGCCGAATATTACTTGGAATGTGAATTGGAACGGAATCGCCAATAGGTAAGACCATTTTACAATTTGGGCCCAAGTTAGAAGCAGAGCCTAAGGTGTAAATTATCGATAGTCCATATCTCGGAAACTATAAGAGATAATGCAATTTGGCAACCGGCAATGTAATTAGCATGCCGAATATTACTTGGAATGTGAATTGGAACGAAATCGCCAATAGATAAGACCATTTTACAATTTGGGCCCAAGTTAGAAGCAGAGCCAAAGGTGTAAATTATCGATAGTCCATATCTCGGAAACTATAATAGATAATGCAATTTGGCAACCGGCAATGTAATTAGCATGCCGAATATTACTTGGAATGTGAATTGGAACGAAAACGCCAATAGATAAGACCATTTTACAATTTGGGCCCAAGTTAGAAGCAGAGCCTAAGGTGTAAATTATCGATAGTCCATATCTCGGAAACTATAAGAGATAATGCAATTTGGCAACCGGCAATGTAATTAGCATGCCGAATATTACTTGGAATGTGAATTGGAACGAAATCGCCAATAGAGAAGACCATTTTATAATTTGGGCCCAAGTTAGAAGCAGAGCCTAAGGTGTAAATTATCGATAGTCCATATCTCGGAAACTATAAGAGATAATGCAATTTGGCAACCGGCAATGTAATTAGCATGCCGAATATTACTTGGAATGTGAATTGGAACGAAAACGCCAATAGAGAAGACCATTTTACAATTTGGGCCCAAGTTAGAAGCAGAGCCTAAGGTGTAAATTATCGATAGTCCATATCTCGGAAACTATAAGAGATAATGCAATTTGGCAACCGGCAATGTAATTAGCATGCCGAATATTACTTGGAATGTGAATTGGAACGAAATCGCCAATAGATAAGACCATTTTACAATTTGGGCCCAAGTTAGAAGCAGGGCCTAAGGTGTAAATTATCGATAGTCCATATCTCGGAAACTATAAGAGATAATGCAATTTGGCAACCGGCAATGTAATTAGCATGCCGAATATTACTTGGAATGTGAATTGGAACGAAATCGCCAATAGATAAGACCATTTTACAATTTGGGCCCAAGTTAAAAGCAGAGCCTAAGGTGTAAATTATCGATAGTCCATATCTCGGAAACTATAAGAGATAATGCAATTTGGCAACCGGCAATGTAATTAGCATGCCGAATATTACTTGGAATGTGAATTGGAACGGAATCGCCAATAGGTAAGACCATTTTACAATTTGGGCCCAAGTTAGAAGCAGAGCCTAAGGTGTAAATTATCGATAGTCCATATCTCGGAAACTATAAGAGATAATGCAATTTGGCAACCGGCAATGTAATTAGCATGCCGAATATTACTTGGAATGTGAATTGGAACGAAATCGCCAATAGATAAGACCATTTTACAATTTGGGCCCAAGTTAGAAGCAGAGCCAAAGGTGTAAATTATCGATAGTCCATATCTCGGAAACTATAATAGATAATGCAATTTGGCAACCGGCAATGTAATTAGCATGCCGAATATTACTTGGAATGTGAATTGGAACGAAATCGCCAATAGGTAAGACCATTTTACAATTTGGGCCCAAGTTAGAAGCAGAGCCTAAGGTGTAAATTATCGATAGTCCATATCTCGGAAACTATAAGAGATAAATCAATTTGGCAACCTGCAATGTAATTAGCATGCCGGATATTACTTGGAATGTGAATTGGAACGAAATCGCCAATAGATAAGACCATTTTACAATTTGGGCCCAAGTTAGAAGCAGAGCCTAAGGTGTAAATTACCGATAGTCCATATCTCGGAAACTATAATAGATAATGCAATTTTTCAACCGGCAATGTAATTAGCATGCCGAATATTACTTGGAATGTGAATTGGAACGAAATCGCCAATAGATAAGACGATTTTACAATTTGGGCCCAAGTTAGAAGTAGAGCCTAAGGTGTAAATTATCGATAGTCCATATCTCGGAAACTATAAGAGATAATGCAATTTGGCAACCGGCAATGTAATTAGCATGCCGAATATTACTTGGAATGTGAATTGGAACGAAATCGCCAATAGAGAAGACCATTTTACAATTTGGGCCCAAGTTAGAAGCAGAGCCTAAGGTGTAAATTATCGATAGTCCATATCTCGGAAACTATAAGAGATAATGCAATTTGGCAATGTAATTAGCATGCCGAATATTACTTGGAATGTGAATTGGAACGAAATCGCCAATAGATAAGACCATTTTACAATTTGGGCCCAAGTTAAAAGCAGAGCCTAAGGTGTAAATTATCGATAGTCCATATCTCGGAAACTATAAGAGATAATGCAATTTGGCAACCGGCAATGTAATTAGCATGCCGAATATTACTTGGAATGTGAATTGGAACGGAATCGCCAATAGGTAAGACCATTTTACAATTTGGGCCCAAGTTAGAAGCAGAGCCTAAGGTGTAAATTATCGATAGTCCATATCTCGGAAACTATAAGAGATAATGCAATTTGGCAACCGGCAATGTAATTAGCATGCCGAATATTACTTGGAATGTGAATTGGAACGAAATCGCCAATAGATAAGACCATTTTACAATTTGGGCCCAAGTTAGAAGCAGAGCCTAAGGTGTAAATTATCGATAGTCCATATCTCGGAAACTATAATAGATAATGCAATTTGGCAACCGGCAATGTAATTAGCATGCCGAATATTACTTGGAATGTGAATTGGAACGAAATCGCCAATAGGTAAGACCATTTTACAATTTGGGCCCAAGTTAGAAGCAGAGCCTAAGGTGTAAATTATCGATAGTCCATATCTCGGAAACTATAAGAGATAAATCAATTTGGCAATCTGCAATGTAATTAGCATGCCGGATATTACTTGGAATGTGAATTGGAACGAAATCGCCAATAGATAAGACCATTTTACAATTTGGGCCCAAGTTAGAAGCAGAACCTAAGGTGTAAATTATCGATAGTCCATATCTCGGAAACTATAAGAGATAATGCAATTTGGCAACCGGCAATGTAATTAGCATGCCGAATATTACTTGGAATGTGATTTGGAACGAAATCGCCAATAGATAAGACCATTTTACAATTTGGGCCCAAGTTAGAAGCAGAGCCTAAGGTGTAAATTATCGATAGTCCATATCTCTGAAACTATAAGAGATAATGCAATTTGGCAACCGGCAATGTAATTAGCATGCCGAATATTACTTGGAATGTGAATTGGAACGAAATCGCCAATAGAGAAGACCATTTTACAATTTGGGCCCAAGTTAGAAGCAGAGCCTAAGGTGTAAATTATCGATAGTCCATATCTCGGAAACTATAAGAGATAATGCAATTTGGCAACCGGCAATGTAATTAGCATGCCGAATATTACTTGGAATGTGAATTGGAACGAAATCGCCAATAGATAAGACGATTTTACAATTTGGGCCCAAGTTAGAAGCAGAGCCTAAGATGTAAATTATCGATAGTCCATATCTCGGAAACTATAAGAGATAATGCAATTTTTCAACCGGCAATGTAATTAGCATGCCGAATATTGCTTGGAATGTGAATGGGAACGAAATCGCTAATAGATAAGACCATTTTACAATTTGGGCCCAAGTTAGAAGCGGAGCCTAAGGTGTAAATTATCGATAGTCCATATCTCGGAAACTATAAGAGATAATGCAATTTGGCAAACGGCAATGTAATTAGCATGCCGAATATTACTTGGAATGTGAATTGGAACGAAATCGCCAATAGAGAAGACCATTTTACAATTTGGGCCCAAGTTAGAAGCAGAGCCTAAGGTGTAAATTATCGATAGTCCATATCTCGGAAACTATAAGAGATAATGCAATTTGGCAACCGGCAATGTAATTAGCATGCCGAATATTACTTGGAATGTGAATTGGAACGAAATCGCCAATAGATAAGACCATTTTACAATTTGGGCCCAAGTTAGAAGCAGAGCCTAAGGTGTAAATTATCGAGAGTCCATATCTCGGAAACTATAAGAGATAATGCAATTTGGCAACCGGCAATGTATTTAGCATGCCGAATATTACTTGGAGTGTGAATTGGAACGAAATCGCCAATAGGTAAGACCATTTTACAATTTGGGCCCAAGTTAGAAGCAGAGCCTAAGGTGTAAATTATCGATAGTCCATATCTCGGAAACTATAAGAGATAATGCAATTTGGCAACCGGAAATGTAATTAGCATGCCGAATATTACTTGGAATGTGAATTGGAACGAAATCGCCAATAGATAAGACCATTTTACAATTTGGGCCCAAGTTAGAAGCAGAGCCTAAGGTGTAAATTATCGATAGTCCATATCTCGGAAACTATAAGAGATAATGCAATTTGGCAACCGGCAATGTAATTAGCATGCCGAATATTACTTGGAATGTGAATTCGAACGAAATCGCCAATAGATAAGACCATTTTACAATTTGGGCCCAAGTTAGAAGCAGAGCCTAAGGTGTAAATTATCGATAGTCCATATCTCGGAAACTATAAGAGATAATGCAATTTGGCAACCGGCAATGTAATTAGCATGCCGAATATTACTTGGAATGTGAATTGGAACGAAATCGCCAATAGATAAGACCATTTTACAATTTGGGCCCAAGTTAGAAGCAGAGCCTAAGATGTAAATTATCGATAGTCCATATCTCGGAAACTATAAGAGATAATGCAATTTAGCAACCGGCAATGTAATTAGCATGCCGAATATTACTTGGAATGTGAATTGGAACGAAATCGCCAATAGATAAGACCATTTTACAAATTGGGCCCAAGTTAGAAGCAGAGCCTAAGGTGTAAATTATCGATAGTCCATATCTCGGAAACTATAAGAGATAATGCAATTTGGCAACCGGCAATGTAATTAGCATGCCGAATATTACTTGGAATGTGAATTGGAACGAAATCGCCAATAGATGAGACCATTTTACAATTTGGGCCCAAGTTAGAAGCAGAGCCTAAGGTGTAATTAAATTATTGATAGTCCATATCTCGGAAACTATAAGAGATAATGCAATTTCGCAATCGGCAATGTAATTAGCATGCCGAATATTACTTGGAATGTGAATTGGAACGAAATCGCCAATAGGTAAGACCGTTTTACAATTTGGGCCCAAGTTAGAAGCAGAGCCTAAGGTGTAAATTATCGATAGTCCATATCTCGGAAACTATAAGAGATAATTCAATTTGGTAACCGGCAATGTAATTAGCATGCCGAATATTACTTGGAATGTGAATTGGAACGAAATCGCCAATAGATAAGACCATTTTACAATTTGGGCACAAGTTAGAAGCAGAGCCTAAGGTGTAAATTATCGATAGTCCATATCTCGGAAACTATAAGAGATAATGCAATTTGGCAACCGGCAATGTAATTAGCATGCCGAATATTACTTGGAATGTGAATTGGAACGAAATCGCCAATAGATAAGACCATTTTACAATTTGGGCCCAAGTTAGAAGCAGAGCCTAAGGTGTAAATTATCGATAGTCCATATCTCGGAAACTATAAGAGATAATGCAATTTGGCAACCGGCAATGTAATTAGCATGCCGAATATTACTTGGAATGGGAATTGGAACGAAATCGCCAATAGATAAGGCCATTTTACAATTTGGGCCCAAGTTAGAAGCAGAGCCTAAGGTGTAAATTATCGATAGTCCATATCTCGGAAACTATAAGAGATAATGCAATTTGGCAACCGGCAATGTAATTAGCATGCCGAATATTACTTGGAATGTGAATTGGAACGAAATTGCCAATAGATAAGACCATTTTACAATTTGGGCCCAAGTTAGAATCAGAGCCTAAGGTGTAAATTATCGATAGTCCATATCTCAGAAACTATAAGAGATAATGCAATTTCGCAACCGGCAATGTAATTAGCATGCCGGATATTACTTGGAATGTGAATTGGAACGAAATCGCCAATAGAGAAGACCATTTTACAATTTGGGCCCAAGTTAGAAGCAGAGCCTAAGGTGTAAATTATCGATAGTCCATATCTCGGAAACTATAAGAGATAATGCAATTTGGCAACCGGCAATGTAATTAGCATGCCGAATATTACTTGGAATGTGAATTGGAACGAAAACGCCAATAGATAAGACCATTTTACAATTTGGGCCCAAGTTAGAAGCAGAGCCTAAGGTGTAAATTATCGATAGTCCATATCTCGGAAACTATAAGAGATAATGCAATTTGGCAACCGGCAATGTAATTAGCATGCCGAATATTACTTGGAATGTGAATTGGAACGAAATCGCCAATAGATAAAACCATTTTACAATTTGGGCCCAAGTTAGAAGCAGAGCCTAAGGTGTAAATTATCGATAGTCCATATCTCGGAAACTATAAGAGATAATGCAATTTGGCAACCGGCAATGTAATTAGCATGCCGAATATTACTTGGAATGTGAATTGGAACGAAATCGCCAATAGATAAGACCATTTTACAATTTGGGCCCAAGTTAGAAGCAGAGCCTAAGGTGTAAATTATCGATTGTCCATATCTCGGAAACTATAAGAGATAATGCAATTTGGCAACCGGCAATGTAATTAGCATGCCGAATATTACTTGGAATGTGAATTGGAACGAAATCGCCAATAGATAAGACCATTTTACAATTTGGGCCCAAGTTAGAAGCAGAGCCTAAGGTGTAAATTATTGATAGTCCATATCTCGGAAACTATAAGAGATAATGCAATTTCGCAACCGGCAATGTAATTAGCATGCCGAATATCACTTGGAATGTGAATTGGGACGAAATCGCCAATAGATAAGACCATTTTACAATTTGGGCCCAAGTTAGAAGCAGAGCCTAAGGTGTAAATTATCGATAGTCCATATCTCGGAAACTATAAGAGATAATGCAATTTGGCAAACGGCAATGTAATTAGCATGCCGAATATTACTTGGAATGTGAATTGGAACGAAATCGCCAATAGATAAGACCATTTTACAATTTGGGCCCAAGTTAGAAGCAGAGCCTAAGATGTAAATTATCGATAGTCCATATCTCGGAAACTATAAGAGATAATGCAATTTGGCAACCGGCAATGTAATTAGCATGCCGGATATTACTTGGAATGTGAATTGGAACGAAATCGCCAATAGATAAGACCATATTACAATTTGGGCCCAAGTTAGAAGCAGAGCCTAAGGTGTAAATTATCGATAGTCCATATCTCGGAAACTATAAGAGATAATGCAATTTGGCAACCGGCAATGTAATTAGCATGCCGAATATTACTTGGAATGTGAATTGGAACGAAATCGCCAATAGAGAAGACCATTTTACAATTTGGGCCCAAGTTAGAAGCAGAGCCTAAGGTGTAAATTATCGATAGTCCATATCTCGGAAACTATAAGAGATAATGCAATTTGGCAACCGGCAATGTAATTAGCATGCCGAATATTACTTGGAATGTGAATTGGAACGAAAACGCCAATAGATAAGACCATTTTACAATTTGGGCCCAAGTTAGAAGCAGAGCCTAAGGTGTAAATTACCGATAGTCCATATCTCGGAAACTATAAGAGATAATGCAATTTCTCAACCGGCAATGTAATTAGCATGCCGAATATTACTTGGAATGTGAATTGGAACGAAATCGCCAATAGAGAAGACCATTTTACAATTTGGGCCCAAGTTAGAAGCAGAGCCTAAGGTGTAAATTATCGATAGTCCATATCTCGGAAACTATAAGAGATAATGCAATTTGGCAACCGGCAATGTAATTAGCATGCGAATATTACTTGGAATGTGAATTGGAACGAAATCGCCAATAGATAAGGCCATTTTACAATTTGGGCCCAAGTTAGAAGCAGAGCCCTAAGGTGTAAATTATCGATAGTCCATATCTCGGAAACTATAAGAGATAATGCAATTTGGCAACCGGCAATGTAATTAGCATGCCGAATATTACTTGGAATGTGAATTGGAACGAAATCGCCAATAGAGAAGACCATTTTACAATTTGGGCCCAAGTTAGAAGCAAAGCCTAAGGTGTAAATTATCGATGGACGAACCTCTCGGAAACTATAAGAGATAATGCAATTTGGCAACCGGCAATGTAATTAGCATGCCGAATATTACTTGGAATGTGAATTGGAACGAAAACGCCAATAGATAAGACCATTTTACAATTTGGGCCCAAGTTAGAAGCAGAGCCTAAGGTGTAAATTATCGATAGTCCATATCTCGGAAACTATAAGAGATAATGCAATTTGGCAACCGGCAATGTAATTAGCATGCCGAATATTACTTGGAATGTGAATTGGAACGAAATCGCCAATAGAGAAGACCATTTTATAATTTGGGCCCAAGTTAGAAGCAGAGCCTAAGGTGTAAATTATCGATAGTCCATATCTCGGAAACTATAAGAGATAATGCAATTTGGCAACCGGCAATGTAATTAGCATGCCGAATATTACTTGGAATGTGAATTGGAACGAAAACGCCAATAGAGAAGACCATTTTACAATTTGGGCCCAAGTTAGAAGCAGAGCCTAAGGTGTAAATTATCGATAGTCCATATCTCGGAAACTATAAGAGATAATGCAATTTGGCAACCGGCAATGTAATTAGCATGCCGAATATTTTTTGGAATGTGAATTGGAACGAAATCGCCAATAGATAAGACCATTTTACAATTTGGGCCCAAGTTAGAAGCAGGGCCTAAGGTGTAAATTATCGATAGTCCATATCTCGGAAACTATAAGAGATAATGCAATTTGGCAACCGGCAATGTAATTAGCATGCCGAATATTACTTGGAATGTGAATTGGAACGAAATCGCCAATAGATAAGACCATTTTACAATTTGGGCCCAAGTTAAAAGCAGAGCCTAAGGTGTAAATTATCGATAGTCCATATCTCGGAAACTATAAGAGATAATGCAATTTGGCAACCGGCAATGTAATTAGCATGCCGAATATTACTTGGAATGTGAATTGGAACGGAATCGCCAATAGGTAAGACCATTTTACAATTTGGGCCCAAGTTAGAAGCAGAGCCTAAGGTGTAAATTATCGATAGTCCATATCTCGGAAACTATAAGAGATAATGCAATTTGGCAACCGGCAATGTAATTAGCATGCCGAATATTACTTGGAATGTGAATTGGAACGAAATCGCCAATAGATAAGACCATTTTACAATTTGGGCCCAAGTTAGAAGCAGAGCCAAAGGTGTAAATTATCGATAGTCCATATCTCGGAAACTATAATAGATAATGCAATTTGGCAACCGGCAATGTAATTAGCATGCCGAATATTACTTGGAATGTGAATTGGAACGAAATCGCCAATAGGTAAGACCATTTTACAATTTGGGCCCAAGTTAGAAGCAGAGCCTAAGGTGTAAATTATCGATAGTCCATATCTCGGAAACTATAAGAGATAAATCAATTTGGCAACCTGCAATGTAATTAGCATGCCGGATATTACTTGGAATGTGAATTGGAACGAAATCGCCAATAGATAAGACCATTTTACAATTTGGGCCCAAGTTAGAAGCAGAGCCTAAGGTGTAAATTACCGATAGTCCATATCTCGGAAACTATAATAGATAATGCAATTTTTCAACCGGCAATGTAATTAGCATGCCGAATATTACTTGGAATGTGAATTGGAACGAAATCGCCAATAGATAAGACGATTTTACAATTTGGGCCCAAGTTAGAAGTAGAGCCTAAGGTGTAAATTATCGATAGTCCATATCTCGGAAACTATAAGAGATAATGCAATTTGGCAACCGGCAATGTAATTAGCATGCCGAATGTTACTTGGAATGTGAATTGGAACGAAGTCGCCAATAGAGAAGACCATTTTACAATTTGGGCCCAAGTTAGAAGCAGAGCCTAAGGTGTAAATTATCGATAGTCCATATCTCGGAAACTATAAGAGATAATGCAATTTGGCAATGTAATTAGCATGCCGAATATTACTTGGAATGTGAATTGGAACGAAATCGCCAATAGATAAGACCATTTTACAATTTGGGCCCAAGTTAAAAGCAGAGCCTAAGGTGTAAATTATCGATAGTCCATATCTCGGAAACTATAAGAGATAATGCAATTTGGCAACCGGCAATGTAATTAGCATGCCGAATATTACTTGGAATGTGAATTGGAACGGAATCGCCAATAGGTAAGACCATTTTACAATTTGGGCCCAAGTTAGAAGCAGAGCCTAAGGTGTAAATTATCGATAGTCCATATCTCGGAAACTATAAGAGATAATGCAATTTGGCAACCGGCAATGTAATTAGCATGCCGAATATTACTTGGAATGTGAATTGGAACGAAATCGCCAATAGATAAGACCATTTTACAATTTGGGCCCAAGTTAGAAGCAGAGCCTAAGGTGTAAATTATCGATAGTCCATATCTCGGAAACTATAATAGATAATGCAATTTGGCAACCGGCAATGTAATTAGCATGCCGAATATTACTTGGAATGTGAATTGGAACGAAATCGCCAATAGGTAAGACCATTTTACAATTTGGGCCCAAGTTAGAAGCAGAGCCTAAGGTGTAAATTATCGATAGTCCATATCTCGGAAACTATAAGAGATAAATCAATTTGGCAATCTGCAATGTAATTAGCATGCCGGATATTACTTGGAATGTGAATTGGAACGAAATCGCCAATAGATAAGACCATTTTACAATTTGGGCCCAAGTTAGAAGCAGAGCCTAAGGTGTAAATTACCGATAGTCCATATCTCGGAAACTATAATAGATAATGCAATTTTTCAACCGGCAATGTAATTAGCATGCCGAATATTACTTGGAATGTGAATTGGAACGAAATCGCCAATAGATAAGACGATTTTACAATTTGGGCCCAAGTTAGAAGTAGAGCCTAAGGTGTAAATTATCGATAGTCCATATCTCGGAAACTATAAGAGATAATGCAATTTGGCAACCGGCAATGTAATTAGCATGCCGAATATTACTTGGAATGTGAATTGGAACGAAATCGCCAATAGAGAAGACCATTTTACAATTTGGGCCCAAGTTAGAAGCAGAGCCTAAGGTGTAAATTATCGATAGTCCATATCTCGGAAACTATAAGAGATAATGCAATTTGGCAACCGGCAATGTAATTAGCATGCCGAATATTACTTGGAATGTGAATTGGAACGAAATCGCCAATAGAGAAGACCATTTTACAATTTGGGCCCAAGTTAGAAGCAGAGCCTAAGGTGTAAATTATCGATAGTCCATATCTCGGAAACTATAAGAGATAATGCAATTTGGCAACCGGCAATGTAATTAGCATGCCGAATATTACTTTGAATGTGATTTGGAACGAAATCGCCAATAGATAAGACCATTTTACAATTTGGGCCCAAGTTAGAAGCAGAGCCTAAGGTGTAAATTATCGATAGTCCATATCTCTGAAACTATAAGAGATAATGCAATTTGGCAACCGGCAATGTAATTAGCATGCCGAATATTACTTGGAATGTGAATTGGAACGAAATCGCCAATAGAGAAGACCATTTTACAATTTGGGCCCAAGTTAGAAGCAGAGCCTAAGGTGTAAATTATCGATAGTCCATATCTCGGAAACTATAAGAGATAATGCAATTTGGCAACCGGCAATGTAATTAGCATGCCGAATATTACTTGGAATGTGAATTGGAACGAAATCGCCAATAGAGAAGACCATTTTACAATTTGGGCCCAAGTTAGAAGCAGAGCCTAAGGTGTAAATTATCGATAGTCCATATCTCGGAAACTATAAGAGATAATACAATTTGGCAACCGGCAATGTAATTAGCATGCCGAATATTACTTGGAATGTGAATTGGAACGAAAACGCCAATAGATAAGACCATTTTACAATTTGGGCCCAAGTTAGAAGCAGAGCCTAAGGTGTAAATTATCGATAGTCCATATCTCGGAAACTATAAGAGATAATGCAATTTGGCAACCGGCAATGTAATTAGCATGCCGAATATTACTTGGAATGTGAATTGGAACGAAATCGCCAATAGATAAGACCATTTTACAATTTGGGCCCAAGTTAGAAGCAGAGCCTAAGGTGTAAATTATCGATAGTCCATATCTCGGAAACTATAAGAGATAATGCAATTTGGCAACCGGCAATGTAATTAGCATGCCGAATATTACTTGGAATGGAATTGGAACGAAATCGCCAATAGATAAGACCATTTTACAATTTGGGCCCAAGTTAGAAGCAGAGCCTAAGGTGTAAATTATCGATAGTCCATATCTCGGAAACTATAAGAGATAATGCAATTTGGCAACCGGCAATGTAATTAGCATGCCGAATATTACTTGGAATGTGAATTGGAACGAAATCGCCAATAGATAAGACCATTTTACAATTTGGGCCCAAGTTAGAAGCAGAGCCTAAGGTGTAAATTATTGATAGTCCATATCTCGGAAACTCTAAGAGATAATGCAATTTCGCAACCGGCAATGTAATTAGCATGCCGAATATCACTTGGAATGTGAATTGGGACGAAATCGCCAATAGATAAGACCATTTTACAATTTGGGCCCAAGTTAGAAGCAGAGCCTAAGATGTAAATTATCGATAGTCCATATCTCGGAAACTATAAGAGATAATGCAATTTGGCAACCGGCAATGTAATTAGCATGCCGAATATTACTTGGAATGTGAATTGGAACGAAATCGCCAATAGATAAGACCATTTTACAAATTGGGCCCAAGTTAGAAGCAGAGCCTAAGGTGTAAATTATCGATAGTCCATATCTCGGAAACTATAAGAGATAATTCAATTTGGCAACCGGCAATGTAATTAGCATGCCGGATATTACTTGGAATGTGAATTGGAACGAAATCGCCAATAGATAAGACCATTTTACAATTTGGGCCCAAGTTAGAAGCAGAGCCTAAGGTGTAAATTATCGATAGTCCATATCTCGGAAACTATAAGAGATAATGCAATTTGGCAACCGGCAATGTAATTAGCATGCCGAATATTACTTGGAATGTGAATTGGAACGAAATCGCCAATAGATAAGACGATTTTACAATTTGGGCCCAAGTTAGAAGCAGAGCCTAAGATGTAAATTATCGATAGTCCATATCTCGGAAACTATAAGAGATAATGCAATTTTTCAACCGGCAATGTAATTAGCATGCCGAATATTACTTGGAATGTGAATGGGAACGAAATCGCTAATAGATAAGACCATTTTACAATTTGGGCCCAAGTTAGAAGCAGAGCCTAAGGTGTAAATTATCGATAGTCCATATCTCGGAAACTATAAGAGATAATGCAATTTGGCAAACGGCAATGTAATTAGCATGCCGAATATTACTTGGAATGTGAATTGGAACGAAATCGCCAATAGAGAAGACCATTTTACAATTTGGGCCCAAGTTAGAAGCAGAGCCTAAGGTGTAAATTATCGATAGTCCATATCTCGGAAACTATAAGAGATAATGCAATTTGGCAACCGGCAATGTAATTAGCATGCCGAATATTACTTGGAATGTGAATTGGAACGAAATCGCCAATAGATAAGACCATTTTACAATTTGGGCCCAAGTTAGAAGCAGAGCCTAAGGTGTAAATTATCGAGAGTCCATATCTCGGAAACTATAAGAGATAATGCAATTTGGCAACCGGCAATGTATTTAGCATGCCGAATATTACTTGGAGTGTGAATTGGAACGAAATCGCCAATAGGTAAGACCATTTTACAATTTGGGCCCAAGTTAGAAGCAGAGCCTAAGGTGTAAATTATCGATAGTCCATATCTCGGAAACTATAAGAGATAATGCAATTTGGCAACCGGCAATGTAATTAGCATGCCGAATATTACTTGGAATGTGAATTGGAACGAAATCGCCAATAGAGAAGACCATTTTACAATTTGGGCCCAAGTTAGAAGCAGAGCCTAAGGTGTAAATTATCGATAGTCCATATCTCGGAAACTATAAGAGATAATGCAATTTGGCAACCGGCAATGTAATTAGCATGCCGAATATTACTTGGAATGTGAATTGGAACGAAAACGCCAATAGATAAAACCATTTTACAATTTGGGCCCAAGTTAGAAGCAGAGGCTAAGATGTAAATTATCGATAGTCCATATCTCGGAAACTATAAGAGATAATGCAATTTGGCAACCGGAAATGTAATTAACATGCCGAATATTACTTGGAATGTGAATTGGAACGAAATCGCCAATAGATAAGACCATTTTACAATTTGGGCCCAAGTTAGAAGCAGAGCCTAAGGTGTAAATTATCGATAGTCCATATCTCGGAAACTATAAGAGATAATGCAATTTGGCAACCGGCAATGTAATTAGCATGCCGAATATTACTTGGAATGTGAATTCGAACGAAATCGCCAATAGATAAGACCATTTTACAATTTGGGCCCAAGTTAGAAGCAGAGCCTAAGGTGTAAATTATCGATAGTCCATATCTCGGAAACTATAAGAGATAATGCAATTTGGCAACCGGCAATGTAATTAGCATGCCGAATATTACTTGGAATGTGAATTGGAACGAAATCGCCAATAGATAAGACCATTTTACAATTTGGGCCCAAGTTAGAAGCAGAGCCTAAGATGTAAATTATCGATAGTCCATATCTCGGAAACTATAAGAGATAATGCAATTTAGCAACCGGCAATGTAATTAGCATGCCGAATATTACTTGGAATGTGAATTGGAACGAAATCGCCAATAGATAAGACCATTTTACAAATTGGGCCCAAGTTAGAAGCAGAGCCTAAGGTGTAAATTATCGATAGTCCATATCTCGGAAACTATAAGAGATAATTCAATTTGGCAACCGGCAATGTAATTAGCATGCCGGATATTACTTGGAATGTGAATTGGAACGAAATCGCCAATAGATAAGACCATTTTACAATTTGGGCCCAAGTTAGAAGCAGAGCCTAAGGTGTAAATTATCGATAGTCCATATCTCGGAAACTATAAGAGATAATGCAATTTGGCAACCGGCAATGTAATTAGCATGCCGAATATTACTTGGAATGTGAATTGGAACGAAATCGCCAATAGATAAGACGATTTTACAATTTGGGCCCAAGTTAGAAGCAGAGCCTAAGATGTAAATTATCGATAGTCCATATCTCGGAAACTATAAGAGATAATGCAATTTTTCAACCGGCAATGTAATTAGCATGCCGAATATTACTTGGAATGTGAATTGGAACGAAATCGCCAATAGATAAGACCATTTTACAATTTGGGCCCAAGTTAGAAGCAGAGCCTAAGGTGTAAATTATCGATAGTCCATATCTCGGAAACTATAAGAGATAATGCAATTTGGCAACCGGCAATGTAATTAGCATGCCGAATATTACTTGGAATGTGAATTGGAACGAAATCGCCAATAGAGAAGACCATTTTACAATTTGGGCCCAAGTTAGAAGCAGAGCCTAAGGTGTAAATTATCGATAGTCCATATCTCGGAAACTATAAGAGATAATGCAATTTGGCAACCGGCAATGTAATTAGCATGCCGAATATTACTTGGAATGTGAATTGGAACGAAATCGCCAATAGATAAGACCATTTTACAATTTGGGTCCAAGTTAGAAGCAGAGCCTAAGGTGTAAATTATTGATAGTCCATATCTCGGAAACTATAAGAGATAATGCAATTTCGCAACCGGCAATGTAATTAGCATGCCGAATATTACTTGGAGTGTGAATTGGAACGAAATCGCCAATAGGTAAGACCATTTTACAATTTGGGCCCAAGTTAGAAGCAGAGCCTAAGGTGTAAATTATCGATAGTCCATATCTCGGAAACTATAAGAGATAATGCAATTTGGCAACCGGCAATGTAATTAGCATGCCGAATATTACTTGGAATGTGAATTGGAACGAAATCGCCAATAGAGAAGACCATTTTACAATTTGGGCCCAAGTTAGAAGCAGAGCCTAAGGTGTAAATTATCGATAGTCCATATCTCGGAAACTATAAGAGATAATGCAATTTGGCAACCGGCAATGTAATTAGCATGCCGAATATTACTTGGAATGTGAATTGGAACGAAATCGCCAATAGATAAGACCATTTTACAATTTGGGCCCAAGTTAGAAGCAGAGCCTAAGGTGTAAATTATCGATAGTCCATATCTCGGAAACTATAAGAGATAATGCAATTTGGCAACCGGCAATGTAATTAGCATGCCTAATATTACTTGGAATGTGAATTGGAACGAAATCGCCAATAGAGAAGACCATTTTACAATTTGGGCCCAAGTTAGAAGCAGAGCCTAAGGTGTAAATTATCGATAGTCCATATCTCGGAAACTATAAGAGATAATGCAATTTGGCAACCGGCAATGTAATTAGCATGCCGAATATTACTTGGAATGTGAATTGGAACGAAAACGCCAATAGATAAGACCATTTTACAATTTGGGCCCAAGTTAGAAGCAGAGGCTAAGGTGTAAATTATCGATAGTCCATATCTCGGAAACTATAAGAGATAATGCAATTTGGCAACCGGAAATGTAATTAGCATGCCGAATATTACTTGGAATGTGAATTGGAACGAAATCGCCAATAGATAAGACCATTTTACAATTTGGGCCCAAGTTAGAAGCAGAGCCTAAGGTGTAAATTATCGATAGTCCATATCTCGGAAACTATAAGAGATAATGCAATTTGGCAACCGGCAATGTAATTAGCATGCCGAATATTACTTGGAATGTGAATTGGAACGAAATCGCCAATAGATGAGACCATTTTACAATTTGGGCCCAAGTTTGAAGCAGAGCCTAAGGTGTAATTAAATTATTGATAGTCCATATCTCGGAAACTATAAGAGATAATGCAATTTCGCAATCGGCAATGTAATTAGCATGCCGAATATTACTTGGAATGTGAATTGGAACGAAATCGCCAATAGAGAAGACCATTTTACAATTTGGGCCCAAGTTAGAAGCAGAGCCTAAGGTGTAAATTATCGATAGTCCATATCTCGGAAACTATAAGAGATAATGCAATTTGGCAACCGGCAATGTAATTAGCATGCCGAATATTACTTGGAATGTGAATTGGAACGAAAACGCCAATAGATAAGACCATTTTACAATTTGGGCCCAAGTTAGAAGCAGAGCCTAAGGTGTAAATTATCGATAGTCCATATCTCGGAAACTATAAGAGATAATGCAATTTGGCAACCGGCAATGTAATTAGCATGCCGAATATTACTTGGAATGTGAATTGGAACGAAATCGCCAATAGAGAAGACCATTTTACAATTTGGGCCCAAGTTAGAAGCAGAGCCTAAGGTGTAAATTATCGATAGTCCATATCTCGGAAACTATAAGAGATAATACAATTTGGCAACCGGCAATGTAATTAGCATGCCGAATATTACTTGGAATGTGAATTGGAACGAAAACGCCAATAGATAAGACCATTTTACAATTTGGGCCCAAGTTAGAAGCAGAGCCTAAGGTGTAAATTATCGATAGTCCATATCTCGGAAACTATAAGAGATAATGCAATTTGGCAACCGGCAATGTAATTAGCATGCCGAATATTACTTGGAATGTGAATTGGAACGAAATCGCCAATAGATAAGACCATTTTACAATTTGGGCCCAAGTTAGAAGCAGAGCCTAAGGTGTAAATTATCGATAGTCCATATCTCGGAAACTATAAGAGATAATGCAATTTGGCAACCGGCAATGTAATTAGCATGCCGAATATTACTTGGAATGGAATTGGAACGAAATCGCCAATAGATAAGACCATTTTACAATTTGGGCCCAAGTTAGAAGCAGAGCCTAAGGTGTAAATTATCGATAGTCCATATCTCGGAAACTATAAGAGATAATGCAATTTGGCAACCGGCAATGTAATTAGCATGCCGAATATTACTTGGAATGTGAATTGGAACGAAATCGCCAATAGAGAAGACCATTTTACAATTTGGGCCCAAGTTAGAAGCAGAGCCTAAGGTGTAAATTATCGATAGTCCATATCTCGGAAACTATAAGAGATAATACAATTTGGCAACCGGCAATGTAATTAGCATGCCGAATATTACTTGGAATGTGAATTGGAACGAAAACGCCAATAGATAAGACCATTTTACAATTTGGGCCCAAGTTAGAAGCAGAGCCTAAGGTGTAAATTATCGATAGTCCATATCTCGGAAACTATAAGAGATAATGCAATTTGGCAACCGGCAATGTAATTAGCATGCCGAATATTACTTGGAATGTGAATTGGAACGAAATCGCCAATAGATAAGACCATTTTACAATTTGGGCCCAAGTTAGAAGCAGAGCCTAAGGTGTAAATTATCGATAGTCCATATCTCGGAAACTATAAGAGATAATGCAATTTAGCAACCGGCAATGTAATTAGCATGCCGAATATTACTTGGAATGGAATTGGAACGAAATCGCCAATAGATAAGACCATTTTACAATTTGGGCCCAAGTTAGAAGCAGAGCCTAAGGTGTAAATTATCGATAGTCCATATCTCGGAAACTATAAGAGATAATGCAATTTGGCAACCGGCAATGTAATTAGCATGCCGAATATTACTTGGAATGTGAATTGGAACGAAATCGCCAATAGATAAGACCATTTTACAATTTGGGCCCAAGTTAGAAGCAGAGCCTAAGGTGTAAATTATTGATAGTCCATATCTCGGAAACTCTAAGAGATAATGCAATTTCGCAACCGGCAATGTAATTAGCATGCCGAATATCACTTGGAATGTGAATTGGGACGAAATCGCCAATAGATAAGACCATTTTACAATTTGGGCCCAAGTTAGAAGCAGAGCCTAAGATGTAAATTATCGATAGTCCATATCTCGGAAACTATAAGAGATAATGCAATTTGGCAACCGGCAATGTAATTAGCATGCCGAATATTACTTGGAATGTGAATTGGAACGAAATCGCCAATAGATAAGACCATTTTACAAATTGGGCCCAAGTTAGAAGCAGAGCCTAAGGTGTAAATTATCGATAGTCCATATCTCGGAAACTATAAGAGATAATTCAATTTGGCAACCGGCAATGTAATTAGCATGCCGGATATTACTTGGAATGTGAATTGGAACGAAATCGCCAATAGATAAGACCATTTTACAATTTGGGCCCAAGTTAGAAGCAGAGCCTAAGGTGTAAATTATCGATAGTCCATATCTCGGAAACTATAAGAGATAATGCAATTTGGCAACCGGCAATGTAATTAGCATGCCGAATATTACTTGGAATGTGAATTGGTACGAAATCGCCAATAGATAAGACGATTTTACAATTTGGGCCCAAGTTAGAAGCAGAGCCTAAGATGTAAATTATCGATAGTCCATATCTCGGAAACTATAAGAGATAATGCAATTTTTCAACCGGCAATGTAATTAGCATGCCGAATATTACTTGGAATGTGAATGGGAACGAAATCGCTAATAGATAAGACCATTTTACAATTTGGGCCCAAGTTAGAAGCAGAGCCTAAGGTGTAAATTATCGATAGTCCATATCTCGGAAACTATAAGAGATAATGCAATTTGGCAAACGGCAATGTAATTAGCATGCCGAATATTACTTGGAATGTGAATTGGAACGAAATCGCCAATAGAGAAGACCATTTTACAATTTGGGCCCAAGTTAGAAGCAGAGCCTAAGGTGTAAATTATCGATAGTCCATATCTCGGAAACTATAAGAGATAATGCAATTTGGCAACCGGCAATGTAATTAGCATGCCGAATATTACTTGGAATGTGAATTGGAACGAAATCGCCAATAGATAAGACCATTTTACAATTTGGGCCCAAGTTAGAAGCAGAGCCTAAGGTGTAAATTATCGAGAGTCCATATCTCGGAAACTATAAGAGATAATGCAATTTGGCAACCGGCAATGTATTTAGCATGCCGAATATTACTTGGAGTGTGAATTGGAACGAAATCGCCAATAGGTAAGACCATTTTACAATTTGGGCCCAAGTTAGAAGCAGAGCCTAAGGTGTAAATTATCGATAGTCCATATCTCGGAAACTATAAGAGATAATGCAATTTGGCAACCGGCAATGTAATTAGCATGCCGAATATTACTTGGAATGTGAATTGGAACGAAATCGCCAATAGAGAAGACCATTTTACAATTTGGGCCCAAGTTAGAAGCAGAGCCTAAGGTGTAAATTATCGATAGTCCATATCTCGGAAACTATAAGAGATAATGCAATTTGGCAACCGGCAATGTAATTAGCATGCCGAATATTACTTGGAATGTGAATTGGAACGAAAACGCCAATAGATAAAACCATTTTACAATTTGGGCCCAAGTTAGAAGCAGAGGCTAAGGTGTAAATTATCGATAGTCCATATCTCGGAAACTATAAGAGATAATGCAATTTGGCAACCGGAAATGTAATTAGCATGCCGAATATTACTTGGAATGTGAATTGGAACGAAATCGCCAATAGATAAGACCATTTTACAATTTGGGCCCAAGTTAGAAGCAGAGCCTAAGGTGTAAATTATCGATAGTCCATATCTCGGAAACTATAAGAGATAATGCAATTTGGCAACCGGCAATGTAATTAGCATGCCGAATATTACTTGGAATGTGAATTCGAACGAAATCGCCAATAGATAAGACCATTTTACAATTTGGGCCCAAGTTAGAAGCAGAGCCTAAGGTGTAAATTATCGATAGTCCATATCTCGGAAACTATAAGAGATAATGCAATTTGGCAACCGGCAATGTAATTAGCATGCCGAATATTACTTGGAATGTGAATTGGAACGAAATCGCCAATAGATAAGACCATTTTACAATTTGGGCCCAAGTTAGAAGCAGAGCCTAAGATGTAAATTATCGATAGTCCATATCTCGGAAACTATAAGAGATAATGCAATTTAGCAACCGGCAATGTAATTAGCATGCCGAATATTACTTGGAATGTGAATTGGAACGAAATCGCCAATAGATAAGACCATTTTACAAATTGGGCCCAAGTTAGAAGCAGAGCCTAAGGTGTAAATTATCGATAGTCCATATCTCGGAAACTATAAGAGATAATTCAATTTGGCAACCGGCAATGTAATTAGCATGCCGGATATTACTTGGAATGTGAATTGGAACGAAATCGCCAATAGATAAGACCATTTTACAATTTGGGCCCAAGTTAGAAGCAGAGCCTAAGGTGTAAATTATCGATAGTCCATATCTCGGAAACTATAAGAGATAATGCAATTTGGCAACCGGCAATGTAATTAGCATGCCGAATATTACTTGGAATGTGAATTGGAACGAAATCGCCAATAGATAAGACGATTTTACAATTTGGGCCCAAGTTAGAAGCAGAGCCTAAGATGTAAATTATCGATAGTCCATATCTCGGAAACTATAAGAGATAATGCAATTTTTCAACCGGCAATGTAATTAGCATGCCGAATATTACTTGGAATGTGAATTGGAACGAAATCGCCAATAGATAAGACCATTTTACAATTTGGGCCCAAGTTAGAAGCAGAGCCTAAGGTGTAAATTATCGATAGTCCATATCTCGGAAACTATAAGAGATAATGCAATTTGGCAACCGGCAATGTAATTAGCATGCCGAATATTACTTGGAATGTGAATTGGAACGAAATCGCCAATAGAGAAGACCATTTTACAATTTGGGCCCAAGTTAGAAGCAGAGCCTAAGGTGTAAATTATCGATAGTCCATATCTCGGAAACTATAAGAGATAATGCAATTTGGCAACCGGCAATGTAATTAGCATGCCGAATATTACTTGGAATGTGAATTGGAACGAAATCGCCAATAGATAAGACCATTTTACAATTTGGGTCCAAGTTAGAAGCAGAGCCTAAGGTGTAAATTATTGATAGTCCATATCTCGGAAACTATAAGAGATAATGCAATTTCGCAACCGGCAATGTAATTAGCATGCCGAATATTACTTGGAGTGTGAATTGGAACGAAATCGCCAATAGGTAAGACCATTTTACAATTTGGGCCCAAGTTAGAAGCAGAGCCTAAGGTGTAAATTATCGATAGTCCATATCTCGGAAACTATAAGAGATAATGCAATTTGGCAACCGGCAATGTAATTAGCATGCCGAATATTACTTGGAATGTGAATTGGAACGAAATCGCCAATAGAGAAGACCATTTTACAATTTGGGCCCAAGTTAGAAGCAGAGCCTAAGGTGTAAATTATCGATAGTCCATATCTCGGAAACTATAAGAGATAATGCAATTTGGCAACCGGCAATGTAATTAGCATGCCGAATATTACTTGGAATGTGAATTGGAACGAAATCGCCAATAGATAAGACCATTTTACAATTTGGGCCCAAGTTAGAAGCAGAGCCTAAGGTGTAAATTATCGATAGTCCATATCTCGGAAACTATAAGAGATAATGCAATTTGGCAACCGGCAATGTAATTAGCATGCCTAATATTACTTGGAATGTGAATTGGAACGAAATCGCCAATAGAGAAGACCATTTTACAATTTGGGCCCAAGTTAGAAGCAGAGCCTAAGGTGTAAATTATCGATAGTCCATATCTCGGAAACTATAAGAGATAATGCAATTTGGCAACCGGCAATGTAATTAGCATGCCGAATATTACTTGGAATGTGAATTGGAACGAAAACGCCAATAGATAAGACCATTTTACAATTTGGGCCCAAGTTAGAAGCAGAGGCTAAGGTGTAAATTATCGATAGTCCATATCTCGGAAACTATAAGAGATAATGCAATTTGGCAACCGGAAATGTAATTAGCATGCCGAATATTACTTGGAATGTGAATTGGAACGAAATCGCCAATAGATAAGACCATTTTACAATTTGGGCCCAAGTTAGAAGCAGAGCCTAAGGTGTAAATTATCGATAGTCCATATCTCGGAAACTATAAGAGATAATGCAATTTGGCAACCGGCAATGTAATTAGCATGCCGAATATTACTTGGAATGTGAATTGGAACGAAATCGCCAATAGATGAGACCATTTTACAATTTGGGCCCAAGTTTGAAGCAGAGCCTAAGGTGTAATTAAATTATTGATAGTCCATATCTCGGAAACTATAAGAGATAATGCAATTTCGCAATCGGCAATGTAATTAGCATGCCGAATATTACTTGGAATGTGAATTGGAACGAAATCGCCAATAGAGAAGACCATTTTACAATTTGGGCCCAAGTTAGAAGCAGAGCCTAAGGTGTAAATTATCGATAGTCCATATCTCGGAAACTATAAGAGATAATGCAATTTGGCAACCGGCAATGTAATTAGCATGCCGAATATTACTTGGAATGTGAATTGGAACGAAAACGCCAATAGATAAGACCATTTTACAATTTGGGCCCAAGTTAGAAGCAGAGGCTAAGGTGTAAATTATCGATAGTCCATATCTCGGAAACTATAAGAGATAATGCAATTTGGCAACCGGAAATGTAATTAGCATGCCGAATATTACTTGGAATGTGAATTGGAACGAAATCGCCAATAGATAAGACCATTTTACAATTTGGGCCCAAGTTAGAAGCAGAGCCTAAGGTGTAAATTATCGATAGTCCATATCTCGGAAACTATAAGAGATAATGCAATTTGGCAACCGGCAATGTAATTAGCATGCCGAATATTACTTGGAATGTGAATTCGAACGAAATCGCCAATAGATAAGACCATTTTACAATTTGGGCCCAAGTTAGAAGCCGAGCCTAAGGTGTAAATTATCGAGAGTCCATATCTCGGAAACTATAAGAGATAATGCAATTTGGCAACCGGAAATGTATTTAGCATGCCGAATATTACTTGGAGTGTGAATTGGAACGAAATCGCCAATAGGTAAGACCATTTTACAATTTGGGCCCAAGTTAGAAGCAGAGCCTAAGGTGTAAATTATCGAGAGTCCATATCTCGGAAACTATAAGAGATAATGCAATTTGGCAACCGGCAATGTATTTAGCATGCCGAATATTACTTGGAGTGTGAATTGGAACGAAAACGCCAATAGATAAGACCATTTTACAATTTGGGCCCAAGTTAGAAGCAGAGCCTAAGGTGTAAATTATCGAGAGTCCATATCTCGGAAACTATAAGAGATAATGCAATTTGGCAACCGGCAATGTAATTAGCATGCCGAATATTACTTGGAATGTGAATTGGAACGAAATCGCCAATAGAGAAGGCCATTTTACAATTTGGGCCCAAGTTAGAAGCAGAGCCTAAGGTGTAAATTATCGATAGTCCATATCTCGGAAACTATAAGAGATAATGCAATTTGGCAACCGGCAATGTAATTAGCATGCCGAATATTACTTGGAATGTGAATTGGAACGAAATCGCCAATAGAGAAGACCATTTTACAATTTGGGCCCAAGTTAGAAGCAGAGCCTAAGGTGTAAATTATCGATAGTCCATATCTCGGAAACTATAAGAGATAATGCAATTTGGCAACCGGCAATGTAATTAGCATGCCGAATATTACTTGGAATGTGAATTGGAACGAAAACGCCAATAGATAAGACCATTTTACAATTTGGGCCCAAGTTAGAAGCAGAGGCTAAGGTGTAAATTATCGATAGTCCATATCTCGGAAACTATAAGAGATAATGCAATTTGGCAACCGGAAATGTAATTAGCATGCCGAATATTACTTGGAATGTGAATTGGAACGAAATCGCCAATAGATAAGACCATTTTACAATTTGGGCCCAAGTTAGAAGCAGAGCCTAAGGTGTAAATTATCGATAGTCCATATCTCGGAAACTATAAGAGATAATGCAATTTGGCAACCGGCAATGTAATTAGCATGCCGAATATTACTTGGAATGTGAATTCGAACGAAATCGCCAATAGATAAGACCATTTTACAATTTGGGCCCAAGTTAGAAGCAGAGCCTAAGGTGTAAATTATCGATAGTCCATATCTCGGAAACTATAAGAGATAATGCAATTTGGCAACCGGCAATGTAATTAGCATGCCGAATATTACTTGGAATGTGAATTGCAACTAAATCGCCAATAGATAAGACCATTTTACAATTTGGGCCCAAGTTAGAAGCAGAGCCTAAGGTGTAAATTATCGATAGTCCATATCTCGGAAACTATAAGAGATAATGCAATTTGGCAACCGGCAATGTAATTAGCATGCCGAATATTACTTGGAATGTGAATTGGAACGAAATCGCCAATAGATAAGACCATTTTACAATTTGGGCCCAAGTTAGAAGCAGAGCCTAAGGTGTAAATTATTGATAGTCCATATCTCGGAAACTATAAGAAATAATGCAATTTCGCAACCGGCAATGTAATTAGCATGCCGAATATCACTTGGAATGTGAATTGGGACGAAATCGCCAATAGATAAGACCATTTTACAATTTGGGCCCAAGTTAGAAGCAGAGCCTAAGGTGTAAATTATCGATAGTCCATATCTCGGAAACTATAAGAGATAATGCAATTTGGCAACCGGCAATGTAATTAGCATGCCGAATATTACTTGGAATGTGAATTGGAACGAAATCGCCAATAGATAAGACCATTTTACAATTTGGGCCCAAGTTAGAAGCAGAGCCTAAGGTGTAAATTATCGATAGTCCATATCTCGGAAACTATAAGAGATAATGCAATTTGGCAACCGGCAATGTAATTAGCATGCCGAATATTACTTGGAATGTGAATTGGAACGAAATCGCCAATAGGTAAGACCGTTTTACAATTTGGGCCCAAGTTAGAAGCAGAGCCTAAGGTGTAAATTATCGATAGTCCATATCTCGGAAACTATAAGAGATAATTCAATTTGGCAACCGGCAATGTAATTAGCATGCCGAATATTACTTGGAATGTGAATTGGAACGAAATTGCCAATAGATAAGACCATTTTACAATTTGGGCACAAGTTAGAAGCAGAGCCTAAGGTGTAAATTATCGATAGTCCATATCTCGGAAACTATAAGAGATAATGCAATTTGGCAACCGGCAATGTAATTAGCATGCCGAATATTACTTGGAATGTGAATTGGAACGAAATCGCCAATAGATAAGACCATTTTACAATTTGGGCCCAAGTTAGAAGCAGAGCCTAAGGTGTAAATTATCGATAGTCCATATCTCGGAAACTATAAGAGATAATGCAATTTGGCAACCGGCAATGTAATTAGCATGCCGAATATTACTTGGAATGTGAATTGGAACGAAATCGCCAATAGATAAGACCATTTTACAATTTGGGCCCAAGTTAGAAGCAGAGCCTAAGGTGTAAATTATCGATAGTCCATATCTCGGAAACTATAAGAGATAATGCAATTTGGCAACCGGCAATGTAATTAGCATGCCGAATATTACTTGGAATGGGAATTGGAACGAAATCGCCAATAGATAAGGCCATTTTACAATTTGGGCCCAAGTTAGAAGCAGAGCCTATGGTGTAAATTATCGATAGTCCATATCTCGGAAACTATAAGAGTTAATGCAATTTGGCAACCGGCAATATAATTAGCATGCCGAATATTACTTGGAATGTGAATTGGAACGAAATCGCCAATAGATAAGACCATTTTACAATTTGGGCCCAAGTTAGAAGCAGAGCCTATGGTGTAAATTATCGATAGTCCATATCTCGGAAACTATAAGAGTTAATGCAATTTGGCAACCGGCAATATAATTAGCATGCCGAATATTACTTGGAATGTGAATTGGAACGAAATCGCCAATAGATAAGACCATTTTACAATTTGGGCCCAAGTTAGAAGCAGAGCCTAAGGTGTAAATTATCGATAGTCCATATCTCGGAAACTATAAGAGATAATGCAATTTGGCAACCGGCAATGTAATTAGCATGCCGAATATTACTTGGAATGGGAATTGGAACGAAATCGCCAATAGATAAGGCCATTTTACAATTTGGGCCCAAGTTAGAAGCAGAGCCTATGGTGTAAATTATCGATAGTCCATATCTCGGAAACTATAAGAGTTAATGCAATTTGGCAACCGGCAATATAATTAGCATGCCGAATATTACTTGGAATGTGAATTGGAACGAAATCGCCAATAGATAAGACCATTTTACAATTTGGGCCCAAGTTAGAAGCAGAGCCTAAGGTGTAAATTATCGATAGTCCATATCTCGGAAACTATAAGAGATAATGCAATTTGGCAACCGGCAATGTAATTAGCATGCCGAATATTACTTGGAATGTGAATTGGAACGAAATTGCCAATAGATAAGACCATTTTACAATTTGGGCCCAAGTTAGAAGCAGAGCCTAAGGTGTAAATTATCGATAGTCCATATCTCGGAAACTATAAGAGATAATGCAATTTGGCAACCGGCAATGTAATTAGCATGCCGAATATTACTTGGAATGTGAATTGGAACGAAATCGCCAATAGAGAAGACCATTTTACAATTTGGGCCCAAGTTAGAAGCAGAGCCTAAGGTGTAAATTATCGATAGTCCATATCTCGGAAACTATAAGAGATAATGCAATTTGGCAACCGGCAATGTAATTAGCATGCCGAATATTACTTGGAATGTGAATTGGAACGAAAACGCCAATAGATAAGACCATTTTACAATTTGGGCCCAAGTTAGAAGCAGAGGCTAAGGTGTAAATTATCGATAGTCCATATCTCGGAAACTATAAGAGATAATGCAATTTGGCAACCGGAAATGTAATTAGCATGCCGAATATTACTTGGAATGTGAATTGGAACGAAATCGCCAATAGATAAGACCATTTTACAATTTGGGCCCAAGTTAGAAGCAGAGCCTAAGGTGTAAATTATCGATAGTCCATATCTCGGAAACTATAAGAGATAATGCAATTTGGCAACCGGCAATGTAATTAGCATGCCGAATATTACTTGGAATGTGAATTCGAACGAAATCGCCAATAGATAAGACCATTTTACAATTTGGGCCCAAGTTAGAAGCAGAGCCTAAGGTGTAAATTATCGATAGTCCATATCTCGGAAACTATAAGAGATAATGCAATTTGGCAACCGGCAATGTAATTAGCATGCCGAATATTACTTGGAATGTGAATTGCAACTAAATCGCCAATAGATAAGACCATTTTACAATTTGGGCCCAAGTTAGAAGCAGAGCCTAAGGTGTAAATTATCGATAGTCCATATCTCGGAAACTATAAGAGATAATGCAATTTGGCAACCGGCAATGTAATTAGCATGCCGAATATTACTTGGAATGTGAATTGGAACGAAATCGCCAATAGATAAGACCATTTTACAATTTGGGCCCAAGTTAGAAGCAGAGCCTAAGGTGTAAATTATTGATAGTCCATATCTCGGAAACTATAAGAAATAATGCAATTTCGCAACCGGCAATGTAATTAGCATGCCGAATATCACTTGGAATGTGAATTGGGACGAAATCGCCAATAGATAAGACCATTTTACAATTTGGGCCCAAGTTAGAAGCAGAGCCTAAGGTGTAAATTATCGATAGTCCATATCTCGGAAACTATAAGAGATAATGCAATTTGGCAACCGGCAATGTAATTAGCATGCCGAATATTACTTGGAATGTGAATTGGAACGAAATCGCCAATAGATAAGACCATTTTACAATTTGGGCCCAAGTTAGAAGCAGAGCCTAAGGTGTAAATTATCGATAGTCCATATCTCGGAAACTATAAGAGATAATGCAATTTGGCAACCGGCAATGTAATTAGCATGCCGAATATTACTTGGAATGTGAATTGGAACGAAATCGCCAATAGGTAAGACCGTTTTACAATTTGGGCCCAAGTTAGAAGCAGAGCCTAAGGTGTAAATTATCGATAGTCCATATCTCGGAAACTATAAGAGATAATTCAATTTGGCAACCGGCAATGTAATTAGCATGCCGAATATTACTTGGAATGTGAATTGGAACGAAATTGCCAATAGATAAGACCATTTTACAATTTGGGCACAAGTTAGAAGCAGAGCCTAAGGTGTAAATTATCGATAGTCCATATCTCGGAAACTATAAGAGATAATGCAATTTGGCAACCGGCAATGTAATTAGCATGCCGAATATTACTTGGAATGTGAATTGGAACGAAATCGCCAATAGATAAGACCATTTTACAATTTGGGCCCAAGTTAGAAGCAGAGCCTAAGGTGTAAATTATCGATAGTCCATATCTCGGAAACTATAAGAGATAATGCAATTTGGCAACCGGCAATGTAATTAGCATGCCGAATATTACTTGGAATGTGAATTGGAACGAAATCGCCAATAGATAAGACCATTTTACAATTTGGGCCCAAGTTAGAAGCAGAGCCTAAGGTGTAAATTATCGATAGTCCATATCTCGGAAACTATAAGAGATAATGCAATTTGGCAACCGGCAATGTAATTAGCATGCCGAATATTACTTGGAATGGGAATTGGAACGAAATCGCCAATAGATAAGGCCATTTTACAATTTGGGCCCAAGTTAGAAGCAGAGCCTATGGTGTAAATTATCGATAGTCCATATCTCGGAAACTATAAGAGTTAATGCAATTTGGCAACCGGCAATATAATTAGCATGCCGAATATTACTTGGAATGTGAATTGGAACGAAATCGCCAATAGATAAGACCATTTTACAATTTGGGCCCAAGTTAGAAGCAGAGCCTATGGTGTAAATTATCGATAGTCCATATCTCGGAAACTATAAGAGTTAATGCAATTTGGCAACCGGCAATATAATTAGCATGCCGAATATTACTTGGAATGTGAATTGGAACGAAATCGCCAATAGATAAGACCATTTTACAATTTGGGCCCAAGTTAGAAGCAGAGCCTAAGGTGTAAATTATCGATAGTCCATATCTCGGAAACTATAAGAGATAATGCAATTTGGCAACCGGCAATGTAATTAGCATGCCGAATATTACTTGGAATGGGAATTGGAACGAAATCGCCAATAGATAAGGCCATTTTACAATTTGGGCCCAAGTTAGAAGCAGAGCCTATGGTGTAAATTATCGATAGTCCATATCTCGGAAACTATAAGAGTTAATGCAATTTGGCAACCGGCAATATAATTAGCATGCCGAATATTACTTGGAATGTGAATTGGAACGAAATCGCCAATAGATAAGACCATTTTACAATTTGGGCCCAAGTTAGAAGCAGAGCCTAAGGTGTAAATTATCGATAGTCCATATCTCGGAAACTATAAGAGATAATGCAATTTGGCAACCGGCAATGTAATTAGCATGCCGAATATTACTTGGAATGTGAATTGGAACGAAATTGCCAATAGATAAGACCATTTTACAATTTGGGCCCAAGTTAGAATCAGAGCCTAAGGTGTAAATTATCGATAGTCCATATCTCAGAAACTATAAGAGATAATGCAATTTAGCAACCGGCAATGTAATTAGCATGCCGGATATTACTTGGAATGTGAATTGGAACGAAATCGCCAATAGAGAAGACCATTTTACAATTTGGGCCCAAGTTAGAAGCAGAGCCTAAGGTGTAAATTATCGATAGTCCATATCTCGGAAACTATAAGAGATAATGCAATTTGGCAACCGGCAATGTAATTAGCATGCCGAATATTACTTGGAATGTGAATTGGAACGAAATCGCCAATAGATAAGACCATTTTACAATTTGGGCCCAAGTTAGAAGCAGAGCCTAAGGTGTAAATTATTGATAGTCCATATCTCGGAAACTATAAGAGATAATGCAATTTCGCAACCGGCAATGTAATTAGCATGCCGAATATCACTTGGAATGTGAATTGGGACGAAATCGCCAATAGATAAGACCATTTTACAATTTGGGCCCAAGTTAGAAGCAGAGCCTAAGGTGTAAATTATCGATAGTCCATATCTCGGAAACTATAAGAGATAATGCAATTTGGCAAACGGCAATGTAATTAGCATGCCGAATATTACTTGGAATGTGAATTGGAACGAAATCGCCAATAGATAAGACCATTTTACAATTTGGGCCCAAGTTAGAAGCAGAGCCTAAGATGTAAATTATCGATAGTCCATATCTCGGAAACTATAAGAGATAATGCAATTTGGCAACCGGCAATGTAATTAGCATGCCGGATATTACTTGGAATGTGAATTGGAACGAAATCGCCAATAGATAAGACCATATTACAATTTGGGCCCAAGTTAGAAGCAGAGCCTAAGGTGTAAATTATCGATAGTCCATATCTCGGAAACTATAAGAGATAATGCAATTTGGCAACCGGCAATGTAATTAGCATGCCGAATATTACTTGGAATGTGAATTGGAACGAAATCGCCAATAGAGAAGACCATTTTACAATTTGGGCCCAAGTTAGAAGCAGAGCCTAAGGTGTAAATTATCGATAGTCCATATCTCGGAAACTATAAGAGATAATGCAATTTGGCAACCGGCAATGTAATTAGCATGCCGAATATTACTTGGAATGTGAATTGGAACGAAAACGCCAATAGATAAGACCATTTTACAATTTGGGCCCAAGTTAGAAGCAGAGCCTAAGGTGTAAATTACCGATAGTCCATATCTCGGAAACTATAAGAGATAATGCAATTTCTCAACCGGCAATGTAATTAGCATGCCGAATATTACTTGGAATGTGAATTGGAACGAAATCGCCAATAGAGAAGACCATTTTACAATTTGGGCCCAAGTTAGAAGCAGAGCCTAAGGTGTAAATTATCGATAGTCCATATCTCGGAAACTATAAGAGATAATGCAATTTGGCAACCGGCAATGTAATTAGCATGCCGAATATTACTTGGAATGTGAATTGGAACGAAATCGCCAATAGAGAAGACCATTTTACAATTTGGGCCCAAGTTAGAAGCAGAGCCTAAGTTGTAAATTATCGATAGTCCATATCTCGGAAACTATAAGAGATAATGCAATTTGGCAACCGGCAATGTAATTAGCATGCCGAATATTACCTGGAATGTGAATTGGAACGAAATCGCCAATAGATAAGACCATTTTACAATTTGGGCCCACGTTAGAAGCAGAGCCTAAGGTGTAAATTATCGATAGTCCATATCTCGGAAACTATAAGAGATAATGCAATTTGGCAACCGGCAATGTAATTAGCATGCCGAATATTACTTGGAATGTGAATTGGAACGAAATCGCCAATAGAGAAGACCATTTTACAATTTGGGCCCAAGTTAGAAGCAGAGCCTAAGGTGTAAATTATCGATAGTCCATATCTCGGAAACTATAAGAGATAATGCAATTTGGCAACCGGCAATGTAATTAGCATGCCGAATATTACTTGTAATGTGAATTGGAACGAAAACGCCAATAGATAAGACCATTTTACAATTTGGGCCCAAGTTAGAAGCAGAGCCTAAGGTGTAAATTATCGATAGTCCATATTTCGGAAACTATAAGAGATAATGCAATTTGGCAACCGGCAATGTAATTAGCATGCCGAATATTACTTGGAATGTGAATTGGAACGAAATCGCCAATAGAGAAGACCATTTTACAATTTGGGCCCAAGTTAGAAGCAGAGCCTAAGGTGTAAATTATCGATAGTCCATATCTCGGAAACTATAAAAGATAATGCAATTTGGCAACCGGCAATGTAATTAGCATGCCGAATATTACTTGGAATGTGAATTGGAACGAAAACGCCAATAGATAAGACCATTTTACAATTTGGGCCCAAGTTAGAAGCAGAGCCTAAGGTGTAAATTATCGATAGTCCATATCTCGGAAACTATAAGAGATAATGCAATTTGGCAACCGGCAATGTAATTAGCATGCCGAATATTACTTGGAATGTGAATTGGAACGAAATCGCCAATAGATAAGACCATTTTACAATTTGGGCCCAAGTTAGAAGCAGGGCCTAAGGTGTAAATTATCGATAGTCCATATCTCGGAAACTATAAGAGATAATGCAATTTGGCAACCGGCAATGTAATTAGCATGCCGAATATTACTTGGAATGTGAATTGGAACGAAATCGCCAATAGATAAGACCATTTTACAATTTGGGCCCAAGTTAAAAGCAGAGCCTAAGGTGTAAATTATCGATAGTCCATATCTCGGAAACTATAAGAGATAATGCAATTTGGCAACCGGCAATGTAATTAGCATGCCGAATATTACTTGGAATGTGAATTGGAACGGAATCGCCAATAGGTAAGACCATTTTACAATTTGGGCCCAAGTTAGAAGCAGAGCCTAAGGTGTAAATTATCGATAGTCCATATCTCGGAAACTATAAGAGATAATGCAATTTGGCAACCGGCAATGTAATTAGCATGCCGAATATTACTTGGAATGTGAATTGGAACGAAATCGCCTATAGATAAGACCATTTTACAATTTGGGCCCAAGTTAGAAGCAGAGCCTAAGGTGTAAATTATCGATAGTCCATATCTCGGAAACTATAAGAGATAAATCAATTTGGCAACCGGCAATGTAATTAGCATGCCGGATATTACTTGGAATGTGAATTGGAACGAAAGCGCCAATAGATAAGACCATTTTACAATTTGGGCCCAAGTTAGAAGCAGAGCCTAAGGTGTAAATTACCGATAGTCCATATCTCGGAAACTATAATAGATAATGCAATTTTTCAACCGGCAATGTAATTAGCATGCCGAATATTACTTGGAATGTGAATTGGAACGAAATCGCCAATAGATAAGACGATTTTACAATTTGGGCCCAAGTTAGAAGTAGAGCCTAAGGTGTAAATTATCGATAGTCCATATCTCGGAAACTATAAGAGATAATGCAATTTGGCAACCGGCAATGTAATTAGCATGCCGAATATTACTTGGAATGGGAATTGGAACGAAATCGCCAATAGATAAGGCCATTTTACAATTTGGGCCCAAGTTAGAAGCAGAGCCTATGGTGTAAATTATCGATAGTCCATATCTCGGAAACTATAAGAGTTAATGCAATTTGGCAACCGGCAATATAATTAGCATGCCGAATATTACTTGGAATGTGAATTGGAACGAAATCGCCAATAGATAAGACCATTTTACAATTTGGGCCCAAGTTAGAAGCAGAGCCTAAGGTGTAAATTATCGATAGTCCATATCTCGGAAACTATAAGAGATAATGCAATTTGGCAACCGGCAATGTAATTAGCATGCCGAATATTACTTGGAATGTGAATTGGAACGAAATTGCCAATAGATAAGACCATTTTACAATTTGGGCCCAAGTTAGAATCAGAGCCTAAGGTGTAAATTATCGATAGTCCATATCTCAGAAACTATAAGAGATAATGCAATTTAGCAACCGGCAATGTAATTAGCATGCCGGATATTACTTGGAATGTGAATTGGAACGAAATCGCCAATAGAGAAGACCATTTTACAATTTGGGCCCAAGTTAGAAGCAGAGCCTATGGTGTAAATTATCGATAGTCCATATCTCGGAAACTATAAGAGTTAATGCAATTTGGCAACCGGCAATATAATTAGCATGCCGAATATTACTTGGAATGTGAATTGGAACGAAATCGCCAATAGATAAGACCATTTTACAATTTGGGCCCAAGTTAGAAGCAGAGCCTAAGGTGTAAATTATCGATAGTCCATATCTCGGAAACTATAAGAGATAATGCAATTTGGCAACCGGCAATGTAATTAGCATGCCGAATATTACTTGGAATGTGAATTGGAACGAAATTGCCAATAGATAAGACCATTTTACAATTTGGGCCCAAGTTAGAATCAGAGCCTAAGGTGTAAATTATCGATAGTCCATATCTCAGAAACTATAAGAGATAATGCAATTTAGCAACCGGCAATGTAATTAGCATGCCGGATATTACTTGGAATGTGAATTGGAACGAAATCGCCAATAGAGAAGACCATTTTACAATTTGGGCCCAAGTTAGAAGCAGAGCCTAAGGTGTAAATTATCGATAGTCCATATCTCGGAAACTATAAGAGATAATGCAATTTGGCAACCGGCAATGTAATTAGCATGCCGAATATTACTTGGAATGTGAATTGGAACGAAATCGCCAATAGATAAGACCATTTTACAATTTGGGCCCAAGTTAGAAGCAGAGCCTAAGGTGTAAATTATTGATAGTCCATATCTCGGAAACTATAAGAGATAATGCAATTTCGCAACCGGCAATGTAATTAGCATGCCGAATATCACTTGGAATGTGAATTGGGACGAAATCGCCAATAGATAAGACCATTTTACAATTTGGGCCCAAGTTAGAAGCAGAGCCTAAGGTGTAAATTATCGATAGTCCATATCTCGGAAACTATAAGAGATAATGCAATTTGGCAAACGGCAATGTAATTAGCATGCCGAATATTACTTGGAATGTGAATTGGAACGAAATCGCCAATAGATAAGACCATTTTACAATTTGGGCCCAAGTTAGAAGCAGAGCCTAAGATGTAAATTATCGATAGTCCATATCTCGGAAACTATAAGAGATAATGCAATTTGGCAACCGGCAATGTAATTAGCATGCCGGATATTACTTGGAATGTGAATTGGAACGAAATCGCCAATAGATAAGACCATATTACAATTTGGGCCCAAGTTAGAAGCAGAGCCTAAGGTGTAAATTATCGATAGTCCATATCTCGGAAACTATAAGAGATAATGCAATTTGGCAACCGGCAATGTAATTAGCATGCCGAATATTACTTGGAATGTGAATTGGAACGAAATCGCCAATAGAGAAGACCATTTTACAATTTGGGCCCAAGTTAGAAGCAGAGCCTAAGGTGTAAATTATCGATAGTCCATATCTCGGAAACTATAAGAGATAATGCAATTTGGCAACCGGCAATGTAATTAGCATGCCGAATATTACTTGGAATGTGAATTGGAACGAAAACGCCAATAGATAAGACCATTTTACAATTTGGGCCCAAGTTAGAAGCAGAGCCTAAGGTGTAAATTACCGATAGTCCATATCTCGGAAACTATAAGAGATAATGCAATTTCTCAACCGGCAATGTAATTAGCATGCCGAATATTACTTGGAATGTGAATTGGAACGAAATCGCCAATAGAGAAGACCATTTTACAATTTGGGCCCAAGTTAGAAGCAGAGCCTAAGGTGTAAATTATCGATAGTCCATATCTCGGAAACTATAAGAGATAATGCAATTTGGCAACCGGCAATGTAATTAGCATGCCGAATATTACTTGGAATGTGAATTGGAACGAAATCGCCAATAGAGAAGACCATTTTACAATTTGGGCCCAAGTTAGAAGCAGAGCCTAAGTTGTAAATTATCGATAGTCCATATCTCGGAAACTATAAGAGATAATGCAATTTGGCAACCGGCAATGTAATTAGCATGCCGAATATTACCTGGAATGTGAATTGGAACGAAATCGCCAATAGATAAGACCATTTTACAATTTGGGCCCACGTTAGAAGCAGAGCCTAAGGTGTAAATTATCGATAGTCCATATCTCGGAAACTATAAGAGATAATGCAATTTGGCAACCGGCAATGTAATTAGCATGCCGAATATTACTTGGAATGTGAATTGGAACGAAATCGCCAATAGAGAAGACCATTTTACAATTTGGGCCCAAGTTAGAAGCAGAGCCTAAGGTGTAAATTATCGATAGTCCATATCTCGGAAACTATAAGAGATAATGCAATTTGGCAACCGGCAATGTAATTAGCATGCCGAATATTACTTGTAATGTGAATTGGAACGAAAACGCCAATAGATAAGACCATTTTACAATTTGGGCCCAAGTTAGAAGCAGAGCCTAAGGTGTAAATTATCGATAGTCCATATTTCGGAAACTATAAGAGATAATGCAATTTGGCAACCGGCAATGTAATTAGCATGCCGAATATTACTTGGAATGTGAATTGGAACGAAATCGCCAATAGAGAAGACCATTTTACAATTTGGGCCCAAGTTAGAAGCAGAGCCTAAGGTGTAAATTATCGATAGTCCATATCTCGGAAACTATAAAAGATAATGCAATTTGGCAACCGGCAATGTAATTAGCATGCCGAATATTACTTGGAATGTGAATTGGAACGAAAACGCCAATAGATAAGACCATTTTACAATTTGGGCCCAAGTTAGAAGCAGAGCCTAAGGTGTAAATTATCGATAGTCCATATCTCGGAAACTATAAGAGATAATGCAATTTGGCAACCGGCAATGTAATTAGCATGCCGAATATTACTTGGAATGTGAATTGGAACGAAATCGCCAATAGATAAGACCATTTTACAATTTGGGCCCAAGTTAGAAGCAGGGCCTAAGGTGTAAATTATCGATAGTCCATATCTCGGAAACTATAAGAGATAATGCAATTTGGCAACCGGCAATGTAATTAGCATGCCGAATATTACTTGGAATGTGAATTGGAACGAAATCGCCAATAGATAAGACCATTTTACAATTTGGGCCCAAGTTAAAAGCAGAGCCTAAGGTGTAAATTATCGATAGTCCATATCTCGGAAACTATAAGAGATAATGCAATTTGGCAACCGGCAATGTAATTAGCATGCCGAATATTACTTGGAATGTGAATTGGAACGGAATCGCCAATAGGTAAGACCATTTTACAATTTGGGCCCAAGTTAGAAGCAGAGCCTAAGGTGTAAATTATCGATAGTCCATATCTCGGAAACTATAAGAGATAATGCAATTTGGCAACCGGCAATGTAATTAGCATGCCGAATATTACTTGGAATGTGAATTGGAACGAAATCGCCTATAGATAAGACCATTTTACAATTTGGGCCCAAGTTAGAAGCAGAGCCTAAGGTGTAAATTATCGATAGTCCATATCTCGGAAACTATAAGAGATAATGCAATTTGTCAACCGGCAATGTAATTAGCATGCCGAATATTACTTGGAATGTGAATTGGAACGAAATCGCCAATAGGTAAGACCATTTTACAATTTGGGCCCAAGTTAGAAGCAGAGCCTAAGGTGTAAATTATCGATAGTCCATATCTCGGAAACTATAAGAGATAAATCAATTTGGCAACCGGCAATGTAATTAGCATGCCGGATATTACTTGGAATGTGAATTGGAACGAAAGCGCCAATAGATAAGACCATTTTACAATTTGGGCCCAAGTTAGAAGCAGAGCCTAAGGTGTAAATTACCGATAGTCCATATCTCGGAAACTATAATAGATAATGCAATTTTTCAACCGGCAATGTAATTAGCATGCCGAATATTACTTGGAATGTGAATTGGAACGAAATCGCCAATAGATAAGACGATTTTACAATTTGGGCCCAAGTTAGAAGTAGAGCCTAAGGTGTAAATTATCGATAGTCCATATCTCGGAAACTATAAGAGATAATGCAATTTGGCAACCGGCAATGTAATTAGCATGCCGAATATTACTTGGAATGTGAATTGGAACGAAATCGCCAATAGAGAAGACCATTTCACAATTTGGGCCCAAGTTAGAAGCAGAGCCTAAGGTGTAAATTATCGATAGTCCATATCTCGGAAACTATAAGAGATAATGCAATTTGGCAACCGGCAATGTAATTAGCATGCCGAATATTACTTGGAATGTGAATTGGAACGAAATCGCCAATAGAGAAGACCATTTTACAATTTGGGCCCAAGTTAGAAGCAGAGCCTAAGGTGTAAATTATCGATAGTCCATATCTCGGAAACTATAAGAGATAATGCAATTTGGCAACCGGCAATGTAATTAGCATGCCGAATATTACTTGGAATGGGAATTGGAACGAAATCGCCAATAGATAAGGCCATTTTACAATTTGGGCCCAAGTTAGAAGCAGAGCCTATGGTGTAAATTATCGATAGTCCATATCTCGGAAACTATAAGAGTTAATGCAATTTGGCAACCGGCAATATAATTAGCATGCCGAATATTACTTGGAATGTGAATTGGAACGAAATCGCCAATAGATAAGACCATTTTACAATTTGGGCCCAAGTTAGAAGCAGAGCCTAAGGTGTAAATTATCGATAGTCCATATCTCGGAAACTATAAGAGATAATGCAATTTGGCAACCGGCAATGTAATTAGCATGCCGAATATTACTTGGAATGTGAATTGGAACGAAATTGCCAATAGATAAGACCATTTTACAATTTGGGCCCAAGTTAGAATCAGAGCCTAAGGTGTAAATTATCGATAGTCCATATCTCAGAAACTATAAGAGATAATGCAATTTAGCAACCGGCAATGTAATTAGCATGCCGGATATTACTTGGAATGTGAATTGGAACGAAATCGCCAATAGAGAAGACCATTTTACAATTTGGGCCCAAGTTAGAAGCAGAGCCTAAGGTGTAAATTATCGATAGTCCATATCTCGGAAACTATAAGAGATAATGCAATTTGGCAACCGGCAATGTAATTAGCATGCCGAATATTACTTGGAATGTGAATTGGAACGAAATCGCCAATAGATAAAACCATTTTACAATTTGGGCCCAAGTTAGAAGCAGAGCCTAAGGTGTAAATTATCGATAGTCCATATCTCGGAAACTATAAGAGATAATGCAATTTGGCAACCGGCAATGTAATTAGCATGCCGAATATTACTTGGAATGTGAATTGGAACGAAATCGCCAATAGATAAGACCATTTTACAATTTGGGCCCAAGTTAGAAGCAGAGCCTAAGGTGTAAATTATCGATAGTCCATATCTCGGAAACTATAAGAGATAATGCAATTTGGCAACCGGCAATGTAATTAGCATGCCGAATATTACTTGGAATGTGAATTGGAACGAAATCGCCAATAGATAAGACCATTTTACAATTTGGGCCCAAGTTAGAAGCAGAGCCTAAGGTGTAAATTATTGATAGTCCATATCTCGGAAACTATAAGAGATAATGCAATTTCGCAACCGGCAATGTAATTAGCATGCCGAATATCACTTGGAATGTGAATTGGGACGAAATCGCCAATAGATAAGACCATTTTACAATTTGGGCCCAAGTTAGAAGCAGAGCCTAAGGTGTAAATTATCGATAGTCCATATCTCGGAAACTATAAGAGATAATGCAATTTGGCAAACGGCAATGTAATTAGCATGCCGAATATTACTTGGAATGTGAATTGGAACGAAATCGCCAATAGATAAGACCATTTTACAATTTGGGCCCAAGTTAGAAGCAGAGCCTAAGATGTAAATTATCGATAGTCCATATCTCGGAAACTATAAGAGATAATGCAATTTGGCAACCGGCAATGTAATTAGCATGCCGGATATTACTTGGAATGTGAATTGGAACGAAATCGCCAATAGATAAGACCATATTACAATTTGGGCCCAAGTTAGAAGCAGAGACTAAGGTGTAAATTATCGATAGTCCATATCTCGGAAACTATAAGAGATAATGCAATTTGGCAACCGGCAATGTAATTAGCATGCCGAATATTACTTGGAATGTGAATTGGAACGAAATCGCCAATAGAGAAGACCATTTTACAATTTGGGCCCAAGTTAGAAGCAGAGCCTAAGGTGTAAATTATCGATAGTCCATATCTCGGAAACTATAAGAGATAATGCAATTTGGCAACCGGCAATGTAATTAGCATGCCGAATATTACTTGGAATGTGAATTGGAACGAAAACGCCAATAGATAAGACCATTTTACAATTTGGGCCCAAGTTAGAAGCAGAGCCTAAGGTGTAAATTACCGATAGTCCATATCTCGGAAACTATAAGAGATAATGCAATTTCTCAACCGGCAATGTAATTAGCATGCCGAATATTACTTGGAATGTGAATTGGAACGAAATCGCCAATAGAGAAGACCATTTTACAATTTGGGCCCAAGTTAGAAGCAGAGCCTAAGGTGTAAATTATCGATAGTCCATATCTCGGAAACTATAAGAGATAATGCAATTTGGCAACCGGCAATGTAATTAGCATGCCGAATATTACTTGGAATGTGAATTGGAACGAAATCGCCAATAGAGAAGACCATTTTACAATTTGGGCCCAAGTTAGAAGCAGAGCCTAAGTTGTAAATTATCGATAGTCCATATCTCGGAAACTATAAGAGATAATGCAATTTGGCAACCGGCAATGTAATTAGCATGCCGAATATTACCTGGAATGTGAATTGGAACGAAATCGCCAATAGATAAGACCATTTTACAATTTGGGCCCACGTTAGAAGCAGAGCCTAAGGTGTAAATTATCGATAGTCCATATCTCGGAAACTATAAGAGATAATGCAATTTGGCAACCGGCAATGTAATTAGCATGCCGAATATTACTTGGAATGTGAATTGGAACGAAATCGCCAATAGAGAAGACCATTTTACAATTTGGGCCCAAGTTAGAAGCAGAGCCTAAGGTGTAAATTATCGATAGTCCATATCTCGGAAACTATAAGAGATAATGCAATTTGGCAACCGGCAATGTAATTAGCATGCCGAATATTACTTGTAATGTGAATTGGAACGAAAACGCCAATAGATAAGACCATTTTACAATTTGGGCCCAAGTTAGAAGCAGAGCCTAAGGTGTAAATTATCGATAGTCCATATTTCGGAAACTATAAGAGATAATGCAATTTGGCAACCGGCAATGTAATTAGCATGCCGAATATTACTTGGAATGTGAATTGGAACGAAATCGCCAATAGAGAAGACCATTTTACAATTTGGGCCCAAGTTAGAAGCAGAGCCTAAGGTGTAAATTATCGATAGTCCATATCTCGGAAACTATAAGAGATAATGCAATTTGGCAACCGGCAATGTAATTAGCATGCCGAATATTACTTGGAATGTGAATTGGAACGAAAACGCCAATAGATAAGACCATTTTACAATTTGGGCCCAAGTTAGAAGCAGAGCCTAAGGTGTAAATTATCGATAGTCCATATCTCGGAAACTATAAGAGATAATGCAATTTGGCAACCGGCAATGTAATTAGCATGCCGAATATTACTTGGAATGTGAATTGGAACGAAATCGCCAATAGATAAGACCATTTTACAATTTGGGCCCAAGTTAGAAGCAGGGCCTAAGGTGTAAATTATCGATAGTCCATATCTCGGAAACTATAAGAGATAATGCAATTTGGCAACCGGCAATGTAATTAGCATGCCGAATATTACTTGGAATGTGAATTGGAACGAAATCGCCAATAGATAAGACCATTTTACAATTTGGGCCCAAGTTAAAAGCAGAGCCTAAGGTGTAAATTATCGATAGTCCATATCTCGGAAACTATAAGAGATAATGCAATTTGGCAACCGGCAATGTAATTAGCATGCCGAATATTACTTGGAATGTGAATTGGAACGGAATCGCCAATAGGTAAGACCATTTTACAATTTGGGCCCAAGTTAGAAGCAGAGCCTAAGGTGTAAATTATCGATAGTCCATATCTCGGAAACTATAAGAGATAATGCAATTTGGCAACCGGCAATGTAATTAGCATGCCGAATATTACTTGGAATGTGAATTGGAACGAAATCGCCAATAGATAAGACCATTTTACAATTAGGGCCCAAGTTAGAAGCAGAGCCTAAGGTGTAAATTATCGATAGTCCATATCTCGGAAACTATAAGAGATAATGCAATTTGGCAACCGGCAATGTAATTAGCATGCCGAATATTACTTGGAATGTGAATTGGAACGAAATCGCCAATAGGTAAGACCATTTTACAATTTGGGCCCAAGTTAGAAGCAGAGCCTAAGGTGTAAATTATCGATAGTCCATATCTCGGAAACTATAAGAGATAAATCAATTTGGCAACCGGCAATGTAATTAGCATGCCGGATATTACTTGGAATGTGAATTGGAACGAAAGCGCCAATAGATAAGACCATTTTACAATTTGGGCCCAAGTTAGAAGCAGAGCCTAAGGTGTAAATTACCGATAGTCCATATCTCGGAAACTATAATAGATAATGCAATTTTTCAACCGGCAATGTAATTAGCATGCCGAATATTACTTGGAATGTGAATTGGAACGAAATCGCCAATAGATAAGACGATTTTACAATTTGGGCCCAAGTTAGAAGTAGAGCCTAAGGTGTAAATTATCGATAGTCCATATCTCGGAAACTATAAGAGATAATGCAATTTGGCAACCGGCAATGTAATTAGCATGCCGAATATTACTTGGAATGTGAATTGGAACGAAATCGCCAATAGAGAAGACCATTTCACAATTTGGGCCCAAGTTAGAAGCAGAGCCTAAGGTGTAAATTATCGATAGTCCATATCTCGGAAACTATAAGAGATAATGCAATTTGGCAACCGGCAATGTAATTAGCATGCCGAATATTACTTGGAATGTGAATTGGAACGAAATCGCCAATAGAGAAGACCATTTTACAATTTGGGCCCAAGTTAGAAGCAGAGCCTAAGGTGTAAATTATCGATAGTCCATATCTCGGAAACTATAAGAGATAATGCAATTTGGCAACCGGCAATGTAATTAGCATGCCGAATATTACTTGGAATGTGAATTGGAACGAAATCGCCAATAGATAAGACCATTTTACAATTTGGGCCCAAGTTAGAAGCAGAGCCTAAGGTGTAAATTATCGATAGTCCATATCTCGGAAACTATAAGAGATAATGCAATTTGGCAACCGGCAATGTAATTAGCATGCCGAATATTACTTGGAATGTGAATTGGAACGAAATCGCCAATAGAGAAGACCATTTTACAATTTGGGCCCAAGTTAGAAGCAGAGCCTAAGGTGTAAATTATCGATAGTCCATATCTCGGAAACTATAAGAGATAATGCAATTTGGCAACCGGCAATGTAATTAGCATGCCGAATATTACTTGGAATGTGAATTGGAACGAAAACGCCAATAGATAAGACCATTTTACAATTTGGGCCCAAGTTAGAAGCAGAGCCTAAGGTGTAAATTATCGATAGTCCATATCTCGGAAACTATAAGAGATAATGCAATTTGGCAACCGGCAATGTAATTAGCATGCCGAATATTACTTGGAATGTGAATTGGAACGAAATCGCCAATAGAGAAGACCATTTTACAATTTGGGCCCAAGGTAGAAGCAGAGCCTAAGGTGTAAATTATCGATAGTCCATATCTCGGAAACTATAAGAGATAATACAATTTGGCAACCGGCAATGTAATTAGCATGCCGAATATTACTTGGAATGTGGATTGGAACGAAAACGCCAATAGATAAGACCATTTTACAATTTGGGCCCAAGTTAGAAGCAGAGCCTAAGGTGTAAATTATCGATAGTCCATATCTCGGAAACTATAAGAGATAATGCAATTTGGCAACCGGCAATGTAATTAGCATGCCGAATATTACTTGGAATGTGAATTGGAACGAAATCGCCAATAGATAAGACCATTTTACAATTTGGGCCCAAGTTAGAAGCAGAGCCTAAGGTGTAAATTATCGATAGTCCATATCTCGGAAACTATAAGAGATAATGCAATTTGGCAACCGGCAATGTAATTAGTATGCCGAATATTACTTGGAATGTGAATTGGAACGAAATCGCCAATAGATAATACGATTTTACAATTTGGGCCCAAGTTAGAAGCAGAGCCTAAGATGTAAATTATCGATAGTCCATATCTCGGAAACTATAAGCGATAATGCAATTTTTCAACCGACAATGTAATTAGCATGCCGAATATTACTTGGAATGTGAATGGGAACGAAATCGCCAATAGATAAGACCATTTTACAATTTGGGCCCAAGTTAGAAGCAGAGCCTAAGGTGTAAATTATCGATAGTCCATATCTCGGAAACTATAAGAGATAATGCAATTTGGCAACCGGCAATGTAATTAGCATGCCGAATATTACTTGGAATGTGAATTGGAACGAAATCGCCAATAGGTAAGACCATTTTACAATTTGGGCCCAAGTTAGAAGCAGAGCCTAAGGTGTAAATTATCGATAGTCCATATCTCGGAAACTATAAGAGATAATGCAATTTGGCAACCGGCAATGTAATTAGCATGCCGAATATTACTTGGAATGTGAATTGGAACGAAATCGCCAATAGAGAAGACCATTTTACAATTTGGGCCCAAGTTAGAAGCAGAGCCTAAGGTGTAAATTATCGATAGTCCATATCTCGGAAACTATAAGAGATAATGCAATTTGGCAACCGGCAATGTAATTAGCATGCCGAATATTACTTGGAATGTGAATTGGAACGAAATCGCCAATAGAGAAGACCATTTTACAATTTGGGCCCAAGTTAGAAGCAGAGCCTAAGGTGTAAATTATCGATAGTCCATATCTCGGAAACTATAAGAGATAATGCAATTTGGCAACCGGCAATGTAATTAGCATGCCGAATATTACTTGGAATGTGAATTGGAACGAAAACGCCAATAGATAAGACCATTTTACAATTTGGGCCCAAGTTAGAAGCAGAGGCTAAGGTGTAAATTATCGATAGTCCATATCTCGGAAACTATAAGAGATAGTGCAATTTGGCAACCGGAAATGTAATTAGCATGCCTAATATTACTTGGAATGTGAATTGGAACGAAATCGCCAATAGATAAGACCATTTTACAATTTGGGCCCAAGTTAGAAGCAGAGCCTAAGGTGTAAATTATCGATAGTCCATATCTCGGAAACTATAAGAGATAATGCAATTTGGCAACCGGCAATGTAATTAGCATGCCGAATATTACTTGGAATGTGAATTCGAACGAAATCGCCAATAGATAAGACCATTTTACAATTTGGGCCCAAGTTAGAAGCAGAGCCTAAGGTGTAAATTATCGAGAGTCCATATCTCGGAAACTATAAGAGATAATGCAATTTGGCAACCGGAAATGTATTTAGCATGCCGAATATTACTTGGAGTGTGAATTGGAACGAAATCGCCAATAGGTAAGACCATTTTACAATTTGGGCCCAAGTTAGAAGCAGAGCCTAAGGTGTAAATTATCGAGAGTCCATATCTCGGAAACTATAAGAGATAATGCAATTTGGCAACCGGCAATGTATTTAGCATGCCGAATATTACTTGGAGTGTGAATTGGAACGAAAACGCCAATAGATAAGACCATTTTACAATTTGGGCCCAAGTTAGAAGCAGAGCCTAAGGTGTAAATTATCGAGAGTCCATATCTCGGAAACTATAAGAGATAATGCAATTTGGCAACCGGCAATGTATTTAGCATGCCGAATATTACTTGGAGTGTGAATTGGAACGAAATCGCCAATAGGTAAGACCATTTTACAATTTGGGCCCAAGTTAGAAGCAGAGCCTAAGGTGTAAATTATCGATAGTCCATATCTCGGAAACTATAAGAGATAATGCAATTTGGCAACCGGCAATGTAATTAGCATGCCGAATATTACTTGGAATGTGAATTGGAACGAAATCGCCAATAGAGAAGACCATTTTACAATTTGGGCCCAAGTTAGAAGCAGAGCCTAAGGTGTAAATTATCGATAGTCCATATCTCGGAAACTATAAGAGATAATGCAATTTGGCAACCGGCAATGTAATTAGCATGCCGAATATTACTTGGAATGTGAATTGGAACGAAATCGCCAATAGATAAGACCATTTTACAATTTGGGCCCAAGTTAGAAGCAGAGCCTAAGGTGTAAATTATAGATAGTCCATATCTCGGAAACTATAAGAGATAATACAATTTGGCAACCGGCAATGTAATTAGCATGCCGAATATTACTTGGAATGTGAATTGGAACGAAATCGCCAATAGAGAAGACCATTTTACAATTTGGGCCCAAGTTAGAAGCAGAGCCTAAGGTGTAAATTATCGATAGTCCATATCTCGGAAACTATAAGAGATAATGCAATTTGGCAACCGGCAATGTAATTAGCATGCCGAATATTACTTGGAATGTGAATTGGAACGAAATCGCCAATAGAGAAGACCATTTTACAATTTGGGCCCAAGTTAGAAGCAGAGCCTAAGGTGTAAATTATCGATAGTCCATATCTCGGAAACTATAAGAGATAATGCAATTTGGCAACCGGCAATGTAATTAGCATGCCGAATATTACTTGGAATGTGAATGGGAACGAAAACGCCAATAGATAAGACCATTTTACAATTTGGGCCCAAGTTAGAAGCAGAGGCTAAGGTGTAAATTATCGATAGTCCATATCTCGGAAACTATAAGAGATAATGCAATTTGGCAACCGGAAATGTAATTAGCATGCCGAATATTACTTGGAATGTGAATTGGAACGAAATCGCCAATAGATAAGACCATTTTACAATTTGGGCCCAAGTTAGAAGCAGAGCCTAAGGTGTAAATTATCGATAGTCCATATCTCGGAAACTATAAGAGATAATGCAATTTGGCAACCGGCAATGTAATTAGCATGCCGAATATTACTTGGAATGTGAATTCGAACGAAATCGCCAATAGATAAGACCATTTTACAATTTGGGCCCAAGTTAGAAGCAGAGCCTAAGGTGTAAATTATCGAGAGTCCATATCTCGGAAACTATAAGAGATAATGCAATTTGGCAACCGGAAATGTATTTAGCATGCCGAATATTACTTGGAGTGTGAATTGGAACGAAATCGCCAATAGGTAAGACCATTTTACAATTTGGGCCCAAGTTAGAAGCAGAGCCTAAGGTGTAAATTATCGAGAGTCCATATCTCGGAAACTATAAGAGATAATGCAATTTGGCAACCGGCAATGTATTTAGCATGCCGAATATTACTTGGAGTGTGAATTGGAACGAAAACGCCAATAGATAAGACCATTTTACAATTTGGGCCCAAGTTAGAAGCAGAGCCTAAGGTGTAAATTATCGAGAGTCCATATCTCGGAAACTATAAGAGATAATGCAATTTGGCAACCGGCAATGTATTTAGCATGCCGAATATTACTTGGAGTGTGAATTGGAACGAAATCGCCAATAGGTAAGACCATTTTACAATTTGGGCCCAAGTTAGAAGCAGAGCCTAAGGTGTAAATTATCGATAGTCCATATCTCGGAAACTATAAGAGATAATGCAATTTGGCAACCGGCAATGTAATTAGCATGCCGAATATTACTTGGAATGTGAATTGGAACGAAATCGCCAATAGAGAAGACCATTTTACAATTTGGGCCCAAGTTAGAAGCAGAGCCTAAGGTGTAAATTATCGATAGTCCATATCTCGGAAACTATAAGAGATAATGCAATTTGGCAACCGGCAATGTAATTAGCATGCCGAATATTACTTGGAATGTGAATTGGAACGAAATCGCCAATAGAGAAGACCATTTTACAATTTGGGCCCAAGTTAGAAGCAGAGCCTAAGGTGTAAATTATCGATAGTCCATATCTCGGAAACTATAAGAGATAATGCAATTTGGCAACCGGCAATGTAATTAGCATGCCGAATATTACTTGGAATGTGAATTGGAACGAAAACGCCAATAGATAAGACCATTTTACAATTTGGGCCCAAGTTAGAAGCAGAGGCTAAGGTGTAAATTATCGATAGTCCATATCTCGGAAACTATAAGAGATAATGCAATTTGGCAACCGGAAATGTAATTAGCATGCCGAATATTACTTGGAATGTGAATTGGAACGAAATCGCCAATAGATAAGACCATTTTACAATTTGGGCCCAAGTTAGAAGCAGAGCCTAAGGTGTAAATTATCGATAGTCCATATCTCGGAAACTATAAGAGATAATGCAATTTGGCAACCGGCAATGTAATTAGCATGCCGAATATTACTTGGAATGTGAATTCGAACGAAATCGCCAATAGATAAGACCATTTTACAATTTGGGCCCAAGTTAGAAGCAGAGCCTAAGGTGTAAATTATCGATAGTCCATATCTCGGAAACTATAAGAGATAATGCAATTTGGCAACCGGCAATGTAATTAGCATGCCGAATATTACTTGGAATGTGAATTGCAACTAAATCGCCAATAGATAAGACCATTTTACAATTTGGGCCCAAGTTAGAAGCAGAGCCTAAGGTGTAAATTATCGATAGTCCATATCTCGGAAACTATAAGAGATAATGCAATTTGGCAACCGGCAATGTAATTAGCATGCCGAATATTACTTGGAATGTGAATTGGAACGAAATCGCCAATAGATAAGACCATTTTACAATTTGGGCCCAAGTTAGAAGCAGAGCCTAAGGTGTAAATTATTGATAGTCCATATCTCGGAAACTATAAGAGATAATGCAATTTCGCAACCGGCAATGTAATTAGCATGCCGAATATCACTTGGAATGTGAATTGGGACGAAATCGCCAATAGATAAGACCATTTTACAATTTGGGCCCAAGTTAGAAGCAGAGCCTAAGGTGTAAATTATCGATAGTCCATATCTCGGAAACTATAAGATATAATGCAATTTGGCAACCGGCAATGTAATTAGCATGCCGAATATTACTTGGAATGTGAATTGGAACGAAATCGCCAATAGGTAAGACCATTTTACAATTTGGGCCCAAGTTAGAAGCAGAGCCTAAGGTGTAAATTATCGATAGTCCATATCTCGGAAACTATAAGAGATAATGCAATTTGGCAACCGGCAATGTAATTAGCATGCCGAATATTACTTGGAATGTGAATTGGAACGAAATCGCCAATAGAGAAGACCATTTTACAATTTGGGCCCAAGTTAGAAGCAGAGCCTAAGGTGTAAATTATCGATAGTCCATATCTCGGAAACTATAAGAGATAATGCAATTTGGCAACCGGCAATGTAATTAGCATGCCGAATATTACTTGGAATGTGAATTGGAACGAAATCGCCAATAGAGAAGACCATTTTACAATTTGGGCCCAAGTTAGAAGCAGAGCCTAAGGTGTAAATTATCGATAGTCCATATCTCGGAAACTATAAGAGATAATGCAATTTGGCAACCGGCAATGTAATTAGCATGCCGAATATTACTTGGAATGTGAATTGGAACGAAAACGCCAATAGATAAGACCATTTTACAATTTGGGCCCAAGTTAGAAGCAGAGGCTAAGGTGTAAATTATCGATAGTCCATATCTCGGAAACTATAAGAGATAATGCAATTTGGCAACCGGAAATGTAATTAGCATGCCGAATATTACTTGGAATGTGAATTGGAACGAAATCGCCAATAGATAAGACCATTTTACAATTTGGGCCCAAGTTAGAAGCAGAGCCTAAGGTGTAAATTATCGATAGTCCATATCTCGGAAACTATAAGAGATAATGCAATTTGGCAACCGGCAATGTAATTAGCATGCCGAATATTACTTGGAATGTGAATTCGAACGAAATCGCCAATAGATAAGACCATTTTACAATTTGGGCCCAAGTTAGAAGCAGAGCCTAAGGTGTAAATTATCGAGAGTCCATATCTCGGAAACTATAAGAGATAATGCAATTTGGCAACCGGAAATGTATTTAGCATGCCGAATATTACTTGGAGTGTGAATTGGAACGAAATCGCCAATAGGTAAGACCATTTTACAATTTGGGCCCAAGTTAGAAGCAGAGCCTAAGGTGTAAATTATCGAGAGTCCATATCTCGGAAACTATAAGAGATAATGCAATTTGGCAACCGGCAATGTATTTAGCATGCCGAATATTACTTGGAGTGTGAATTGGAACGAAAACGCCAATAGATAAGACCATTTTACAATTTGGGCCCAAGTTAGAAGCAGAGCCTAAGGTGTAAATTATCGAGAGTCCATATCTCGGAAACTATAAGAGATAATGCAATTTGGCAACCGGCAATGTATTTAGCATGCCGAATATTACTTGGAGTGTGAATTGGAACGAAATCGCCAATAGGTAAGACCATTTTACAATTTGGGCCCAAGTTAGAAGCAGAGCCTAAGGTGTAAATTATCGATAGTCCATATCTCGGAAACTATAAGAGATAATGCAATTTGGCAACCGGCAATGTAATTAGCATGCCGAATATTACTTGGAATGTGAATTGGAACGAAATCGCCAATAGAGAAGACCATTTTACAATTTGGGCCCAAGTTAGAAGCAGAGCCTAAGGTGTAAATTATCGATAGTCCATATCTCGGAAACTATAAGAGATAATGCAATTTGGCAACCGGCAATGTAATTAGCATGCCGAATATTACTTGGAATGTGAATTGGAACGAAATCGCCAATAGATAAGACCATTTTACAATTTGGGCCCAAGTTAGAAGCAGAGCCTAAGGTGTAAATTATCGATAGTCCATATCTCGGAAACTATAAGAGATAATGCAATTTGGCAACCGGCAATGTAATTAGCATGCCGAATATTACTTGGAATGTGAATTGGAACGAAATCGCCAATAGAGAAGACCATTTTACAATTTGGGCCCAAGTTAGAAGCAGAGCCTAAGGTGTAAATTATCGATAGTCCATATCTCGGAAACTATAAGAGATAATGCAATTTGGCAACCGGCAATGTAATTAGCATGCCGAATATTACTTGGAATGTGAATTGGAACGAAATCGCCAATAGAGAAGACCATTTTACAATTTGGGCCCAAGTTAGAAGCAGAGCCTAAGGTGTAAATTATCGATAGTCCATATCTCGGAAACTATAAGAGATAATGCAATTTGGCAACCGGCAATGTAATTAGCATGCCGAATATTACTTGGAATGTGAATGGGAACGAAAACGCCAATAGATAAGACCATTTTACAATTTGGGCCCAAGTTAGAAGCAGAGGCTAAGGTGTAAATTATCGATAGTCCATATCTCGGAAACTATAAGAGATAATGCAATTTGGCAACCGGAAATGTAATTAGCATGCCGAATATTACTTGGAATGTGAATTGGAACGAAATCGCCAATAGGTAAGACCATTTTACAATTTGGGCCCAAGTTAGAAGCAGAGCCTAAGGTGTAAATTATCGAGAGTCCATATCTCGGAAACTATAAGAGATAATGCAATTTGGCAACCGGCAATGTATTTAGCATGCCGAATATTACTTGGAGTGTGAATTGGAACGAAAACGCCAATAGATAAGACCATTTTACAATTTGGGCCCAAGTTAGAAGCAGAGCCTAAGGTGTAAATTATCGAGAGTCCATATCTCGGAAACTATAAGAGATAATGCAATTTGGCAACCGGCAATGTATTTAGCATGCCGAATATTACTTGGAGTGTGAATTGGAACGAAATCGCCAATAGGTAAGACCATTTTACAATTTGGGCCCAAGTTAGAAGCAGAGCCTAAGGTGTAAATTATCGATAGTCCATATCTCGGAAACTATAAGAGATAATGCAATTTGGCAACCGGCAATGTAATTAGCATGCCGAATATTACTTGGAATGTGAATTGCAACTAAATCGCCAATAGATAAGACCATTTTACAATTTGGGCCCAAGTTAGAAGCAGAGCCTAAGGTGTAAATTATCGATAGTCCATATCTCGGAAACTATAAGAGATAATGCAATTTGGCAACCGGCAATGTAATTAGCATGCCGAATATTACTTGGAATGTGAATTGGAACGAAATCGCCAATAGATAAGACCATTTTACAATTTGGGCCCAAGTTAGAAGCAGAGCCTAAGGTGTAAATTATTGATAGTCCATATCTCGGAAACTATAAGAGATAATGCAATTTCGCAACCGGCAATGTAATTAGCATGCCGAATATCACTTGGAATGTGAATTGGGACGAAATCGCCAATAGATAAGACCATTTTACAATTTGGGCCCAAGTTAGAAGCAGAGCCTAAGGTGTAAATTATCGATAGTCCATATCTCGGAAACTATAAGAGATAATGCAATTTGGCAACCGGCAATGTAATTAGCATGCCGAATATTACTTGGAATGTGAATTGGAACGAAATCGCCAATAGGTAAGACCATTTTACAATTTGGGCCCAAGTTAGAAGCAGAGCCTAAGGTGTAAATTATCGATAGTCCATATCTCGGAAACTATAAGAGATAATGCAATTTGGCAACCGGCAATGTAATTAGCATGCCGAATATTACTTGGAATGTGAATTGGAACGAAATCGCCAATAGAGAAGACCATTTTACAATTTGGGCCCAAGTTAGAAGCAGAGCCTAAGGTGTAAATTATCGATAGTCCATATCTCGGAAACTATAAGAGATAATGCAATTTGGCAACCGGCAATGTAATTAGCATGCCGAATATTACTTGGAATGTGAATTGGAACGAAATCGCCAATAGAGAAGACCATTTTACAATTTGGGCCCAAGTTAGAAGCAGAGCCTAAGGTGTAAATTATCGATAGTCCATATCTCGGAAACTATAAGAGATAATGCAATTTGGCAACCGGCAATGTAATTAGCATGCCGAATATTACTTGGAATGTGAATTGGAACGAAAACGCCAATAGATAAGACCATTTTACAATTTGGGCCCAAGTTAGAAGCAGAGGCTAAGGTGTAAATTATCGATAGTCCATATCTCGGAAACTATAAGAGATAATGCAATTTGGCAACCGGAAATGTAATTAGCATGCCGAATATTACTTGGAATGTGAATTGGAACGAAATCGCCAATAGATAAGACCATTTTACAATTTGGGCCCAAGTTAGAAGCAGAGCCTAAGGTGTAAATTATCGATAGTCCATATCTCGGAAACTATAAGAGATAATGCAATTTGGCAACCGGCAATGTAATTAGCATGCCGAATATTACTTGGAATGTGAATTCGAACGAAATCGCCAATAGATAAGACCATTTTACAATTTGGGCCCAAGTTAGAAGCAGAGCCTAAGGTGTAAATTATCGAGAGTCCATATCTCGGAAACTATAAGAGATAATGCAATTTGGCAACCGGAAATGTATTTAGCATGCCGAATATTACTTGGAGTGTGAATTGGAACGAAATCGCCAATAGGTAAGACCATTTTACAATTTGGGCCCAAGTTAGAAGCAGAGCCTAAGGTGTAAATTATCGAGAGTCCATATCTCGGAAACTATAAGAGATAATGCAATTTGGCAACCGGCAATGTATTTAGCATGCCGAATATTACTTGGAGTGTGAATTGGAACGAAAACGCCAATAGATAAGACCATTTTACAATTTGGGCCCAAGTTAGAAGCAGAGCCTAAGGTGTAAATTATCGAGAGTCCATATCTCGGAAACTATAAGAGATAATGCAATTTGGCAACCGGCAATGTATTTAGCATGCCGAATATTACTTGGAGTGTGAATTGGAACGAAATCGCCAATAGGTAAGACCATTTTACAATTTGGGCCCAAGTTAGAAGCAGAGCCTAAGGTGTAAATTATCGATAGTCCATATCTCGGAAACTATAAGAGATAATGCAATTTGGCAACCGGCAATGTAATTAGCATGCCGAATATTACTTGGAATGTGAATTGGAACGAAATCGCCAATAGAGAAGACCATTTTACAATTTGGGCCCAAGTTAGAAGCAGAGCCTAAGGTGTAAATTATCGATAGTCCATATCTCGGAAACTATAAGAGATAATGCAATTTGGCAACCGGCAATGTAATTAGCATGCCGAATATTACTTGGAATGTGAATTGGAACGAAATCGCCAATAGATAAGACCATTTTACAATTTGGGCCCAAGTTAGAAGCAGAGCCTAAGGTGTAAATTATCGATAGTCCATATCTCGGAAACTATAAGAGATAATGCAATTTGGCAACCGGCAATGTAATTAGCATGCCGAATATTACTTGGAATGTGAATTGGAACGAAATCGCCAATAGAGAAGACCATTTTACAATTTGGGCCCAAGTTAGAAGCAGAGCCTAAGGTGTAAATTATCGATAGTCCATATCTCGGAAACTATAAGAGATAATGCAATTTGGCAACCGGCAATGTAATTAGCATGCCGAATATTACTTGGAATGTGAATTGGAACGAAATCGCCAATAGAGAAGACCATTTTACAATTTGGGCCCAAGTTAGAAGCAGAGCCTAAGGTGTAAATTATCGATAGTCCATATCTCGGAAACTATAAGAGATAATGCAATTTGGCAACCGGCAATGTAATTAGCATGCCGAATATTACTTGGAATGTGAATGGGAACGAAAACGCCAATAGATAAGACCATTTTACAATTTGGGCCCAAGTTAGAAGCAGAGGCTAAGGTGTAAATTATCGATAGTCCATATCTCGGAAACTATAAGAGATAATGCAATTTGGCAACCGGAAATGTAATTAGCATGCCGAATATTACTTGGAATGTGAATTGGAACGAAATCGCCAATAGATAAGACCATTTTACAATTTGGGCCCAAGTTAGAAGCAGAGCCTAAGGTGTAAATTATCGATAGTCCATATCTCGGAAACTATAAGAGATAATGCAATTTGGCAACCGGCAATGTAATTAGCATGCCGAATATTACTTGGAATGTGAATTCGAACGAAATCGCCAATAGATAAGACCATTTTACAATTTGGGCCCAAGTTAGAAGCAGAGCCTAAGGTGTAAATTATCGAGAGTCCATATCTCGGAAACTATAAGAGATAATGCAATTTGGCAACCGGCAATGTAATTAGCATGCCGAATATTACTTGGAATGTGAATTGGAACGAAATCGCCAATAGGTAAGACCATTTTACAATTTGGGCCCAAGTTAGAAGCAGAGCCTAAGGTGTAAATTATCGATAGTCCATATCTCGGAAACTATAAGAGATAAATCAATTTGGCAACCGGCAATGTAATTAGCATGCCGGATATTACTTGGAATGTGAATTGGAACGAAAGCGCCAATAGATAAGACCATTTTACAATTTGGGCCCAAGTTAGAAGCAGAGCCTAAGGTGTAAATTACCGATAGTCCATATCTCGGAAACTATAATAGATAATGCAATTTTTCAACCGGCAATGTAATTAGCATGCCGAATATTACTTGGAATGTGAATTGGAACGAAATCGCCAATAGATAAGACGATTTTACAATTTGGGCCCAAGTTAGAAGTAGAGCCTAAGGTGTAAATTATCGATAGTCCATATCTCGGAAACTATAAGAGATAATGCAATTTGGCAACCGGCAATGTAATTAGCATGCCGAATATTACTTGGAATGTGAATTGGAACGAAATCGCCAATAGAGAAGACCATTTCACAATTTGGGCCCAAGTTAGAAGCAGAGCCTAAGGTGTAAATTATCGATAGTCCATATCTCGGAAACTATAAGAGATAATGCAATTTGGCAACCGGCAATGTAATTAGCATGCCGAATATTACTTGGAATGTGAATTGGAACGAAATCGCCAATAGAGAAGACCATTTTACAATTTGGGCCCAAGTTAGAAGCAGAGCCTAAGGTGTAAATTATCGATAGTCCATATCTCGGAAACTATAAGAGATAATGCAATTTGGCAACCGGCAATGTAATTAGCATGCCGAATATTACTTGGAATGGGAATTGGAACGAAATCGCCAATAGATAAGGCCATTTTACAATTTGGGCCCAAGTTAGAAGCAGAGCCTATGGTGTAAATTATCGATAGTCCATATCTCGGAAACTATAAGAGTTAATGCAATTTGGCAACCGGCAATATAATTAGCATGCCGAATATTACTTGGAATGTGAATTGGAACGAAATCGCCAATAGATAAGACCATTTTACAATTTGGGCCCAAGTTAGAAGCAGAGCCTAAGGTGTAAATTATCGATAGTCCATATCTCGGAAACTATAAGAGATAATGCAATTTGGCAACCGGCAATGTAATTAGCATGCCGAATATTACTTGGAATGTGAATTGGAACGAAATTGCCAATAGATAAGACCATTTTACAATTTGGGCCCAAGTTAGAATCAGAGCCTAAGGTGTAAATTATCGATAGTCCATATCTCAGAAACTATAAGAGATAATGCAATTTAGCAACCGGCAATGTAATTAGCATGCCGGATATTACTTGGAATGTGAATTGGAACGAAATCGCCAATAGAGAAGACCATTTTACAATTTGGGCCCAAGTTAGAAGCAGAGCCTAAGGTGTAAATTATCGATAGTCCATATCTCGGAAACTATAAGAGATAATGCAATTTGGCAACCGGCAATGTAATTAGCATGCCGAATATTACTTGGAATGTGAATTGGAACGAAATCGCCAATAGATAAAACCATTTTACAATTTGGGCCCAAGTTAGAAGCAGAGCCTAAGGTGTAAATTATCGATAGTCCATATCTCGGAAACTATAAGAGATAATGCAATTTGGCAACCGGCAATGTAATTAGCATGCCGAATATTACTTGGAATGTGAATTGGAACGAAATCGCCAATAGATAAGACCATTTTACAATTTGGGCCCAAGTTAGAAGCAGAGCCTAAGGTGTAAATTATCGATAGTCCATATCTCGGAAACTATAAGAGATAATGCAATTTGGCAACCGGCAATGTAATTAGCATGCCGAATATTACTTGGAATGTGAATTGGAACGAAATCGCCAATAGATAAGACCATTTTACAATTTGGGCCCAAGTTAGAAGCAGAGCCTAAGGTGTAAATTATTGATAGTCCATATCTCGGAAACTATAAGAGATAATGCAATTTCGCAACCGGCAATGTAATTAGCATGCCGAATATCACTTGGAATGTGAATTGGGACGAAATCGCCAATAGATAAGACCATTTTACAATTTGGGCCCAAGTTAGAAGCAGAGCCTAAGGTGTAAATTATCGATAGTCCATATCTCGGAAACTATAAGAGATAATGCAATTTGGCAAACGGCAATGTAATTAGCATGCCGAATATTACTTGGAATGTGAATTGGAACGAAATCGCCAATAGATAAGACCATTTTACAATTTGGGCCCAAGTTAGAAGCAGAGCCTAAGATGTAAATTATCGATAGTCCATATCTCGGAAACTATAAGAGATAATGCAATTTGGCAACCGGCAATGTAATTAGCATGCCGGATATTACTTGGAATGTGAATTGGAACGAAATCGCCAATAGATAAGACCATATTACAATTTGGGCCCAAGTTAGAAGCAGAGACTAAGGTGTAAATTATCGATAGTCCATATCTCGGAAACTATAAGAGATAATGCAATTTGGCAACCGGCAATGTAATTAGCATGCCGAATATTACTTGGAATGTGAATTGGAACGAAATCGCCAATAGAGAAGACCATTTTACAATTTGGGCCCAAGTTAGAAGCAGAGCCTAAGGTGTAAATTATCGATAGTCCATATCTCGGAAACTATAAGAGATAATGCAATTTGGCAACCGGCAATGTAATTAGCATGCCGAATATTACTTGGAATGTGAATTGGAACGAAAACGCCAATAGATAAGACCATTTTACAATTTGGGCCCAAGTTAGAAGCAGAGCCTAAGGTGTAAATTACCGATAGTCCATATCTCGGAAACTATAAGAGATAATGCAATTTCTCAACCGGCAATGTAATTAGCATGCCGAATATTACTTGGAATGTGAATTGGAACGAAATCGCCAATAGAGAAGACCATTTTACAATTTGGGCCCAAGTTAGAAGCAGAGCCTAAGGTGTAAATTATCGATAGTCCATATCTCGGAAACTATAAGAGATAATGCAATTTGGCAACCGGCAATGTAATTAGCATGCCGAATATTACTTGGAATGTGAATTGGAACGAAATCGCCAATAGAGAAGACCATTTTACAATTTGGGCCCAAGTTAGAAGCAGAGCCTAAGTTGTAAATTATCGATAGTCCATATCTCGGAAACTATAAGAGATAATGCAATTTGGCAACCGGCAATGTAATTAGCATGCCGAATATTACCTGGAATGTGAATTGGAACGAAATCGCCAATAGATAAGACCATTTTACAATTTGGGCCCACGTTAGAAGCAGAGCCTAAGGTGTAAATTATCGATAGTCCATATCTCGGAAACTATAAGAGATAATGCAATTTGGCAACCGGCAATGTAATTAGCATGCCGAATATTACTTGGAATGTGAATTGGAACGAAATCGCCAATAGAGAAGACCATTTTACAATTTGGGCCCAAGTTAGAAGCAGAGCCTAAGGTGTAAATTATCGATAGTCCATATCTCGGAAACTATAAGAGATAATGCAATTTGGCAACCGGCAATGTAATTAGCATGCCGAATATTACTTGTAATGTGAATTGGAACGAAAACGCCAATAGATAAGACCATTTTACAATTTGGGCCCAAGTTAGAAGCAGAGCCTAAGGTGTAAATTATCGATAGTCCATATTTCGGAAACTATAAGAGATAATGCAATTTGGCAACCGGCAATGTAATTAGCATGCCGAATATTACTTGGAATGTGAATTGGAACGAAATCGCCAATAGAGAAGACCATTTTACAATTTGGGCCCAAGTTAGAAGCAGAGCCTAAGGTGTAAATTATCGATAGTCCATATCTCGGAAACTATAAGAGATAATGCAATTTGGCAACCGGCAATGTAATTAGCATGCCGAATATTACTTGGAATGTGAATTGGAACGAAAACGCCAATAGATAAGACCATTTTACAATTTGGGCCCAAGTTAGAAGCAGAGCCTAAGGTGTAAATTATCGATAGTCCATATCTCGGAAACTATAAGAGATAATGCAATTTGGCAACCGGCAATGTAATTAGCATGCCGAATATTACTTGGAATGTGAATTGGAACGAAATCGCCAATAGATAAGACCATTTTACAATTTGGGCCCAAGTTAGAAGCAGGGCCTAAGGTGTAAATTATCGATAGTCCATATCTCGGAAACTATAAGAGATAATGCAATTTGGCAACCGGCAATGTAATTAGCATGCCGAATATTACTTGGAATGTGAATTGGAACGAAATCGCCAATAGATAAGACCATTTTACAATTTGGGCCCAAGTTAAAAGCAGAGCCTAAGGTGTAAATTATCGATAGTCCATATCTCGGAAACTATAAGAGATAATGCAATTTGGCAACCGGCAATGTAATTAGCATGCCGAATATTACTTGGAATGTGAATTGGAACGGAATCGCCAATAGGTAAGACCATTTTACAATTTGGGCCCAAGTTAGAAGCAGAGCCTAAGGTGTAAATTATCGATAGTCCATATCTCGGAAACTATAAGAGATAATGCAATTTGGCAACCGGCAATGTAATTAGCATGCCGAATATTACTTGGAATGTGAATTGGAACGAAATCGCCAATAGATAAGACCATTTTACAATTAGGGCCCAAGTTAGAAGCAGAGCCTAAGGTGTAAATTATCGATAGTCCATATCTCGGAAACTATAAGAGATAATGCAATTTGGCAACCGGCAATGTAATTAGCATGCCGAATATTACTTGGAATGTGAATTGGAACGAAATCGCCAATAGGTAAGACCATTTTACAATTTGGGCCCAAGTTAGAAGCAGAGCCTAAGGTGTAAATTATCGATAGTCCATATCTCGGAAACTATAAGAGATAAATCAATTTGGCAACCGGCAATGTAATTAGCATGCCGGATATTACTTGGAATGTGAATTGGAACGAAAGCGCCAATAGATAAGACCATTTTACAATTTGGGCCCAAGTTAGAAGCAGAGCCTAAGGTGTAAATTACCGATAGTCCATATCTCGGAAACTATAATAGATAATGCAATTTTTCAACCGGCAATGTAATTAGCATGCCGAATATTACTTGGAATGTGAATTGGAACGAAATCGCCAATAGATAAGACGATTTTACAATTTGGGCCCAAGTTAGAAGTAGAGCCTAAGGTGTAAATTATCGATAGTCCATATCTCGGAAACTATAAGAGATAATGCAATTTGGCAACCGGCAATGTAATTAGCATGCCGAATATTACTTGGAATGTGAATTGGAACGAAATCGCCAATAGAGAAGACCATTTCACAATTTGGGCCCAAGTTAGAAGCAGAGCCTAAGGTGTAAATTATCGATAGTCCATATCTCGGAAACTATAAGAGATAATGCAATTTGGCAACCGGCAATGTAATTAGCATGCCGAATATTACTTGGAATGTGAATTGGAACGAAATCGCCAATAGAGAAGACCATTTTACAATTTGGGCCCAAGTTAGAAGCAGAGCCTAAGGTGTAAATTATCGATAGTCCATATCTCGGAAACTATAAGAGATAATGCAATTTGGCAACCGGCAATGTAATTAGCATGCCGAATATTACTTGGAATGTGAATTGGAACGAAATCGCCAATAGATAAGACCATTTTACAATTTGGGCCCAAGTTAGAAGCAGAGCCTAAGGTGTAAATTATCGATAGTCCATATCTCGGAAACTATAAGAGATAATGCAATTTGGCAACCGGCAATGTAATTAGCATGCCGAATATTACTTGGAATGTGAATTGGAACGAAATCGCCAATAGAGAAGACCATTTTACAATTTGGGCCCAAGTTAGAAGCAGAGCCTAAGGTGTAAATTATCGATAGTCCATATCTCGGAAACTATAAGAGATAATGCAATTTGGCAACCGGCAATGTAATTAGCATGCCGAATATTACTTGGAATGTGAATTGGAACGAAAACGCCAATAGATAAGACCATTTTACAATTTGGGCCCAAGTTAGAAGCAGAGCCTAAGGTGTAAATTATCGATAGTCCATATCTCGGAAACTATAAGAGATAATGCAATTTGGCAACCGGCAATGTAATTAGCATGCCGAATATTACTTGGAATGTGAATTGGAACGAAATCGCCAATAGAGAAGACCATTTTACAATTTGGGCCCAAGGTAGAAGCAGAGCCTAAGGTGTAAATTATCGATAGTCCATATCTCGGAAACTATAAGAGATAATACAATTTGGCAACCGGCAATGTAATTAGCATGCCGAATATTACTTGGAATGTGGATTGGAACGAAAACGCCAATAGATAAGACCATTTTACAATTTGGGCCCAAGTTAGAAGCAGAGCCTAAGGTGTAAATTATCGATAGTCCATATCTCGGAAACTATAAGAGATAATGCAATTTGGCAACCGGCAATGTAATTAGCATGCCGAATATTACTTGGAATGTGAATTGGAACGAAATCGCCAATAGATAAGACCATTTTACAATTTGGGCCCAAGTTAGAAGCAGAGCCTAAGGTGTAAATTATCGATAGTCCATATCTCGGAAACTATAAGAGATAATGCAATTTGGCAACCGGCAATGTAATTAGTATGCCGAATATTACTTGGAATGTGAATTGGAACGAAATCGCCAATAGATAAGACGATTTTACAATTTGGGCCCAAGTTAGAAGCAGAGCCTAAGATGTAAATTATCGATAGTCCATATCTCGGAAACTATAAGCGATAATGCAATTTTTCAACCGGCAATGTAATTAGCATGCCGAATATTACTTGGAATGTGAATGGGAACGAAATCGCCAATAGATAAGACCATTTTACAATTTGGGCCCAAGTTAGAAGCAGAGCCTAAGGTGTAAATTATCGATAGTCCATATCTCGGAAACTATAAGAGATAATGCAATTTGGCAACCGGCAATGTAATTAGCATGCCGAATATTACTTGGAATGTGAATTGGAACGAAATCGCCAATAGGTAAGACCATTTTACAATTTGGGCCCAAGTTAGAAGCAGAGCCTAAGGTGTAAATTATCGATAGTCCATATCTCGGAAACTATAAGAGATAATGCAATTTGGCAACCGGCAATGTAATTAGCATGCCGAATATTACTTGGAATGTGAATTGGAACGAAATCGCCAATAGAGAAGACCATTTTACAATTTGGGCCCAAGTTAGAAGCAGAGCCTAAGGTGTAAATTATCGATAGTCCATATCTCGGAAACTATAAGAGATAATGCAATTTGGCAACCGGCAATGTAATTAGCATGCCGAATATTACTTGGAATGTGAATTGGAACGAAATCGCCAATAGAGAAGACCATTTTACAATTTGGGCCCAAGTTAGAAGCAGAGCCTAAGGTGTAAATTATCGATAGTCCATATCTCGGAAACTATAAGAGATAATGCAATTTGGCAACCGGCAATGTAATTAGCATGCCGAATATTACTTGGAATGTGAATTGGAACGAAAACGCCAATAGATAAGACCATTTTACAATTTGGGCCCAAGTTAGAAGCAGAGGCTAAGGTGTAAATTATCGATAGTCCATATCTCGGAAACTATAAGAGATAGTGCAATTTGGCAACCGGAAATGTAATTAGCATGCCTAATATTACTTGGAATGTGAATTGGAACGAAATCGCCAATAGATAAGACCATTTTACAATTTGGGCCCAAGTTAGAAGCAGAGCCTAAGGTGTAAATTATCGATAGTCCATATCTCGGAAACTATAAGAGATAATGCAATTTGGCAACCGGCAATGTAATTAGCATGCCGAATATTACTTGGAATGTGAATTCGAACGAAATCGCCAATAGATAAGACCATTTTACAATTTGGGCCCAAGTTAGAAGCAGAGCCTAAGGTGTAAATTATCGAGAGTCCATATCTCGGAAACTATAAGAGATAATGCAATTTGGCAACCGGAAATGTATTTAGCATGCCGAATATTACTTGGAGTGTGAATTGGAACGAAATCGCCAATAGGTAAGACCATTTTACAATTTGGGCCCAAGTTAGAAGCAGAGCCTAAGGTGTAAATTATCGAGAGTCCATATCTCGGAAACTATAAGAGATAATGCAATTTGGCAACCGGCAATGTATTTAGCATGCCGAATATTACTTGGAGTGTGAATTGGAACGAAAACGCCAATAGATAAGACCATTTTACAATTTGGGCCCAAGTTAGAAGCAGAGCCTAAGGTGTAAATTATCGAGAGTCCATATCTCGGAAACTATAAGAGATAATGCAATTTGGCAACCGGCAATGTATTTAGCATGCCGAATATTACTTGGAGTGTGAATTGGAACGAAATCGCCAATAGGTAAGACCATTTTACAATTTGGGCCCAAGTTAGAAGCAGAGCCTAAGGTGTAAATTATCGATAGTCCATATCTCGGAAACTATAAGAGATAATGCAATTTGGCAACCGGCAATGTAATTAGCATGCCGAATATTACTTGGAATGTGAATTGGAACGAAATCGCCAATAGAGAAGACCATTTTACAATTTGGGCCCAAGTTAGAAGCAGAGCCTAAGGTGTAAATTATCGATAGTCCATATCTCGGAAACTATAAGAGATAATGCAATTTGGCAACCGGCAATGTAATTAGCATGCCGAATATTACTTGGAATGTGAATTGGAACGAAATCGCCAATAGATAAGACCATTTTACAATTTGGGCCCAAGTTAGAAGCAGAGCCTAAGGTGTAAATTATAGATAGTCCATATCTCGGAAACTATAAGAGATAATACAATTTGGCAACCGGCAATGTAATTAGCATGCCGAATATTACTTGGAATGTGAATTGGAACGAAATCGCCAATAGAGAAGACCATTTTACAATTTGGGCCCAAGTTAGAAGCAGAGCCTAAGGTGTAAATTATCGATAGTCCATATCTCGGAAACTATAAGAGATAATGCAATTTGGCAACCGGCAATGTAATTAGCATGCCGAATATTACTTGGAATGTGAATTGGAACGAAATCGCCAATAGAGAAGACCATTTTACAATTTGGGCCCAAGTTAGAAGCAGAGCCTAAGGTGTAAATTATCGATAGTCCATATCTCGGAAACTATAAGAGATAATGCAATTTGGCAACCGGCAATGTAATTAGCATGCCGAATATTACTTGGAATGTGAATGGGAACGAAAACGCCAATAGATAAGACCATTTTACAATTTGGGCCCAAGTTAGAAGCAGAGGCTAAGGTGTAAATTATCGATAGTCCATATCTCGGAAACTATAAGAGATAATGCAATTTGGCAACCGGAAATGTAATTAGCATGCCGAATATTACTTGGAATGTGAATTGGAACGAAATCGCCAATAGATAAGACCATTTTACAATTTGGGCCCAAGTTAGAAGCAGAGCCTAAGGTGTAAATTATCGATAGTCCATATCTCGGAAACTATAAGAGATAATGCAATTTGGCAACCGGCAATGTAATTAGCATGCCGAATATTACTTGGAATGTGAATTCGAACGAAATCGCCAATAGATAAGACCATTTTACAATTTGGGCCCAAGTTAGAAGCAGAGCCTAAGGTGTAAATTATCGAGAGTCCATATCTCGGAAACTATAAGAGATAATGCAATTTGGCAACCGGAAATGTATTTAGCATGCCGAATATTACTTGGAGTGTGAATTGGAACGAAATCGCCAATAGGTAAGACCATTTTACAATTTGGGCCCAAGTTAGAAGCAGAGCCTAAGGTGTAAATTATCGAGAGTCCATATCTCGGAAACTATAAGAGATAATGCAATTTGGCAACCGGCAATGTATTTAGCATGCCGAATATTACTTGGAGTGTGAATTGGAACGAAAACGCCAATAGATAAGACCATTTTACAATTTGGGCCCAAGTTAGAAGCAGAGCCTAAGGTGTAAATTATCGAGAGTCCATATCTCGGAAACTATAAGAGATAATGCAATTTGGCAACCGGCAATGTATTTAGCATGCCGAATATTACTTGGAGTGTGAATTGGAACGAAATCGCCAATAGGTAAGACCATTTTACAATTTGGGCCCAAGTTAGAAGCAGAGCCTAAGGTGTAAATTATCGATAGTCCATATCTCGGAAACTATAAGAGATAATGCAATTTGGCAACCGGCAATGTAATTAGCATGCCGAATATTACTTGGAATGTGAATTGGAACGAAATCGCCAATAGAGAAGACCATTTTACAATTTGGGCCCAAGTTAGAAGCAGAGCCTAAGGTGTAAATTATCGATAGTCCATATCTCGGAAACTATAAGAGATAATGCAATTTGGCAACCGGCAATGTAATTAGCATGCCGAATATTACTTGGAATGTGAATTGGAACGAAATCGCCAATAGAGAAGACCATTTTACAATTTGGGCCCAAGTTAGAAGCAGAGCCTAAGGTGTAAATTATCGATAGTCCATATCTCGGAAACTATAAGAGATAATGCAATTTGGCAACCGGCAATGTAATTAGCATGCCGAATATTACTTGGAATGTGAATTGGAACGAAAACGCCAATAGATAAGACCATTTTACAATTTGGGCCCAAGTTAGAAGCAGAGGCTAAGGTGTAAATTATCGATAGTCCATATCTCGGAAACTATAAGAGATAATGCAATTTGGCAACCGGAAATGTAATTAGCATGCCGAATATTACTTGGAATGTGAATTGGAACGAAATCGCCAATAGATAAGACCATTTTACAATTTGGGCCCAAGTTAGAAGCAGAGCCTAAGGTGTAAATTATCGATAGTCCATATCTCGGAAACTATAAGAGATAATGCAATTTGGCAACCGGCAATGTAATTAGCATGCCGAATATTACTTGGAATGTGAATTCGAACGAAATCGCCAATAGATAAGACCATTTTACAATTTGGGCCCAAGTTAGAAGCAGAGCCTAAGGTGTAAATTATCGATAGTCCATATCTCGGAAACTATAAGAGATAATGCAATTTGGCAACCGGCAATGTAATTAGCATGCCGAATATTACTTGGAATGTGAATTGCAACTAAATCGCCAATAGATAAGACCATTTTACAATTTGGGCCCAAGTTAGAAGCAGAGCCTAAGGTGTAAATTATCGATAGTCCATATCTCGGAAACTATAAGAGATAATGCAATTTGGCAACCGGCAATGTAATTAGCATGCCGAATATTACTTGGAATGTGAATTGGAACGAAATCGCCAATAGATAAGACCATTTTACAATTTGGGCCCAAGTTAGAAGCAGAGCCTAAGGTGTAAATTATTGATAGTCCATATCTCGGAAACTATAAGAGATAATGCAATTTCGCAACCGGCAATGTAATTAGCATGCCGAATATCACTTGGAATGTGAATTGGGACGAAATCGCCAATAGATAAGACCATTTTACAATTTGGGCCCAAGTTAGAAGCAGAGCCTAAGGTGTAAATTATCGATAGTCCATATCTCGGAAACTATAAGAGATAATGCAATTTGGCAACCGGCAATGTAATTAGCATGCCGAATATTACTTGGAATGTGAATTGGAACGAAATCGCCAATAGGTAAGACCATTTTACAATTTGGGCCCAAGTTAGAAGCAGAGCCTAAGGTGTAAATTATCGATAGTCCATATCTCGGAAACTATAAGAGATAATGCAATTTGGCAACCGGCAATGTAATTAGCATGCCGAATATTACTTGGAATGTGAATTGGAACGAAATCGCCAATAGAGAAGACCATTTTACAATTTGGGCCCAAGTTAGAAGCAGAGCCTAAGGTGTAAATTATCGATAGTCCATATCTCGGAAACTATAAGAGATAATGCAATTTGGCAACCGGCAATGTAATTAGCATGCCGAATATTACTTGGAATGTGAATTGGAACGAAATCGCCAATAGAGAAGACCATTTTACAATTTGGGCCCAAGTTAGAAGCAGAGCCTAAGGTGTAAATTATCGATAGTCCATATCTCGGAAACTATAAGAGATAATGCAATTTGGCAACCGGCAATGTAATTAGCATGCCGAATATTACTTGGAATGTGAATTGGAACGAAAACGCCAATAGATAAGACCATTTTACAATTTGGGCCCAAGTTAGAAGCAGAGGCTAAGGTGTAAATTATCGATAGTCCATATCTCGGAAACTATAAGAGATAATGCAATTTGGCAACCGGAAATGTAATTAGCATGCCGAATATTACTTGGAATGTGAATTGGAACGAAATCGCCAATAGATAAGACCATTTTACAATTTGGGCCCAAGTTAGAAGCAGAGCCTAAGGTGTAAATTATCGATAGTCCATATCTCGGAAACTATAAGAGATAATGCAATTTGGCAACCGGCAATGTAATTAGCATGCCGAATATTACTTGGAATGTGAATTCGAACGAAATCGCCAATAGATAAGACCATTTTACAATTTGGGCCCAAGTTAGAAGCAGAGCCTAAGGTGTAAATTATCGAGAGTCCATATCTCGGAAACTATAAGAGATAATGCAATTTGGCAACCGGAAATGTATTTAGCATGCCGAATATTACTTGGAGTGTGAATTGGAACGAAATCGCCAATAGGTAAGACCATTTTACAATTTGGGCCCAAGTTAGAAGCAGAGCCTAAGGTGTAAATTATCGAGAGTCCATATCTCGGAAACTATAAGAGATAATGCAATTTGGCAACCGGCAATGTATTTAGCATGCCGAATATTACTTGGAGTGTGAATTGGAACGAAAACGCCAATAGATAAGACCATTTTACAATTTGGGCCCAAGTTAGAAGCAGAGCCTAAGGTGTAAATTATCGAGAGTCCATATCTCGGAAACTATAAGAGATAATGCAATTTGGCAACCGGCAATGTATTTAGCATGCCGAATATTACTTGGAGTGTGAATTGGAACGAAATCGCCAATAGGTAAGACCATTTTACAATTTGGGCCCAAGTTAGAAGCAGAGCCTAAGGTGTAAATTATCGATAGTCCATATCTCGGAAACTATAAGAGATAATGCAATTTGGCAACCGGCAATGTAATTAGCATGCCGAATATTACTTGGAATGTGAATTGGAACGAAATCGCCAATAGAGAAGACCATTTTACAATTTGGGCCCAAGTTAGAAGCAGAGCCTAAGGTGTAAATTATCGATAGTCCATATCTCGGAAACTATAAGAGATAATGCAATTTGGCAACCGGCAATGTAATTAGCATGCCGAATATTACTTGGAATGTGAATTGGAACGAAATCGCCAATAGATAAGACCATTTTACAATTTGGGCCCAAGTTAGAAGCAGAGCCTAAGGTGTAAATTATCGATAGTCCATATCTCGGAAACTATAAGAGATAATGCAATTTGGCAACCGGCAATGTAATTAGCATGCCGAATATTACTTGGAATGTGAATTGGAACGAAATCGCCAATAGAGAAGACCATTTTACAATTTGGGCCCAAGTTAGAAGCAGAGCCTAAGGTGTAAATTATCGATAGTCCATATCTCGGAAACTATAAGAGATAATGCAATTTGGCAACCGGCAATGTAATTAGCATGCCGAATATTACTTGGAATGTGAATTGGAACGAAATCGCCAATAGAGAAGACCATTTTACAATTTGGGCCCAAGTTAGAAGCAGAGCCTAAGGTGTAAATTATCGATAGTCCATATCTCGGAAACTATAAGAGATAATGCAATTTGGCAACCGGCAATGTAATTAGCATGCCGAATATTACTTGGAATGTGAATGGGAACGAAAACGCCAATAGATAAGACCATTTTACAATTTGGGCCCAAGTTAGAAGCAGAGGCTAAGGTGTAAATTATCGATAGTCCATATCTCGGAAACTATAAGAGATAATGCAATTTGGCAACCGGAAATGTAATTAGCATGCCGAATATTACTTGGAATGTGAATTGGAACGAAATCGCCAATAGATAAGACCATTTTACAATTTGGGCCCAAGTTAGAAGCAGAGCCTAAGGTGTAAATTATCGATAGTCCATATCTCGGAAACTATAAGAGATAATGCAATTTGGCAACCGGCAATGTAATTAGCATGCCGAATATTACTTGGAATGTGAATTCGAACGAAATCGCCAATAGATAAGACCATTTTACAATTTGGGCCCAAGTTAGAAGCAGAGCCTAAGGTGTAAATTATCGAGAGTCCATATCTCGGAAACTATAAGAGATAATGCAATTTGGCAACCGGAAATGTATTTAGCATGCCGAATATTACTTGGAGTGTGAATTGGAACGAAATCGCCAATAGGTAAGACCATTTTACAATTTGGGCCCAAGTTAGAAGCAGAGCCTAAGGTGTAAATTATCGAGAGTCCATATCTCGGAAACTATAAGAGATAATGCAATTTGGCAACCGGCAATGTATTTAGCATGCCGAATATTACTTGGAGTGTGAATTGGAACGAAAACGCCAATAGATAAGACCATTTTACAATTTGGGCCCAAGTTAGAAGCAGAGCCTAAGGTGTAAATTATCGAGAGTCCATATCTCGGAAACTATAAGAGATAATGCAATTTGGCAACCGGCAATGTATTTAGCATGCCGAATATTACTTGGAGTGTGAATTGGAACGAAATCGCCAATAGGTAAGACCATTTTACAATTTGGGCCCAAGTTAGAAGCAGAGCCTAAGGTGTAAATTATCGATAGTCCATATCTCGGAAACTATAAGAGATAATGCAATTTGGCAACCGGCAATGTAATTAGCATGCCGAATATTACTTGGAATGTGAATTGGAACGAAATCGCCAATAGAGAAGACCATTTTACAATTTGGGCCCAAGTTAGAAGCAGAGCCTAAGGTGTAAATTATCGATAGTCCATATCTCGGAAACTATAAGAGATAATGCAATTTGGCAACCGGCAATGTAATTAGCATGCCGAATATTACTTGGAATGTGAATTGGAACGAAATCGCCAATAGAGAAGACCATTTTACAATTTGGGCCCAAGTTAGAAGCAGAGCCTAAGGTGTAAATTATCGATAGTCCATATCTCGGAAACTATAAGAGATAATGCAATTTGGCAACCGGCAATGTAATTAGCATGCCGAATATTAGTTGGAATGTGAATTGGAACGAAATCGCCAATAGAGAAGACCATTTTACAATTTGGGCCCAAGTTAGAAGCCGAGCCTAAGGTGTAAATTATCGATAGTCCATATCTCGGAAACTATAAGAGATAATGCAATTTGGCAACCGGCAATGTAATTAGCATGCCGAATATTACTTGGAATGTGAATTGGAACGAAAACGCCAATAGATAAGACCATTTTACAATTTGGGCCCAAGTTAGAAGCAGAGGCTAAGGTGTAAATTATCGATAGTCCATATCTCGGAAACTATAAGAGATAATGCAATTTGGCAACCGGAAATGTAATTAGCATGCCGAATATTACTTGGAATGTGAATTGGAACGAAATCGCCAATAGATAAGACCATTTTACAATTTGGGCCCAAGTTAGAAGCAGAGCCTAAGGTGTAAATTATCGATAGTCCATATCTCGGAAACTATAAGAGATAATGCAATTTGGCAACCGGCAATGTAATTAGCATGCCGAATATTACTTGGAATGTGAATTCGAACGAAATCGCCAATAGATAAGACCATTTTACAATTTGGGCCCAAGTTAGAAGCAGAGCCTAAGGTGTAAATTATCGATAGTCCATATCTCGGAAACTATAAGAGATAATGCAATTTGGCAACCGGCAATGTAATTAGCATGCCGAATATTACTTGGAATGTGAATTGCAACTAAATCGCCAATAGATAAGACCATTTTACAATTTGGGCCCAAGTTAGAAGCAGAGCCTAAGGTGTAAATTATCGATAGTCCATATCTCGGAAACTATAAGAGATAATGCAATTTGGCAACCGGCAATGTAATTAGCATGCCGAATATTACTTGGAATGTGAATTGGAACGAAATCGCCAATAGATAAGACCATTTTACAATTTGGGCCCAAGTTAGAAGCAGAGCCTAAGGTGTAAATTATTGATAGTCCATATCTCGGAAACTATAAGAGATAATGCAATTTCGCAACCGGCAATGTAATTAGCATGCCGAATATCACTTGGAATGTGAATTGGGACGAAATCGCCAATAGATAAGACCATTTTACAATTTGGGCCCAAGTTAGAAGCAGAGCCTAAGGTGTAAATTATCGATAGTCCATATCTCGGAAACTATAAGAGATAATGCAATTTGGCAACCGGCAATGTAATTAGCATGCCGAATATTACTTGGAATGTGAATTGGAACGAAATCGCCAATAGATAAGACCATTTTACAATTTGGGCCCAAGTTAGAAGCAGAGCCTAAGGTGTAAATTATCGATAGTCCATATCTCGGAAACTATAAGAGATAATGCAATTTGGCAACCGGCAATGTAATTAGCATGCCGAATATTACTTGGAATGTGAATTGGAACGAAATCGCCAATAGGTAAGACCGTTTTACAATTTGGGCCCAAGTTAGAAGCAGAGCCTAAGGTGTAAATTATCGATAGTCCATATCTCGGAAACTATAAGAGATAATTCAATTTGGCAACCGGCAATGTAATTAGCATGCCGAATATTACTTGGAATGTGAATTGGAACGAAATCGCCAATAGATAAGACCATTTTACAATTTGGGCACAAGTTAGAAGCAGAGCCTAAGGTGTAAATTATCGATAGTCCATATCTCGGAAACTATAAGAGATAATGCAATTTGGCAACCGGCAATGTAATTAGCATGCCGAATATTACTTGGAATGTGAATTGGAACGAAATCGCCAATAGATAAGACCATTTTACAATTTGGGCCCAAGTTAGAAGCAGAGCCTAAGGTGTAAATTATCGATAGTCCATATCTCGGAAACTATAAGAGATAATGCAATTTGGCAACCGGCAATGTAATTAGCATGCCGAATATTACTTGGAATGGGAATTGGAACGAAATCGCCAATAGATAAGGCCATTTTACAATTTGGGCCCAAGTTAGAAGCAGAGCCTATGGTGTAAATTATCGATAGTCCATATCTCGGAAACTATAAGAGTTAATGCAATTTGGCAACCGGCAATATAATTAGCATGCCGAATATTACTTGGAATGTGAATTGGAACGAAATCGCCAATAGAGAAGACCATTTTACAATTTGGGCCCAAGTTAGAAGCAGAGCCTAAGGTGTAAATTATCGATAGTCCATATCTCGGAAACTATAAGAGATAATGCAATTTGGCAACCGGCAATGTAATTAGCATGCCGAATATTACTTGGAATGTGAATTGGAACGAAAACGCCAATAGATAAGACCATTTTACAATTTGGGCCCAAGTTAGAAGCAGAGCCTAAGGTGTAAATTATCGATAGTCCATATCTCGGAAACTATAAGAGATAATGCAATTTGGCAACCGGCAATGTAATTAGCATGCCGAATATTACTTGGAATGTGAATTGGAACGAAATCGCCAATAGATAAAACCATTTTACAATTTGGGCCCAAGTTAGAAGCAGAGCCTAAGGTGTAAATTATCGATAGTCCATATCTCGGAAACTATAAGAGATAATGCAATTTGGCAACCGGCAATGTAATTAGCATGCCGAATATTACTTGGAATGTGAATTGGAACGAAATCGCCAATAGATAAGACCATTTTACAATTTGGGCCCAAGTTAGAAGCAGAGCCTAAGGTGTAAATTATCGATAGTCCATATCTCGGAAACTATAAGAGATAATGCAATTTGGCAACCGGCAATGTAATTAGCATGCCGAATATTACTTGGAATGTGAATTGGAACGAAATCGCCAATAGATAAGACCATTTTACAATTTGGGCCCCAGTTAGAAGCAGAGCCTAAGGTGTAAATTATTGATAGTCCATATCTCGGAAACTATAAGAGATAATGCAATTTCGCAACCGGCAATGTAATTAGCATGCCGAATATCACTTGGAATGTGAATTGGGACGAAATCGCCAATAGATAAGACCATTTTACAATTTGGGCCCAAGTTAGAAGCAGAGCCTAAGGTGTAAATTATCGATAGTCCATATCTCGGAAACTATAAGAGATAATGCAATTTGGCAAACGGCAATGTAATTAGCATGCCGAATATTACTTGGAGTGTGAATTGGAACGAAATCGCCAATAGATAAGACCATTTTACAATTTGGGCCCAAGTTAGAAGCAGAGCATAAGATGTAAATTATCGATAGTCCATATCTCGGAAACTATAAGAGATAATGCAATTTGGCAACCGGCAATGTAATTAGCATGCCGGATATTACTTGGAATGTGAATTGGAACGAAATCGCCAATAGATAAGACCATATTACAATTTGGGCCCAAGTTAGAAGCAGAGCCTAAGGTGTAAATTATCGATAGTCCATATCTCGGAAACTATAAGAGATAATGCAATTTGGCAACCGGCAATGTAATTAGCATGCCGAATATTACTTGGAATGTGAATTGGAACGAAATCGCCAATAGAGAAGACCATTTTACAATTTGGGCCCAAGTTAGAAGCAGAGCCTAAGGTGTAAATTATCGATAGTCCATATCTCGGAAACTATAAGAGATAATGCAATTTGGCAACCGGCAATGTAATTAGCATGCCGAATATTACTTGGAATGTGAATTGGAACGAAAACGCCAATAGATAAGACCATTTTACAATTTGGGCCCAAGTTAGAAGCAGAGCCTAAGGTGTAAATTACCGATAGTCCATATCTCGGAAACTATAAGAGATAATGCAATTTCTCAACCGGCAATGTAATTAGCATGCCGAATATTACTTGGAATGTGAATTGGAACGAAATCGCCAATAGAGAAGACCATTTTACAATTTGGGCCCAAGTTAGAAGCAGAGCCTAAGGTGTAAATTATCGATAGTCCATATCTCGGAAACTATAAGAGATAATGCAATTTGGCAACCGGCAATGTAATTAGCATGCCGAATATTACTTGGAATGTGAATTGGAACGAAATCGCCAATAGAGAAGACCATTTTACAATTTGGGCCCAAGTTAGAAGCAGAGCCTAAGTTGTAAATTATCGATAGTCCATATCTCGGAAACTATAAGAGATAATGCAATTTGGCAACCGGCAATGTAATTAGCATGCCGAATATTACTTGGAATGTGAATTGGAACGAAATCGCCAATAGATAAGACCATTTTACAATTTGGGCCCAAGTTAGAAGCAGAGCCTAAGGTGTAAATTATCGATAGTCCATATCTCGGAAACTATAAGAGATAATGCAATTTGGCAACCGGCAATGTAATTAGCATGCCGAATATTACTTGTAATGTGAATTGGAACGAAAACGCCAATAGATAAGACCATTTTACAATTTGGGCCCAAGTTAGAAGCAGAGCCTAAGGTGTAAATTATCGATAGTCCATATCTCGGAAACTATAAGAGATAATGCAATTTGGCAACCGGCAATGTAATTAGCATGCCGAATATTACTTGGAATGTGAATTGGAACGAAATCGCCAATAGAGAAGACCATTTTACAATTTGGGCCCAAGTTAGAAGCAGAGCCTAAGGTGTAAATTATCGATAGTCCATATCTCGGAAACTATAAGAGATAATGCAATTTGGCAACCGGCAATGTAATTAGCATGCCGAATATTACTTGGAATGTGAATTGGAACGAAAACGCCAATAGATAAGACCATTTTACAATTTGGGCCCAAGTTAGAAGCAGAGCCTAAGGTGTAAATTATCGATAGTCCATATCTCGGAAACTATAAGAGATAATGCAATTTGGCAACCGGCAATGTAATTAGCATGCCGAATATTACTTGGAATGTGAATTGGAACGAAATCGCCAATAGATAAGACCATTTTACAATTTGGGCCCAAGTTAGAAGCAGGGCCTAAGGTGTAAATTATCGATAGTCCATATCTCGGAAACTATAAGAGATAATGCAATTTGGCAACCGGCAATGTAATTAGCATGCCGAATATTACTTGGAATGTGAATTGGAACGAAATCGCCAATAGATAAGACCATTTTACAATTTGGGCCCAAGTTAAAAGCAGAGCCTAAGGTGTAAATTATCGATAGTCCATATCTCGGAAACTATAAGAGATAATGCAATTTGGCAACCGGCAATGTAATTAGCATGCCGAATATTACTTGGAATGTGAATTGGAACGGAATCGCCAATAGGTAAGACCATTTTACAATTTGGGCCCAAGTTAGAAGCAGAGCCTAAGGTGTAAATTATCGATAGTCCATATCTCGGAAACTATAAGAGATAATGCAATTTGGCAACCGGCAATGTAATTAGCATGCCGAATATTACTTGGAATGTGAATTGGAACGAAATCGCCAATAGATAAGACCATTTTACAATTTGGGCCCAAGTTAGAAGCAGAGCCTAAGGTGTAAATTATCGATAGTCCATATCTCGGAAACTATAAGAGATAATGCAATTTGGCAACCGGCAATGTAATTAGCATGCCGAATATTACTTGGAATGTGAATTGGAACGAAATCGCCAATAGGTAAGACCATTTTACAATTTGGGCCCAAGTTAGAAGCAGAGCCTAAGGTGTAAATTATCGATAGTCCATATCTCGGAAACTATAAGAGATAAATCAATTTGGCAACCGGCAATGTAATTAGCATGCCGGATATTACTTGGAATGTGAATTGGAACGAAATCGCCAATAGATAAGACCATTTTACAATTTGGGCCCAAGTTAGAAGCAGAGCCTAAGGTGTAAATTACCGATAGTCCATATCTCGGAAATTATAATAGATAATGCAATTTTTCAACCGGCAATGTAATTAGCATGCCGAATATTACTTGGAATGTGAATTGAAACGAAATCGCCAATAGATAAGACGATTTTACAATTTGGGCCCAAGTTAGAAGTAGAGCCTAAGGTGTAAATTATCGATAGTCCATATCTCGGAAACTATAAGAGATAATGCAATTTGGCAACCGGCAATGTAATTAGCATGCCGAATATTACTTGGAATGTGAATTGGAACGAAATCGCCAATAGAGAAGACCATTTCACAATTTGGGCCCAAGTTAGAAGCAGAGCCTAAGGTGTAAATTATCGATAGTCCATATCTCGGAAACTATAAGAGATAATGCAATTTGGCAACCGGCAATGTAATTAGCATGCCGAATATTACTTGGAATGTGAATTGGAACGAAATCGCCAATAGAGAAGACCATTTTACAATTTGGGCCCAAGTTAGAAGCAGAGCCTAAGGTGTAAATTATCGATAGTCCATATCTCGGAAACTATAAGAGATAATGCAATTTGGCAACCGGCAATGTAATTAGCATGCCGAATATTACTTGGAATGTGAATTGGAACGAAATCGCCAATAGATAAGACCATTTTACAATTTGGGCCCAAGTTAGAAGCAGAGCCTAAGGTGTAAATTATCGATAGTCCATATCTCGGAAACTATAAGAGATAATGCAATTTGGCAACCGGCAATGTAATTAGCATGCCGAATATTACTTGGAATGTGAATTGGAACGAAATCGCCAATAGATAAGACCATTTTACAATTTGGGCCCAAGTTAGAAGCAGAGCCTAAGGTGTAAATTATCGATAGTCCATATCTCGGAAACTATAAGAGATAATGCAATTTGGCAACCGGCAATGTAATTAGCATGCCGAATATTACTAGGAATGTGAATTGGAACGAAAACGCCAATAGATAAGACCATTTTACAATTTGGGCCCAAGTTAGAAGCAGAGCCTAAGGTGTAAATTATCGATAGTCCATATCTCGGAAACTATAAGAGATAATGCAATTTGGCAACCGGCAATGTAATTAGCATGCCGAATATTACTTGGAATGTGAATTGGAACGAAATCGCCAATAGAGAAGACCATTTTACAATTTGGGCCCAAGTTAGAAGCAGAGCCTAAGGTGTAAATTATCGATAGTCCATATCTCGGAAACTATAAGAGATAATACAATTTGGCAACCGGCAATGTAATTAGCATGCCGAATATTACTTGGAATGTGAATTGGAACGAAAACGCCAATAGATAAGACCATTTTACAATTTGGGCCCAAGTTAGAAGCAGAGCCTAAGGTGTAAATTATCGATAGTCCATATCTCGGAAACTATAAGAGATAATGCAATTTGGCAACCGGCAATGTAATTAGCATGCCGAATATTACTTGGAATGTGAATTGGAACGAAATCGCCAATAGATAAGACCATTTTACAATTTGGGCCCAAGTTAGAAGCAGAGCCTAAGGTGTAAATTATTGATAGTCCATATCTCGGAAACTATAAGAGATAATGCAATTTCGCAACCGGCAATGTAATTAGCATGCCGAATATCACTTGGAATGTGAATTGGGACGAAATCGCCAATAGATAAGACCATTTTACAATTTGGGCCCAAGTTAGAAGCAGAGCCTAAGGTGTAAATTATTGATAGTCCATATCTCGGAAACTATAAGAGATAATGCAATTTCGCAACCGGCAATGTAATTAGCATGCCGAATATCACTTGGAATGTGAATTGGGACGAAATCGCCAATAGATAAGACCATTTTACAATTTGGGCGCAAGTTAGAAGCAGAGCCTAAGGTGTAAATTATCGATAGTCCATATCTCGGAAACTATAAGAGATAAAGCAATTTGGCAACCGGCAATGTAATTAGCATGCCGAATATTACTTGGAATGTGAATTGGAACGAAATCGCCAATAGATAAGACCATTTTACAATTTGGGCCCAAGTTAGAAGCAGAGCCTAAGGTGTAAATTATTGATAGTCCATATCTCGGAAACTATAAGAGATAATGCAATTTCGCAACCGGCAATGTAATTAGCATGCCGAATATCACTTGGAATGTGAATTGGGACGAAATCGCCAATAGATAAGACCATTTTACAATTTGGGCGCAAGTTAGAAGCAGAGCCTAAGGTGTAAATTATCGATAGTCCATATCTCGGAAACTATAAGAGATAATGCAATTTGGCAACCGGCAATGTAATTAGCATGCCGAATATTACTTGGAATGTGAATTGGAACGAAATCGCCAATAGATAAGACCATTTTACAAATTGGGCCCAAGTTAGAAGCAGAGCCTAAGGTGTAAATTATCGATAGTCCATATCTCGGAAACTATAAGAGATAATTCAATTTGGCAACCGGCAATGTAATTAGCATGCCGGATATTACTTGGAATGTGAATTGGAACGAAATCGCCAATAGATAAGACCATTTTACAATTTGGGCCCAAGTTAGAAGCAGAGCCTAAGGTGTAAATTATCGATAGTCCATATCTCGGAAACTATAAGAGATAATGCAATTTGGCAACCGGCAATGTAATTAGTATGCCGAATATTACTTGGAATGTGAATTGGAACGAAATCGCCAATAGATAAGACGATTTTACAATTTGGGCCCAAGTTAGAAGCAGAGCCTAAGATGTAAATTATCGATAGTCCATATCTCGGAAACTATAAGAGATAATGCAATTTTTCAACCGGCAATGTAATTAGCATGCCGAATATTACTTGGAATGTGAATGGGAACGAAATCGCCAATAGATAAGACCATTTTACAATTTGGGCCCAAGTTAGAAGCAGAGCCTAAGGTGTAAATTATCGATAGTCCATATCTCGGAAACTATAAGAGATAATGCAATTTGGCAACCGGCAATGTAATTAGCATGCCGAATATTACTTGGATTGTGAATTGGAACGAAATCGCCAATAGGTAAGACCATTTTACAATTTGGGCCCAAGTTAGAAGCAGAGCCTAAGGTGTAAATTATCGATAGTCCATATCTCGGAAACTATAAGAGATAATGCAATTTGGCAACCGGCAATGTAATTAGCATGCCGAATATTACTTGGAATGTGAATTGGAACGAAATCGCCAATAGATAAGACCATTTTACAATTTGGGCCCAAGTTAGAAGCAGAGCCTAAGGTGTAAATTATTGATAGTCCATATCTCGGAAACTATAAGAGATAATGCAATTTCGCAACCGGCAATGTAATTAGCATGCCGAATATCACTTGGAATGTGAATTGGGACGAAATCGCCAATAGATAAGACCATTTTACAATTTGGGCGCAAGTTAGAAGCAGAGCCTAAGGTGTAAATTATCGATAGTCCATATCTCGGAAACTATAAGAGATAATGCAATTTGGCAACCGGCAATGTAATTAGCATGCCGAATATTACTTGGAATGTGAATTGGAACGAAATCGCCAATAGATAAGACCATTTTACAAATTGGGCCCAAGTTAGAAGCAGAGCCTAAGGTGTAAATTATCGATAGTCCATATCTCGGAAACTATAAGAGATAATTCAATTTGGCAACCGGCAATGTAATTAGCATGCCGGATATTACTTGGAATGTGAATTGGAACGAAATCGCCAATAGATAAGACCATTTTACAATTTGGGCCCAAGTTAGAAGCAGAGCCTAAGGTGTAAATTATCGATAGTCCATATCTCGGAAACTATAAGAGATAATGCAATTTGGCAACCGGCAATGTAATTAGTATGCCGAATATTACTTGGAATGTGAATTGGAACGAAATCGCCAATAGATAAGACGATTTTACAATTTGGGCCCAAGTTAGAAGCAGAGCCTAAGATGTAAATTATCGATAGTCCATATCTCGGAAACTATAAGAGATAATGCAATTTTTCAACCGGCAATGTAATTAGCATGCCGAATATTACTTGGAATGTGAATGGGAACGAAATCGCCAATAGATAAGACCATTTTACAATTTGGGCCCAAGTTAGAAGCAGAGCCTAAGGTGTAAATTATCGATAGTCCATATCTCGGAAACTATAAGAGATAATGCAATTTGGCAACCGGCAATGTAATTAGCATGCCGAATATTACTTGGATTGTGAATTGGAACGAAATCGCCAATAGGTAAGACCATTTTACAATTTGGGCCCAAGTTAGAAGCAGAGCCTAAGGTGTAAATTATCGATAGTCCATATCTCGGAAACTATAAGAGATAATGCAATTTGGCAACCGGCAATGTAATTAGCATGCCGAATATTACTTGGAATGTGAATTGGAACGAAATCGCCAATAGATAAGACGATTTTACAATTTGGGCCCAAGTTAGAAGCAGAGCCTAAGGTGTAAATTATCGATAGTCCATATCTCGGAAACTATAAGAGATAATGCAATTTGGCAACCGGCAATGTAATTAGCATGCCGAATATTACTTGGAATATGAATTGGAACGAAATCGCCAATAGAGAAGACCATTTTACAATTTGGGCCCAAGTTAGAAGCAGAGCCTAAGGTGTAAATTATCGATAGTCCATATCTCGGAAACTATAAGAGATAATGCAATTTGGCAACCGGCAATGTAATTAGCATGCCGAATATTACTTGGAATGTGAATTGGAACGAAATCGCCAATAGAGAAGACCATTTTACAATTTGGGCCCAAGTTAGAAGCAGAGCCTAAGGTGTAAATTATCGATAGTCCATATCTCGGAAACTATAAGAGATAATGCAATTTGGCAACAGGCAATGTAATTAGCATGCCGAATATTACTTGGAAGGTGAATTGGAACGAAATCGCCAATAGATAAGACCATTTTACAATTTGGGCCCAAGTTAGAAGCAGAGCCTAAGGTGTAAATTATCGATAGTCCATATCTCGGAAACTATAAGAGATAATGCAATTTGGCAACCGGCAATGTAATTAGCATGCCGAATATTACTTGGAATGTGAATTGGAACGAAATCGCCAATAGAGAAGACCATTTTACAATTTGGGCCCAAGTTAGAAGCACAGCCTAAGGTGTAAATTATCGATAGTCCATATCTCGGAAACTATAAGAGATAATGCAATTTGGCAACCGGCAATGTAATTAGCATGCCGAATATTACTTGGAATGTGAATTGGAACGAAAACGCCAATAGATAAGACCATTTTACAATTTGGGCCCAAGTTAGAAGCAGAGGCTAAGGTGTAAATTATCGATAGTCCATATCCCGGAAACTATAAGAGATAATGCAATTTGGCAACCGGAAATGTAATTAGCATGCCGAATATTACTTGGAATGTGAATTGGAACGAAATCGCCAATAGATAAGACCATTTTACAATTTGGGCCCAAGTTAGAAGCAGAGCCTAAGGTGTAAATTATTGATAGTCCATATCTCGGAAACTATAAGAGATAATGCAATTTCGCAAGCGGCAATGTAATTAGCATGCCGAATATTACTTGGAGTGTGAATTGGAACGAAATCGCCAATAGATAAGACCATTTTACAATTTGGGCCCAAGTTAGAAGCAGAGCCTAAGGTGTAAATTATCGATAGTCCATATCTCGGAAACTATAAGAGATAATGCAATTTGGCAAGCGGCAATGTAATTAGCATGCCGAATATTACTTGGAATGTGAATTGGAACGAAATCGCCAATAGATAAGACCATTTTACAATTTGGGCCCAAGTTAGAAGCAGAGCCTAAGGTGTAAATTATCGATAGTCCATATCTCGGAAACTATAAGAGATAATGCAATTTGGCAACCGGCAATGTAATTAGCATGCCGAGTATTACTTGGAATGTGAATTGGAACGAAATCGCCAATAGATAAGACCATTTTACAATTTGGGCCCAAGTTAGAAGCAGAGCCTAAGGTGTAAATTATCGACAGTCCATATCTCGGAAACTATAAGAGATAATGCAATTTGGCAACCGGCAATGTAATTAGCATGCCGAATATTACTTGGAATGTGAATTGGAACGAAATCGCCAATAGATGAGACCATTTTACAATTTGGGCCCAAGTTAGAAGCAGAGCCTAAGGTGTAAATTATCGATAGTCCATATCTCGAAAACTATAAGAGATAATGCAATTTGGCAACCGGCAATGTAATTAGCATGCCGAATATTACTTGGAATGTGAATTGGAACGAAATCGCCAATAGATAAGACCATTTTACAATTTGGGCCCAAGTTAGAAGCAGAGCCTAAGGTGTAAATTATCGAGAGTCCATATCTCGGAAACTATAAGAGATAATGCAATTTGGCAACCGGCAATATAATTAGCATGCCGAATATTACTTGGAATGTGAATTGGAACGAAATCGCCAATAGATAAGACCATTTTACAATTTGGGTCCAAGTTAGAAGCAGAGCCTAAGGTGTAAATTATTGATAGTCCATATCTCGGAAACTATAAGAGATAATGCAATTTCGCAACCGGCAATGTAATTAGCATGCCGAATATTACTTGGAGTGTGAATTGGAACGAAATCGCCAATAGGTAAGACCATTTTACAATTTGGGCCCAGGTTAGAAGCAGAGCCTAAGGTGTAAATTATCGATAGTCCATATCTCGGAAACTATAAGAGATAATGCAATTTGGCAACCGGCAATGTAATTAGCATGCCGAATATTACTTGGAATGTGAATTGGAACGAAATCGCCAATAGAGAAGACCATTTTACAATTTGGGCCCAAGTTAGAAGCAGAGCCTAAGGTGTAAATTATCGATAGTCCATATCTCGGAAACTATAAGAGATAATGCAATTTGGCAACCGGCAATGTAATTAGCATGCCGAATATTACTTGGAATGTGAATTGGAACGAAATCGCCAATAGAGAAGACCATTTTACAATTTGGGCCCAAGTTAGAAGCAGAGCCTAAGGTGTAAATTATCGATAGTCCATATCTCGGAAACTATAAGAGATAATGCAATTTGGCAACCGGCAATGTAATTAGCATGCCGAATATTACTTGGAATGTGAATTGGAACGAAAACGCCAATAGATAAGACCATTTTACAATTTGGGCCCAAGTTAGAAGCAGAGGCTAAGGTGTAAATTATCGATAGTCCATATCTCGGAAACTATAAGAGATAATGCAATTTGGCAACCGGAAATGTAATTAGCATGCCGAATATTACTTGGAATGTGAATTGGAACGAAATCGCCAATAGATAAGACCATTTTACAATTTGGGCCCAAGTTAGAAGCAGAGCCTAAGGTGTAAATTATCGATAGTCCATATCTCGGAAACTATAAGAGATAATGCAATTTGGCAACCGGCAATGTAATTAGCATGCCGAATATTACTTGGAATGTGAATTGGAACGAAATCGCCAATAGAGAAGACCATTTTACAATTTGGGCCCAAGTTAGAAGCAGAGCCTAAGGTGTAAATTATCGATAGTCCATATCTCGGAAACTATAAGAGATAATGCAATTTGGCAACCGGCAGTGTAATTAGCATGCCGAATATTACTTGGAATGTGAATTGGAACGAAAACGCCAATAGATAAGACCATTTTACAATTTGGGCCCAAGTTAGAAGCAGAGGCTAAGGTGTAAATTATCGATAGTCCATATCTCGGAAACTATAAGAGATAATGCAATTTGGCAACCGGAAATGTAATTAGCATGCCGAATATTACTTGGAATGTGAATTGGAACGAAATCGCCAATAGATAAGACCATTTTACAATTTGGGCCCAAGTTAGAAGCAGAGCCTAAGGTGTAAATTATCGATAGTCCATATCTCGGAAACTATAAGAGATAATGCAATTTGGCAACCGGCAATGTAATTAGCATGCCGAATATTACTTGGATTGTGAATTCGAACGAAATCGCCAATAGATAAGACCATTTTACAATTTGGGCCCAAGTTAGAAGCAGAGCCTAAGGTGTAAATTATCGATAGTCCATATCTCGGAAACTATAAGAGATAATGCAATTTGGCAACCGGCAATGTAATTAGCATGCCGAATATTACTTGGAATGTGAATTGCAACTAAATCGCCAATAGATAAGACCATTTTACAATTTGGGCCCAAGTTAGAAGCAGAGCCTAAGGTGTAAATTATCGATAGTCCATATCTCGGAAACTATAAGAGATAATGCAATTTGGCAACCGGCAATGTAATTAGCATGCCGAATATTACTTGGAATGTGAATTGCAACTAAATCGCCAATAGATAAGACCATTTTACAATTTGGGCCCAAGTTAGAAGCAGAGCCTAAGGTGTAAATTATTGATAGTCCATATCTCGGAAACTATAAGAGATAATGCAATTTCGCAACCGGCAATGTAATTAGCATGCCGAATATCACTTGGAATGTGAATTGGGACGAAATCGCCAATAGATAAGACCATTTTACAATTTGGGCCCAAGTTAGAAGCAGAGCCTAAGGTGTAAATTATCGATAGTAAATATCTCGGAAACTATAAGAGATAATGCAATTTGGTAACCGGCAATGTAATTAGAATGCCGAATATTACTTGGAATGTGAATTGGAACGAAATCGCCAATAGATAAGACCATTTTACAATTTGGGCCCAAGTTAGAAGCAGAGCCTAAGGTGTAAATTATCGATAGTCCATATCTCGGAAACTATAAGAGATAATGCAATTTGGCAACCGGCAATGTAATTAGCATGCCGAATATTACTTGGAATGTGAATTGGAACGAAATCGCCAATAGGTAAGACAGTTTTACAATTTGGGCCCAAGTTAGAAGCAGAGCCTAAGGTGTAAATTATCGATAGTCCATATCTCGGAAACTATAAGAGATAATTCAATTTGGCAACCGGCAATGTAATTAGCATGCCGAATATTACTTGGAATGTGAATTGGAACGAAATCGCCAATAGATAAGACCATTTTACAATTTGGGCACAAGTTAGAAGCAGAGCCTAATGTGTAAATTATCGATAGTCCATATCTCGGAAACTATAAGAGATAATGCAATTTGGCAACCGGCAATGTAATTAGCATGCCGAATATTACTTGGAATGTGAATTGGAACGAAATCGCCAATAGATAAGACCATTTTACAATTTGGGCCCAAGTTAGAAGCAGAGCCTAAGGTGTAAATTATCGATAGTCCATATCTCGGAAACTATAAGAGATAATGCAATTTGGCAACCGGCAATGTAATTAGCATGCCGAATATTACTTGGAATGGGAATTGGAACGAAATCGCCAATAGATAAGACCATTTTACAATTTGGGCCCAAGTTAGAAGCAGAGCCTAAGGTGTAAATTATCGATAGTCCATATCTCAGAAACTATAAGAGATAATGCAATTTCGCAACCGGCAATGTAATTAGCATGCCGGATATTACTTGGAATGTGAATTGGAACGAAATCGCCAATAGATAAGACCATTTTACAATTTGGGCCCAAGTTAGAAGCAGAGCCTAAGGTGTAAATTACCGATAGTCCATATCTCGGAAACTATAAGAGATAATGCAATTTTTCAACCGGCAATGTAATTAGCATGCCGAATATTACTTGGAATGTGAATTGGAACGAAATCGCCAATAGATAAGACGATTTTACAATTTGGGCCCAAGTTAGAAGTAGAGCCTAAGGTGTAAATTATCGATAGTCCATATCTCGGAAACTATAAGAGATAAATCAATTTGGCAACCGGCAATGTAATTAGCATGCCGGATATTACTTGGAATGTGAATTGGAACGAAATCGCCAATAGATAAGACCATTTTACAATTTGGGCCCAAGTTAGAAGCAGAGCCTAAGGTGTAAATTACCGATAGTCCATATCTCGGAAACTATAATAGATAATGCAATTTTTCAACCGGCAATGTAATTAGCATGCCGAATATTACTTGGAATGTGAATTGGAACGAAATCGCCAATAGAGAAGACCATTTTACAATTTGGGCCCAAGTTAGAAGCAGAGCCTAAGGTGTAAATTATCGATAGTCCATATCTCGGAAACTATAAGAGATAATGCAATTTGGCAACCGGCAATGTAATTAGCATGCCGAATATTACTTGGAATGTGAATTGGAACGAAATCGCCAATAGAGAAGACCATTTTACAATTTGGGCCCAAGTTAGAAGCAGAGCCTAAGGTGTAAATTATCGATAGTCCATATCTCGGAAACTATAAGAGATAATGCAATTTGGCAACCGGCAATGTAATTAGCATGCCGAATATTACTTGGAATGTGAATTGGAACGAAATCGCCAATAGATAAGACCATTTTACAATTTGGGCCCAAGTTAGAAGCAGAGCCTAAGGTGTAAATTATCGATAGTCCATATCTCGGAAACTATAAGAGATAATGCAATTTGGCAACCGGCAATGTAATTAGCATGCCGAATATTACTTGGAATGTGAATTGGAACGAAATCGCCAATAGAGAAGACCATTTTACAATTTGGGCCCAAGTTAGAAGCAGAGCCTAAGGTGTAAATTATCGATAGTCCATATCTCGGAAACTATAAGAGATAATGCAATTTGGCAACCGGCAATGTAATTAGCATGCCGAATATTACTTGGAATGTGAATTGGAACGAAATCGCCAATAGATAAGACCATTTTACAATTTGGGCCCAAGTTAGAAGCAGAGCCTAAGGTGTAAATTATCGATAGTCCATATCTCGGAAACTATAAGAGATAATGCAATTTGGCAACCGGCAATGTAATTAGCATGCCGAATATTACTTGGAATGTGAATTGGAACGAAATCGCCAATAGATAAGACCATTTTACAATTTGGGCCCAAGTTAGAAGCAGAGCCTAAGGTGTAAATTATTGATAGTCCATATCTCGGAAACTATAAGAGATAATGCAATTTCGCAACCGGCAATGTAATTAGCATGCCGAATATCACTTGGAATGTGAATTGGGACGAAATCGCCAATAGATAAGACCATTTTACAATTTGGGCCCAAGTTAGAAGCAGAGCCTAAGGTGTAAATTATCGATAGTCCATATCTCGGAAACTATAAGAGATAATGCAATTTGGCAACCGGCAATGTAATTAGCATGCCGAATATTACTTGGAATGTGAATTGGAACGAAATCGCCAATAGATAAGACCATTTTACAATTTGGGCCCAAGTTAGAAGCAGAGCCTAAGATGTAAATTATCGATAGTCCATATCTCGGAAACTATAAGAGATAATGCAATTTGGCAACCGGCAATGTAATTAGCATGCCGAATATTACTTGGAATGTGAATTGGAACGAAATCGCCAATAGATAAGACCATTTTACAAATTGGGCCCAAGTTAGAAGCAGAGACTAAGGTGTAAATTATCGATAGCCCATATCTCGGAAACTATAAGAGATAATTCAATTTGGCAACCGGCAATGTAATTAGCATGCCGGATATTACTTGGAATGTGAATTGGAACGAAATCGCCAATAGATAAGACCATTTTACAATTTGGGCCCAAGTTAGAAGCAGAGCCTAAGGTGTAAATTATCGATAGTCCATATCTCGGAAACTATAAGAGATAATGCAATTTGGCAACCGGCAATGTAATTAGCATGCCGAATATTACTTGGAATGTGAATTGGAACGAAATCGCCAATAGATAAGACCATTTTACAATTTGGGCCCAAGTTAGAAGCAGAGCCTAAGGTGTAAATTATTGATAGTCCATATCTCGGAAACTATAAGAGATAATGCAATTTCGCAACCGGCAATGTAATTAGCATGCCGAATATCACTTGGAATGTGAATTGGGACGAAATCGCCAATAGATAAGACCATTTTACAATTTGGGCCCAAGTTAGAAGCAGAGCCTAAGGTGTAAATTATCGATAGTCCATATCTCGGAAACTATAAGAGATAATGCAATTTGGCAACCGGCAATGTAATTAGCATGCCGAATATTACTTGGAATGTGAATTGGAACGAAATCGCCAATAGATAAGACCATTTTACAATGTGGGCCCAAGTTACAAGCAGAGCCTATGGTGTAAATTATCGATAGTCCATATCTCGGAAACTATAAGAGATAATGCAATTTGGCAACCGGCAATTTAATTAGCATGCCGAATATTACTTGGAATGTGAATTGGAACGAAATCGCCAATAGATAAGACCATTTTACAATTTGGGCCCAAGTTAGAAGCAGAGCCTAAGGTGTAAATTATCGATAGTCCATATCTCGGAAACTATAAGAGTTAATGCAATTTGGCAACCGGCAATGTAATTAGCATGCCGAATATTACTTGGAATGTGAATTGGAACGAAATCGCCAATAGATAAGACCATTTTACAATTTGGGCCCAAGTTAGAAGTAAAGCCTAAGGTGTAAATTATCGATAGTCCATATCTCGGAAACTATAAGAGATAATGCAATTTGGCAACCGGCAATGTAATTAGCATGCCGAATATTACTTGGAATGTGAATTGGAACGAAATCGCCAATAGATAAGACCATTTTACAAATTGGGCCCAAGTTAGAAGCAGAGACTAAGGTGTAAATTATCGATAGTCCATATCTCGGAAACTATAAGAGATAATTCAATTTGGCAACCGGCAATGTAATTAGCATGCCGGATATTACTTGGAATGTGAATTGGAACGAAATCGCCAATAGATAAGACCATTTTACAATTTGGGCCCAAGTTAGAAGCAGAGCCTAAGGTGTAAATTATCGATAGTCCATATCTCGGAAACTATAAGAGATAATGCAATTTGGCAACCGGCAATGTAATTAGCATGCCGAATATTACTTGGAATGTGAATTGGAACGAAATCGCCAATAGATAAGACCATTTTACAATTTGGGCCCAAGTTAGAAGCAGAGCCTAAGGTGTAAATTATTGATAGTCCATATCTCGGAAACTATAATAGATAATGCAATTTCGCAACCGGCAATGTAATTAGCATGCCGAATATCACTTGGAATGTGAATTGGGACGAAATCGCCAATAGATAAGACCATTTTACAATTTGGGCCCAAGTTAGAAGCAGAGCCTAAGGTGTAAATTATCGATAGTCCATATCTCGGAAACTATAAGAGATAATGCAATTTGGCAACCGGCAATGTAATTAGCATGCCGAATATTACTTGGAATGTGAATTGGAACGAAATCGCCAATAGATAAGACCATTTTACAATGTGGGCCCAAGTTATAAGCAGAGCCTATGGTGTAAATTATCGATAGTCCATATCTCGGAAACTATAAGATATAATGCAATTTGGCAACCGGCAATTTAATTAGCATGCCGAATATTACTTGGAATGTGAATTGGAACGAAATCGCCAATAGATAAGACCATTTTACAATTTGGGCCCAAGTTAGAAGCAGAGCCTAAGGTGTAAATTATCGATAGTCCATATCTCGGAAACTATAAGAGTTAATGCAATTTGGCAACCGGCAATGTAATTAGCATGCCGAATATTACTTGGAATGTGAATTGGAACGAAATCGCCAATAGATAAGACCATTTTACAATTTGGGCCCAAGTTAGAAGTAAAGCCTAAGGTGTAAATTATCGATAGTCCATATCTCGGAAACTATAAGAGATAATGCAATTTGGCAACCGGCAATGTAATTAGCATGCCGAATATTACTTGGAATGTGAATTGGAACGAAATCGCCAATAGATAAGACCATTTTACAATTTGGGCCCAAGTTAGAAGCAGAGCCTAAGGTGTAAATTATCGATAGTCCATATCTCGGAAACTATAAGAGATAATGCAATTTGGCAACCGGCAATGTAATTAGCATGCCGAATATTACTTGGAATGTGAATTGGAACGAAATCGCCAATAGATAAGACCATTTTACAATTTGGGCCCAAGTTAGAAGCAGAGCCTAAGGTGTAAATTATCGATAGTCCATATCTCGGAAACTATAAGAGATAATGCAATTTGGCAACCGGCAATGTAATTAGCATGCCGAATATTACTTGGAATGTGAATTGGAACGAAATCGCCAATAGATAAGACCATTTTACAATTTGGGCCCAAGTTAGAAGCAGAGCCTAAGGTGTAAATTATCGATAGTCCATATCTCGGAAACTATAAGAGATAATGCAATTTGGCAACCGGCAATGTAATTAGCATGCCGAATATTACTTGGAATGTGAATTGGAACGAAATCGCCAATAGATAAGACCATTTTACAATTTGGGCCCAAGTTAGAAGCAGAGACTAAGGTGTAAATTATCGATAGTCCATATCTCGGAAACTATAAGAGATAATGTAATTTGGCAACCGGCAATGTAATTAGCATGCCGAATATTACTTGGAATGTGAATTGGAACGAAATCGCCAATAGATAAGACCATTTTACAATTTGGGCCCAAGTTAGAAGCAGAGCCTAAGATGTAAATTATCGATAGTCCATATCTCGGAAACTATAAGAGATAATGCAATTTGGCAACCGGAAATGTAATTAGCATGCCGAATATTACTTGGAATGTGAATTGGAACGAAATCGCCAATAGATAAGACGATTTTACAATTTGGGCCCAAGTTAGAAGCAGAGCCTAAGATGTAAAGTATCGATAGTCCATATCTCGGAAACTATAAGAGATAATGCAATTTGGCAACCGGCAATGTAATTAGCAAGCCGAATATTACTTGGAATGTGAATTGGAACGAAATCGCCAATAGGTAAGACCATTTTACAATTTGGGCCCAAGTTAGAAGCAGAGCCTAAGGTGTAAATTATCGATAGTCCATATCTCGGAAACTATAAGAGATAATTCAATTTGGCAACCGGCAATGTAATTAGCATGCCGGATATTACTTGGAATGTGAATTGGAACGAAATCGCCAATAGTTAAGACCATTTTACAATTTGGGCCCAAGTTAGAAGCAGAGCCTAAGGTGTAAATTACCGATAGTCCATATCTCGGAAACTATAAGAGATAATGCAATTTGGCAACCGGCAATGTAATTAGCATGCCGAATATTACTTGGAATGTGAATTGGAACGAAATCGCCAATAGATAAGACCATTTTACAATTTGGGCCCAAGTTAGAAGCAGAGCCTAAGGCGTAAATTATCGATAGTCCATATCTCGGAAACTATAAGAGATAATGCAATTTGGCAACCGGCAATGTAATTAGCATGCCGAATATTACTTGATATGTGAATTGGAACGAAATCGCCAATAGATAAGACCATTTTACAATTTGGGCCCAAGTTAGAAGCAGAGCCTATGGTGTAAATTATCGATAGTCCATATCTCGGAAACTATAAGAGATAATGCAATTTGGCAACCGGCAATGTAATTAGCATGCCGAATATTACTTGGAATGTGAATTGGAACGAAATCGCCAATAGATAAGACCATTTTACAATTAGGGCCCAAGTTAGAAGCAGAGCCTAAGGTGTAAATTATTGATAGTCCATATCTCGGAAACTATAAGAGATAATGCAATTTCGCAACCGGCAATGTAATTAGCATGCCGAATATTACTTGGAGTGTGAATTGGAACGAAATCGCCAATAGATAAGACCATTTTACAATTTGGGCCCAAGTTAGAAGCAGAGCCTAAGGTGTAAATTATCGATAGTCCATATCTCGGAAACTATAAGAGATAATGCAATTTGGCAACCGGCAATGTAATTAGCATGCCAAATATTACTTGGAATGTGAATTGGAACGAAATCGCCAATAGATAAGACCATTTTACAATTTGGGCCCAAGTTAGAAGCAGAGCCTAAGGTGTAAATTATCGATACTCCATATCTCGGAAACTATAAGAGATAATGCAATTTGGCAACCGGCAATGTAATTAGCATGCCGAATATTACTTGGAATGTGAATTGGAACGAAATCGCCAATAGATAAGACCATTTTACAATTTGGGCCCAAGTTAGAAGCAGAGCCTAAGGTGTAAATTATCGATAGTCCATATCTCGGAAACTATAAGAGATAATGCAATTTGGCAACCGGCAATGTAATTAGCATGCCGAATATTACTTGGAATGTGAATTGGAACGAAATCGCCAATAGATAAGACCATTTTACAATTTGGGCCCAAGTTAGAAGCAGAGCCTAAGGTGTAAATTATCGATAGTCCATATCTCGGAAACTATAAGAGATAATGCAATTTGGCAACCGGCAATGTAATTAGCATGCCGAATATTACTTGGAATGTGAATTGGAACGAAATCGCCAATAGATAAGACCATTTTACAATTTGGGCCCAAGTTAGAAGCAGAGCCTAAGGTGTAAATTATCGATAGTCCATATCTCGGAAACTATAAGAGATAATGTAATTTGGCAACCGGCAATGTAATTAGCATGCCGAATATTATTTGGAATGTGAATTGGAACGAAATCGCCAATAGATAAGACCATTTTACAATTTGGGCCCAAGTTAGAAGCAGAGCCTAAGATGTAAATTATCGATAGTCCATATCTCGGAAACTATAAGAGATAATGCAATTTGGCAACCGGCAATGTAATTAGCATGCCGAATATTACTTGGAATGTGAATTGGAACGAAATCGCCAATAGATAAGACGATTTTACAATTTGGGCCCAAGTTAGAAGCAGAGCCTAAGATGTAAAGTATCGATAGTCCATATCTCGGAAACTATAAGAGATAATGCAATTTGGCAACCGGCAATGTAATTAGCAAGCCGAATATTACTTGGAATGTGAATTGGAACGAAATCGCCAATAGGTAAGACCATTTTACAGTTTGGGCCCAAGTTAGAAGCAGAGCCTAAGGTGTAAATTATCGATAGTTCATATCTCGGAAACTATAAGAGATAATGCAATTTGGCAACCGGCAATGTAATTAGCATGCCGAATATTACTTGGAATGTGAATTGGAACGAAATCGCCAATAGATAAGACCATTTTACAATTTGGGCCCAAGTTTGAAGCAGAGCCTAAGGTGTAAATTATCGATAGTCCATATCTCGGAAACTATAAGAGATAATGCAATTTGGCAACCGGCATTGTAATTAGCATGCCGAATATTACTTGGAATGTGAATTGGAACGAAATCGCTAATAGAGAAGACCATTTTACAATTTGGGCCCAAGTTAGAAGCAGAGCCTAAGGTGTAAATTATCGATAGTCCATATCTCGGAAACTATAAGAGATAATGCAATTTGACAACCGGCAATGTAATTAGCATGCCGAATATTACTTGGAATGTGAATTGGAACGAAAACGCCAATAGATAAGACCATTTTACAATTTGGGCCCAAGTTAGAAGCAGAGCCTAAGGTGTAAATTATCGATAGTCCATATCTCGGAAACTATAAGAGATAATGCAATTTGGCAACCGGCAATGTAATTAGCATGCCGAATATTACTTGGAATGTGAATTGGAACGAAATCGCCAATAGATAAGACCATTTTACAATTTGGGACCAAGTTAGAAGCAGAGCCTAAGGTGTAAATTATCGATAGTCCATATCTCGGAAACTATAAGAGATAATGCAATTTGGCAACCGGCAATGTAATTAGCATGCCGAATATTACTTGGAATGTGAATTGGAACGAAATCGCCAATAGGTAAGACCATTTTACAATTTGGGCCCAAGTTAGAAGCAGAGCCTAAGGTGTAAATTATCGATAGTCCATATCTCGGAAACTATAAGAGATAATTCAATTTGGCAACCGGCAATGTAATTAGCATGCCGGATATTACTTGGAATGTGAATTGGAACGAAATCGCCAATAGATAAGACCATTTTACAATTTGGGCCCAAGTTAGAAGCAGAGCCTAAGGTGTAAATTACCGATAGTCCATATCTCGGAAACTATAAGAGATAATGCAGCTTGGCAACCGGCAATGTAATTAGCATGCCGAATATTACTTGGAATGTGAATTGGAACGAAATCGCCAATAGATAAGACGATTTTACAATTTGTGCCCAAGTTAGAAGCAGAGCCTAAGGTGTAAATTATCGATAGTCCATATCTCGGAAACTATAAGAGATAATGCAATTTGGCAACCGGCAATGTAATTAGCATGCCGAATATTACTTGGAATGTGAATTGGAACAAAATCGCCAATAGAGAAGACCATTTTACAATTAGGGCCCAAGTTAGAAGCAGAGCCTAAGGTGTAAATTATCGATAGTCCATATCTCGGAAACAATAAGAGATAATGCAATTTGGCAACCGGCAATGTAATTAGCATGCCGAATATTACTTGGAATGTGAATTGGAACGAAATCGCCAATTGAGAAGACCATTTTACAATTTGGGCCCAAGTTAGAAGCAGAGCCTAAGGTGTAAATTATCGATAGTCCATATATCGGAAACTATAAGAGATAATGCAATTTAGCAACCGGCAATGTAATTGGCATGCCGAATATTACTTGGAATGTGAATTGGAACGAAATCGCCAATAGAGAAGACCATTTTACAATTTGGGCCCAAGTTAGAAGCAGAGCCTAAGGTGTAAATTATCGATAGTCCATATCTCGGAAACTATAAGAGATAATGCAATTTGGCAACCGGCAATGTAATTAGCATGCCGAATATTACTTGGAATGTGAATTGGAACGAAAACGCCAATAGATAAGACCATTTTACAATTTGGGCCCAAGTTAGAAGCAGAGGCTAAGGTGTAAATTATCGATAGTCCATATCTCGGAAACTATAAGAGATAATGCAATTTGGCAACCGGCTATGTAATTAGCATGCCGAATATTACTTGGAATGTGAATTGGAACGAAATCGCCAATAGATAAGACCATTTTACAATTTGGGCCCCAGTTAGAAGCAGAGCCTAAGGTGTAAATTATCGATAGTCCATATTTCGGAAACTATAAGAGATAATGCAATTTGGCAACCGGCAATGTAATTAGCATGCCGAATATTACTTGGAATGTGAATTGGAACGAAATCGCCAATAGATAAGACCATTTTACAATTTGGGCCCAAGTTAGAAGCAGAGCCTAAGGTGTAAATTATTGATAGTCCATATCTCGGAAACTATAAGAGATAATGCAATTTCGCAACCGGCAATGTAATTAGCATGCCGAATATCACTTGGAATGTGAATTGGGACGAAATCGCCAATAGATAAGACCATTTTACAATTTGGGCCCAAGTTAGAAGCAGAGCCTAAGGTGTAAATTATCGATAGTCCATATCTCGGAAACTATAAGAGATAATGCAATTTGGCAACCGGCAATGTAATAAGCATGCCGAATATTACTTGGAATGTGAATTGGTACGAAATCGCCAATAGATAAGACCATTTTACAATGTGGGCCCAAGTTATAAGCAGAGCCTATGGTGTAAATTATCGATAGTCCATATCTCGGAAACTATAAGAGATAATGCAATTTGGCAACCGGCAATGTAATTAGCATGCCGAATATTACTTGGAATGTGAATTGGAACGAAATCGCCAATAGATAAGACCATTTTACAATTTGGGCCCAAGTTAGAAGCAGAGCCTAAGGTGTAAATTATCGATAGTCCATATCTCGGAAACTATAAGAGTTAATGCAATTTGGCAACCGGCAATGTAATTAGCATGCCGAATATTACTTGGAATGTGAATTGGAACGAAATCGCCAATAGATAAGACCATTTTACAATTTGGGCCCAAGTTAGAAGTAAAGCCTAAGGTGTAAATTATCGATAGTCCATATCTCGGAAACTATAAGAGATAATGCAATTTGGCAACCGGCAATGTAATTAGCATGCCGAATATTACTTGGAATGTGAATTGGAACGAAATCGCCAATAGATAAGACCATTTTACAATTTGGGCCCAAGTTAGAAGCAGAGCCTAAGGTGTAAATTATCGATAGTCCATATCTCGGAAACTATAAGAGATAATGCAATTTGGCAACCGGCAATGTAATTAGCATGCCGAATATTACTTGGAATGTGAATTGGAACGAAATCGCCAATAGATAAGACCATTTTACAATTTGGGCCCAAGTTAGAAGCAGAGCCTAAGGTGTAAATTATCGATAGTCCATATCTCGGAAACTATAAGAGATAATGCAATTTGGCTACCGGCAATGTAATTAGCATGCCGAATATTACTTGGAATGTGAATTGGAACGAAATCGCCAATAGATAAGACCATTTTACAATTTGGGCCCAAGTTAGAAGCAGAGCCTAAGGTGTAAATTATTGATAGTCCATATCTCGGAAACTATAAGAGAATGCAATTTCGCAACCGGCAATGTAATTAGCATGCCGAATATTACTTGGAGTGTGAATTGGAACGAAATCGCCAATAGATAAGACCATTTTACAATTTGGGCCCAAGTTAGAAGCAGAGCCTAAGGTGTAAATTATCGATAGTCCATATCTCGGAAACTATAAGAGATAATGCAATTTGGCAACCGGCAATGTAATTAGCATGCCGAATATTACTTGGAATGTGAATTGGAACGAAATCGCCAATAGATAAGACCATTTTACAATTTGGGCCCAAGTTAGAAGCAGAGCCTAAGGTGTAAATTATCGATACTCCATATCTCGGAAACTATAAGAGATAATGCAATTTGGCAACCGGCAATGTAATTAGCATGCCGAATATTACTTGGAATGTGAATTGGAACGAAATCGCCAATAGATAAGACCATTTTACAATTTGGGCCCAAGTTAGAAGCAGAGCCTAAGGTGTAAATTATCGATAGTCCATATCTCGGAAACTATAAGAGATAATGCAATTTGGCAACCGGCAATGTAATTAGCATGCCGAATATTACTTGGAATGTGAATTGGAACGAAATCGCCAATAGATAAGACCATTTTACAATTTTGGCCCAAGTTAGAAGCAGAGCCTAAGATGTAAATTATCGATAGTCCATATCTCGGAAACTATAAGAGATAATGCAATTTGGCAACCGGCAATGTAATTAGCATGCCGAATATTACTTGGAATGTGAATTGGAACGAAATCGCCAATAGATAAGACCATTTTACAATTTGGGCCCAAGTTAGAAGCAGAGCCTAAGGTGTAAATTATCGATAGTCCATATCTCGGAAACTATAAGAGATAATGTAATTTGGCAACCGGCAATGTAATTAGCATGCCGAATATTACTTGGAATGTGAATTGGAACGAAATCACCAATAGATAAGACCATTTTACAATTTGGGCCCAAGTTAGAAGCAGAGCCTAAGATGTAAATGATCGATAGTCCATATCTCGGAAACTATAAGAGATAATGCAATTTGGCAACCGGCAATGTAATTAGCATGCCGAATATTACTTGGAATGTGAATTGGAACGAAATCGCCAATAGATAAGACGATTTTACAATTTGGGCCCAAGTTAGAAGCAGAGCCTAAGATGTAAATTATCGATAGTCCATATCTCGGAAACTATAAGAGATAATGCAATTTGGCAACCGGCAATGTAATTAGCAAGCCGAATATTACTTGGAATGTGAATTGGAACGAAATCGCCAATAGGTAAGACCATTTTACAATTTGGGCCCAAGTTAGAAGCAGAGCCTAAGGTGTAAATTATCGATAGTCCATATCTCGGAAACTATAAGAGATAATTCAATTTGGCAACCGGCAATGTAATTAGCATGCCGAATATTACTTGGATTGTGAATAGGAACGAAATCGCCAATAGATAAGACGATTTTACAATTTGGGCCCAAGTTAGAAGCAGAGCTTAAGGTGTAAATTATCGATAGTCCATATCTCGGAAACTATAAGAGATAATGCAATTTGGCAACAGGCAATGTAATTAGCATGCCGAATATTACTTGGAATGTGAATTGGAACGAAATCGCCAATAGAGAAGACCATTTTACAATTTGGGCCCAAGTTAGAAGCAGAGCCTAAGGTGTAAATTATCGATAGTCCATATCTCGGAAACTATAAGAGATAATGCAATTTGGCAACCGGCAATGTAATTAGCATGCCGAATATTACTTGGAATGTGAATTGGAACGAAATCGCCAATAGATAAGACCATTTTACAATTTGGGCCCAAGTTAGAAGCAGAGCCTAAGGTGTAAATAATCGATAGTCCATATCTCGGAAACTATAAGAGATAATGCAATTTGGCAACCGGCAATGTAATTAGCATGCCGAATATTACTTGGAATGTGAATTGGAACGAAATCGCTAATAGAGAAGACCATTTTACAATTTGGGCCCAAGTTAGAAGCAGAGCCTAAGGTGTAAATTATCGATAGTCCATATCTCGGAAACTATAAGAGATAATGCAATTTGGCAACCGGCAATGTAATTAGCATGCCGAATATTACTTGGAATGTGAATTGGAACGAAAACGCCAATAGATAAGACCATTTTACAATTTGGGCCCAAGTTAGAAGCAGAGCCTAAGGTGTAAATTATCGATAGTCCATATCTCGGAAACTATAAGAGATAATGCAATTTGGCAACCGGCAATGTAATTAGCATGCCGAATATTACTTGGAATGTGAACTGGAACGAAATCGCCAATAGATAAGACCATTTTACAATTTGGGCCCAAGTTAGAAGCAGAGCCTAAGGTGTAAATTATCGATAGTCCATATCTCGGAAACTATAAGAGATAATGCAATTTGGCAACCGGCAATGTAATTAGCATGCCGAATATTACTTGGAATGTGAATTGGAACGAAATCGCCAATAGATAAGACCATTTTACAATTTGGGCCCAAGTTAGAAGCAGAGCCTAAGGTGTAAATTATCGATAGTGCATATCTCGGAAACTATAAGAGATAATGCAATTTGGCAACCGGCAATATAATTAGCATGCCGAATATTACTTGGAATGTGAATTGGAACGAAATCGCCAATAGATAAGACCATTTTACAATTTGGGCCCAAGTTAGAAGCAGAGCCTAAGGTGTAAATTATTGATAGTCCATATCTCGGAAACTATAAGAGATAATGCAATTTCGCAAACGGCAATGTAATTAGCATGCCGAATATCACATGGAATGTGAATTGGGACGAAATCGCCAATAGATAAGACCATTTTACAATTTTGGCCCAAGTTAGAAGCAGAGCCTAAGGTGTAAATTATCGATAGTCCATATCTCGGAAACTATAAGAGATAATGCAATTTGGCAACCGGCAATGTAATTAGCATGCCGAATATTACTTGGAATGTGAATTGGAACGAAATCGCCAATAGATAAGACCATTTTACAATTTGGGCCCAAGTTAGAAGCAGAGCCTAAGGTGTAAATTACCGATAGTCCATATCTCGGAAACTATAAGAGATAATGCAGTTTGGCAACCGGCAATGTAATTAGCATGCCGAATATTACTTGGAATGTGAATTGGAACGAAATCGCCAATAGATAAGACGATTTTACAATTTGGGCCCAAGTTAGAAGCAGAGCCTAAGGTGTAAATTATCGATAGTCCATATCTCGGAAACTATAAGAGATAATGCAATTTGGCAACCGGCAATGTAATTAGCATGCCGAATATTACTTGGAATGTGAATTGGAACGAAATCGCCAATAGATAAGACCATTTTACAATTTGGGCCCAAGTTAGAAGCAGAGCCTAAGGTGTAAATTATCGATAGTCCATATCTCGGAAACTATAAGAGATAATGCAATTTGGCAACCGGCAATGTAATTAGCATGCCGAATATTACTTGGAATGTGAATTGGAACGAAATCGCTAATAGAGAAGACCATTTTACAATTTGGGCCCAAGTTAGAAGCAGAGCCTAAGGTGTAAATTACCGATAGTCCATATCTCGGAAACTATAAGAGATAATGCAGCTTGGCAACCGGCAATGTAATTAGCATGCCGAATATTACTTGGAATGTGAATTGGAACGAAATCGCCAATAGATAAGACGATTTTACAATTTGTGCCCAAGTTAGAAGCAGAGCCTAAGGTGTAAATTATCGATAGTCCATATCTCGGAAACTATAAGAGATAATGCAATTTGGCAACCGGCAATGTAATTAGCATGCCGAATATTACTTGGAATGTGAATTGGAACAAAATCGCCAATAGAGAAGACCATTTTACAATTAGGGCCCAAGTTAGAAGCAGAGCCTAAGGTGTAAATTATCGATAGTCCATATCTCGGAAACTATAAAAGATAATGCAATTTGGCAACCGGCAATGTAATTAGCATGCCGAATATTACTTGGAATGTGAATTGGAACGAAATCGCCAATTGAGAAGACCATTTTACAATTTGGGCCCAAGTTAGAAGCAGAGCCTAAGGTGTAAATTATCGATAGTCCATATATCGGAAACTATAAGAGATAATGCAATTTGGCAACCGGCAATGTAATTAGCATGCCGAATATTACTTGGAATGTGAATTGGAACGAAATCGCCAATAGAGAAGACCATTTTACAATTTGGGCCCAAGTTAGAAGCAGAGCCTAAGGTGTAAATTATCGATAGTCCATATCTCGGAAACTATAAGAGATAATGCAATTTGGCAACCGGCAATGTAATTAGCATGCCGAATATTACTTGGAATGTGAATTGGAACGAAAACGCCAATAGATAAGACCATTTTACAATTTGGGCCCAAGTTAGAAGCAGAGGCTAAGGTGTAAATTATCGATAGTCCATATCTCGGAAACTATAAGAGATAATGCAATTTGGCAACCGGCAATGTAATTAGCATGCCGAATATTACTTGGAATGTGAATTGGAACGAAATCGCCAATAGATAAGACCATTTTACAATTTGGGCCCAAGTTAGAAGCAGAGCCTAAGGTGTAAATTATCGATAGTCCATATTTCGGAAACTATAAGAGATAATGCAATTTGGCAACCGGCAATGTAATTAGCATGCCGAATATTACTTGGAATGTGAATTGGAACGAAATCGCCAATAGATAAGACCATTTTACAATTTGGGCCCAAGTTAGAAGCAGAGCCTAAGGTGTAAAATATTGATAGTCCATATCTCGGAAACTATAAGAGATAATGCAATTTCGCAACCGGCAATGTAATTAGCATGCCGAATATCACTTGGAATGTGAATTGGGACGAAATCGCCAATAGATAAGACCATTTTACAATTTGGGCCCAAGTTAGAAGCAGAGCCTAAGGTGTAAATTATCGATAGTCCATATCTCGGAAACTATAAGAGATAATGCAATTTGGCAACCGGCAATGTAATAAGCATGCCGAATATTACTTGGAATGTGAATTGGTACGAAATCGCCAATAGATAAGACCATTTTACAATGTGGGCCCAAGTTATAAGCAGAGCCTATGGTGTAAATTATCGATAGTCCATATCTCGGAAACTATAAGAGATAATGCAATTTGGCAACCGGCAATGTAATTAGCATGCCGAATATTACTTGGAATGTGAATTGGAACGAAATCGCCAATAGATAAGACCATTTTACAATTTGGACCCAAGTTAGAAGCAGAGCCTAAGGTGTAAATTATCGATAGTCCATATCTCGGAAACTATAAGAGTTAATGCAATTTGGCAACCGGCAATGTAATTAGCATGCCGAATATTACTTGGAATGTGAATTGGAACGAAATCGCCAATAGATAAGACCATTTTACAATTTGGGCCCAAGTTAGAAGTAAAGCCTAAGGTGTAAATTATCGATAGTCCATATCTCGGAAACTATAAGAGATAATGCAATTTGGCAACCGGCAATGTAATTAGCATGCCGAATATTACTTGGAATGTGAATTGGAACGAAATCGCCAATAGATAAGACCATTTTACAATTTGGGCCCAAGTTAGAAGCAGAGCCTAAGGTGTAAATTATCGATAGTCCATATTTCGGAAACTATAAGAGATAATGCAATTTGGCAACCGGCAATGTAATTAGCATGCCGAATATTACTTGGAATGTGAATTGGAACGAAATCGCCAATAGATAAGACCATTTTACAATTTGGGCCCAAGTTAGAAGCAGAGCCTAAAGTGTAAATTATCGATAGTCCATATCTCGGAAACTATAAGAGATAATGCAATTTGGCAACCGGCAATGTAATTAGCATGCCGAATATTACTTGGAATGTGAATTGGAACGAAATCGCTAATAGAGAAGACCATTTTACAATTTGGGCCCAAGTTAGAAGCAGAGCCTAAGGTGTAAATTATCGATAGTCCATATCTCGGAAACTATAAGAGATAATGCAATTTGGCAACCGGCAATGTAATTAGCATGCCGAATATTACTTGGAATGTGAATTGGAACGAAAACGCCAATAGATAAGACCATTTTACAATTTGGGCCCAAGTTAGAAGCAGAGCCTTAGGTGTAAATTATCGATAGTCCATATCTCGGAAACTATAAGAGATAATGCAATTTGGCAACCGGCAATGTAATTAGCATGCCGAATATTACTTGGAATGTGAACTGGAACGAAATCGCCAATAGATAAGACCATTTTACAATTTGGGCCCAAGTTAGAAGCAGAGCCTAAGGTGTAAATTATCGATAGTCCATATCTCGGAAACTATAAGAGATAATGCAATTTGGCAACCGGCAATGTAATTAGCATGCCGAATATTACTTGGAATGTGAATTGGAACGAAATCGCCAATAGATAAGACCATTTTACAATTTGGGCCCAAGTTAGAAGCAGAGCCTAAGGTGTAAATTATCGATAGTGCATATCTCGGAAACTATAAGAGATAATGCAATTTGGCAACCGGCAATGTAATTAGCATGCCGAATATTACTTGGAATGTGAATTGGAACGAAATCGCCAATAGATAAGACCATTTTACAATTTGGGCCCAAGTTAGAAGCAGAGCCTAAAGTGTAAATTATCGATAGTCCATATCTCGGAAACTATAAGAGATAATGCAATTTGGCAACCGGCAATGTAATTAGCATGCCGAATATTACTTGGAATGTGAATTGGAACGAAATCGCTAATAGAGAAGACCATTTTACAATTTGGGCCCAAGTTAGAAGCAGAGCCTAAGGTGTAAATTATCGATAGTCCATATCTCGGAAACTATAAGAGATAATGCAATTTGGCAACCGGCAATGTAATTAGCATGCCGAATATTACTTGGAATGTGAATTGGAACGAAAACGCCAATAGATAAGACCATTTTACAATTTGGGCCCAAGTTAGAAGCAGAGCCTAAGGTGTAAATTATCGATAGTCCATATCTCGGAAACTATAAGAGATAATGCAATTTGGCAACCGGCAATGTAATTAGCATGCCGAATATTACTTGGAATGTGAACTGGAACGAAATCGCCAATAGATAAGACCATTTTACAATTTGGGCCCAAGTTAGAAGCAGAGCCTAAGGTGTAAATTATCGATAGTCCATATCTCGGAAACTATAAGAGATAATGCAATTTGGCAACCGGCAATGTAATTAGCATGCCGAATATTACTTGGAATGTGAATTGGAACGAAATCGCCAATAGATAAGACCATTTTACAATTTGGGCCCAAGTTAGAAGCAGAGCCTAAGGTGTAAATTATCGATAGTGCATATCTCGGAAACTATAAGAGATAATGCAATTTGGCAACCGGCAATGTAATTAGCATGCCGAATATTACTTGGAATGTGAATTGGAACGAAATCGCCAATAGATAAGACCATTTTACAATTTGGGCCCAAGTTAGAAGCAGAGCCTAAGGTGTAAATTATTGATAGTCCATATCTCGGAAACTATAAGAGATAATGCAATTTCGCAACCGGCAATGTAATTAGCATGCCGAATATCACTTGGAATGTGAATTGGGACGAAATCGCCAATAGATAAGACCATTTTACAATTTTGGCCCAAGTTAGAAGCAGAGCCTAAGGTGTAAATTATCGATAGTCCATATCTCGGAAACTATAAGAGATAATGCAATTTGGCAACCGGCAATGTAATTAGCATGCCGAATATTACTTGGAATGTGAATTGGAACGAAATCGCCAATAGATAAGACCATTTTACAATTTGGGCCCAAGTTAGAAGCAGAGCCTAAGGTGTAAATTATCGATAGTCCATATCTCGGAAACTATAAGAGATAATGCAATTTGGCAACCGGCAATGTAATTAGCATGCCGAATATTACTTGGAATGTGAATTGGAACGAAATCGCCAATAGATAAGACCATTTTACAATTTTGGCCCAAGTTAGAAGCAGAGCCTAAGGTGTAAATTATCGATAGTCCATATCTCGGAAACTATAAGAGATAATGCAATTTGGCAACCGGCAATGTAATTAGCATGCCGAATATTACTTGGAATGTGAATTGGAACGAAATCGCCAATAGATAAGACCATTTTACAATTTGGGCCCAAGTTAGAAGCAGAGCCTAAGGTGTAAATTATCGATAGTCCATATCTCGGAAACTATAAGAGATAATGTAATTTGGCAACCGGCAATGTAATTAGCATGCCGAATATTACTTGGAATGTGAATTGGAACGAAATCACCAATAGATAAGACCATTTTACAATTTGGGCCCAAGTTAGAAGCAGAGCCTAAGATGTAAATGATCGATAGTCCATATCTCGGAAACTATAAGAGATAATGCAATTTGGCAACCGGCAATGTAATTAGCATGCCGAATATTACTTGGAATGTGAATTGGAACGAAATCGCCAATAGATAAGACGATTTTACAATTTGGGCCCAAGTTAGAAGCAGAGCCTAAGATGTAAATTATCGATAGTCCATATCTCGGAAACTATAAGAGATAATGCAATTTGGCAACCGGCAATGTAATTAGCAAGCCGAATATTACTTGGAATGTGAATTGGAACGAAATCGCCAATAGGTAAGACCATTTTACAATTTGGGCCCAAGTTAGAAGCAGAGCCTAAGGTGTAAATTATCGATAGTCCATATCTCGGAAACTATAAGAGATAATTCAATTTGGCAACCGGCAATGTAATTAGCATGCCGAATATTACTTGGATTGTGAATAGGAACGAAATCGCCAATAGATAAGACGATTTTACAATTTGGGCCCAAGTTAGAAGCAGAGCTTAAGGTGTAAATTATCGATAGTCCATATCTCGGAAACTATAAGAGATAATGCAATTTGGCAACAGGCAATGTAATTAGCATGCCGAATATTACTTGGAATGTGAATTGGAACGAAATCGCCAATAGAGAAGACCATTTTACAATTTTGGCCCAAGTTAGAAGCAGAGCCTAAGGTGTAAATTATCGATAGTCCATATCTCGGAAACTATAAGAGATAATGCAATTTGGCAACCGGCAATGTAATTAGCATGCCGAATATTACTTGGAATGTGAATTGGAACGAAATCGCCAATAGATAAGACCATTTTACAATTTGGGCCCAAGTTAGAAGCAGAGCCTAAGGTGTAAATAATCGATAGTCCATATCTCGGAAACTATAAGAGATAATGCAATTTGGCAACCGGCAATGTAATTAGCATGCCGAATATTACTTGGAATGTGAATTGGAACGAAATCGCTAATAGAGAAGACCATTTTACAATTTGGGCCCAAGTTAGAAGCAGAGCCTAAGGTGTAAATTATCGATAGTCCATATCTCGGAAACTATAAGAGATAATGCAATTTGGCAACCGGCAATGTAATTAGCATGCCGAATATTACTTGGAATGTGAATTGGAACGAAAACGCCAATAGATAAGACCATTTTACAATTTGGGCCCAAGTTAGAAGCAGAGCCTAAGGTGTAAATTATCGATAGTCCATATCTCGGAAACTATAAGAGATAATGCAATTTGGCAACCGGCAATGTAATTAGCATGCCGAATATTACTTGGAATGTGAACTGGAACGAAATCGCCAATAGATAAGACCATTTTACAATTTGGGCCCAAGTTAGAAGCAGAGCCTAAGGTGTAAATTATCGATAGTCCATATCTCGGAAACTATAAGAGATAATGCAATTTGGCAACCGGCAATGTAATTAGCATGCCGAATATTACTTGGAATGTGAATTGGAACGAAATCGCCAATAGATAAGACCATTTTACAATTTGGGCCCAAGTTAGAAGCAGAGCCTAAGGTGTAAATTATCGATAGTGCATATCTCGGAAACTATAAGAGATAATGCAATTTGGCAACCGGCAATGTAATTAGCATGCCGAATATTACTTGGAATGTGAATTGGAACGAAATCGCCAATAGATAAGACCATTTTACAATTTGGGCCCAAGTTAGAAGCAGAGCCTAAGGTGTAAATTATTGATAGTCCATATCTCGGAAACTATAAGAGATAATGCAATTTCGCAACCGGCAATGTAATTAGCATGCCGAATATCACATGGAATGTGAATTGGGACGAAATCGCCAATAGATAAGACCATTTTACAATTTTGGCCCAAGTTAGAAGCAGAGCCTAAGGTGTAAATTATCGATAGTCCATATCTCGGAAACTATAAGAGATAATGCAATTTGGCAACCGGCAATGTAATTAGCATGCCGAATATTACTTGGAATGTGAATTGGAACGAAATCGCCAATAGATAAGACCATTTTACAATTTGGGCCCAAGTTAGAAGCAGAGCCTAAGGTGTAAATTACCGATAGTCCATATCTCGGAAACTATAAGAGATAATGCAGTTTGGCAACCGGCAATGTAATTAGCATGCCGAATATTACTTGGAATGTGAATTGGAACGAAATCGCCAATAGATAAGACGATTTTACAATTTGGGCCCAAGTTAGAAGCAGAGCCTAAGGTGTAAATTATCGATAGTCCATATCTCGGAAACTATAAGAGATAATGCAATTTGGCAACCGGCAATGTAATTAGCATGCCGAATATTACTTGGAATGTGAATTGGAACGAAATCGCCAATAGATAAGACCATTTTACAATTTGGGCCCAAGTTAGAAGCAGAGCCTAAGGTGTAAATTATCGATAGTCCATATCTCGGAAACTATAAGAGATAATGCAATTTGGCAACCGGCAATGTAATTAGCATGCCGAATATTACTTGGAATGTGAATTGGAACGAAATCGCTAATAGAGAAGACCATTTTACAATTTGGGCCCAAGTTAGAAGCAGAGCCTAAGGTGTAAATTACCGATAGTCCATATCTCGGAAACTATAAGAGATAATGCAGCTTGGCAACCGGCAATGTAATTAGCATGCCGAATATTACTTGGAATGTGAATTGGAACGAAATCGCCAATAGATAAGACGATTTTACAATTTGTGCCCAAGTTAGAAGCAGAGCCTAAGGTGTAAATTATCGATAGTCCATATCTCGGAAACTATAAGAGATAATGCAATTTGGCAACCGGCAATGTAATTAGCATGCCGAATATTACTTGGAATGTGAATTGGAACAAAATCGCCAATAGAGAAGACCATTTTACAATTAGGGCCCAAGTTAGAAGCAGAGCCTAAGGTGTAAATTATCGATAGTCCATATCTCGGAAACAATAAAAGATAATGCAATTTGGCAACCGGCAATGTAATTAGCATGCCGAATATTACTTGGAATGTGAATTGGAACGAAATCGCCAATTGAGAAGACCATTTTACAATTTGGGCCCAAGTTAGAAGCAGAGCCTAAGGTGTAAATTATCGATAGTCCATATATCGGAAACTATAAGAGATAATGCAATTTGGCAACCGGCAATGTAATTAGCATGCCGAATATTACTTGGAATGTGAATTGGAACGAAATCGCCAATAGAGAAGACCATTTTACAATTTGGGCCCAAGTTAGAAGCAGAGCCTAAGGTGTAAATTATCGATAGTCCATATCTCGGAAACTATAAGAGATAATGCAATTTGGCAACCGGCAATGTAATTAGCATGCCGAATATTACTTGGAATGTGAATTGGAACGAAAACGCCAATAGATAAGACCATTTTACAATTTGGGCCCAAGTTAGAAGCAGAGGCTAAGGTGTAAATTATCGATAGTCCATATCTCGGAAACTATAAGAGATAATGCAATTTGGCAACCGGCAATGTAATTAGCATGCCGAATATTACTTGGAATGTGAATTGGAACGAAATCGCCAATAGATAAGACCATTTTACAATTTGGGCCCAAGTTAGAAGCAGAGCCTAAGGTGTAAATTATCGATAGTCCATATTTCGGAAACTATAAGAGATAATGCAATTTGGCAACCGGCAATGTAATTAGCATGCCGAATATTACTTGGAATGTGAATTGGAACGAAATCGCCAATAGATAAGACCATTTTACAATTTGGGCCCAAGTTAGAAGCAGAGCCTAAGGTGTAAATTATTGATAGTCCATATCTCGGAAACTATAAGAGATAATGCAATTTCGCAACCGGCAATGTAATTAGCATGCCGAATATCACTTGGAATGTGAATTGGGACGAAATCGCCAATAGATAAGACCATTTTACAATTTGGGCCCAAGTTAGAAGCAGAGCCTAAGGTGTAAATTATCGATAGTCCATATCTCGGAAACTATAAGAGATAATGCAATTTGGCAACCGGCAATGTAATAAGCATGCCGAATATTACTTGGAATGTGAATTGGTACGAAATCGCCAATAGATAAGACCATTTTACAATGTGGGCCCAAGTTATAAGCAGAGCCTATGGTGTAAATTATCGATAGTCCATATCTCGGAAACTATAAGAGATAATGCAATTTGGCAACCGGCAATGTAATTAGCATGCCGAATATTACTTGGAATGTGAATTGGAACGAAATCGCCAATAGATAAGACCATTTTACAATTTGGACCCAAGTTAGAAGCAGAGCCTAAGGTGTAAATTATCGATAGTCCATATCTCGGAAACTATAAGAGTTAATGCAATTTGGCAACCGGCAATGTAATTAGCATGCCGAATATTACTTGGAATGTGAATTGGAACGAAATCGCCAATAGATAAGACCATTTTACAATTTGGGCCCAAGTTAGAAGTAAAGCCTAAGGTGTAAATTATCGATAGTCCATATCTCGGAAACTATAAGAGATAATGCAATTTGGCAACCGGCAATGTAATTAGCATGCCGAATATTACTTGGAATGTGAATTGGAACGAAATCGCCAATAGATAAGACCATTTTACAATTTGGGCCCAAGTTAGAAGCAGAGCCTAAGGTGTAAATTATCGATAGTCCATATTTCGGAAACTATAAGAGATAATGCAATTTGGCAACCGGCAATGTAATTAGCATGCCGAATATTACTTGGAATGTGAATTGGAACGAAATCGCCAATAGATAAGACCATTTTACAATTTGGGCCCAAGTTAGAAGCAGAGCCTAAAGTGTAAATTATCGATAGTCCATATCTCGGAAACTATAAGAGATAATGCAATTTGGCAACCGGCAATGTAATTAGCATGCCGAATATTACTTGGAATGTGAATTGGAACGAAATCGCTAATAGAGAAGACCATTTTACAATTTGGGCCCAAGTTAGAAGCAGAGCCTAAGGTGTAAATTATCGATAGTCCATATCTCGGAAACTATAAGAGATAATGCAATTTGGCAACCGGCAATGTAATTAGCATGCCGAATATTACTTGGAATGTGAATTGGAACGAAAACGCCAATAGATAAGACCATTTTACAATTTGGGCCCAAGTTAGAAGCAGAGCCTAAGGTGTAAATTATCGATAGTCCATATCTCGGAAACTATAAGAGATAATGCAATTTGGCAACCGGCAATGTAATTAGCATGCCGAATATTACTTGGAATGTGAACTGGAACGAAATCGCCAATAGATAAGACCATTTTACAATTTGGGCCCAAGTTAGAAGCAGAGCCTAAGGTGTAAATTATCGATAGTCCATATCTCGGAAACTATAAGAGATAATGCAATTTGGCAACCGGCAATGTAATTAGCATGCCGAATATTACTTGGAATGTGAATTGGAACGAAATCGCCAATAGATAAGACCATTTTACAATTTGGGCCCAAGTTAGAAGCAGAGCCTAAGGTGTAAATTATCGATAGTGCATATCTCGGAAACTATAAGAGATAATGCAATTTGGCAACCGGCAATGTAATTAGCATGCCGAATATTACTTGGAATGTGAATTGGAACGAAATCGCCAATAGATAAGACCATTTTACAATTTGGGCCCAAGTTAGAAGCAGAGCCTAAAGTGTAAATTATCGATAGTCCATATCTCGGAAACTATAAGAGATAATGCAATTTGGCAACCGGCAATGTAATTAGCATGCCGAATATTACTTGGAATGTGAATTGGAACGAAATCGCTAATAGAGAAGACCATTTTACAATTTGGGCCCAAGTTAGAAGCAGAGCCTAAGGTGTAAATTATCGATAGTCCATATCTCGGAAACTATAAGAGATAATGCAATTTGGCAACCGGCAATGTAATTAGCATGCCGAATATTACTTGGAATGTGAATTGGAACGAAAACGCCAATAGATAAGACCATTTTACAATTTGGGCCCAAGTTAGAAGCAGAGCCTAAGGTGTAAATTATCGATAGTCCATATCTCGGAAACTATAAGAGATAATGCAATTTGGCAACCGGCAATGTAATTAGCATGCCGAATATTACTTGGAATGTGAACTGGAACGAAATCGCCAATAGATAAGACCATTTTACAATTTGGGCCCAAGTTAGAAGCAGAGCCTAAGGTGTAAATTATCGATAGTCCATATCTCGGAAACTATAAGAGATAATGCAATTTGGCAACCGGCAATGTAATTAGCATGCCGAATATTACTTGGAATGTGAATTGGAACGAAATCGCCAATAGATAAGACCATTTTACAATTTGGGCCCAAGTTAGAAGCAGAGCCTAAGGTGTAAATTATCGATAGTGCATATCTCGGAAACTATAAGAGATAATGCAATTTGGCAACCGGCAATGTAATTAGCATGCCGAATATTACTTGGAATGTGAATTGGAACGAAATCGCCAATAGATAAGACCATTTTACAATTTGGGCCCAAGTTAGAAGCAGAGCCTAAGGTGTAAATTATTGATAGTCCATATCTCGGAAACTATAAGAGATAATGCAATTTCGCAACCGGCAATGTAATTAGCATGCCGAATATCACTTGGAATGTGAATTGGGACGAAATCGCCAATAGATAAGACCATTTTACAATTTTGGCCCAAGTTAGAAGCAGAGCCTAAGGTGTAAATTATCGATAGTCCATATCTCGGAAACTATAAGAGATAATGCAATTTGGCAACCGGCAATGTAATTAGCATGCCGAATATTACTTGGAATGTGAATTGGAACGAAATCGCCAATAGGTAAGACCATTTTACAATTTGGGCCCAAGTTAGAAGCAGAGCCTAAGGTGTAAATTATCGATAGTCCATATCTCGGAAACTATAAGAGATAATTCAATTTGGCAACCGGCAATGTAATTAGCATGCCGGATATTACTTGGAATGTGAATTGGAACGAAATCGCCAATAGATAAGACCATTTTACAATTTGGGCCCAAGTTAGAAGCAGAGCCTAAGGTGTAAATTATCGATAGTCCATATCTCGGAAACTATAAGAGATAATGCAATTTGGCAACCGGCAATGTAATTAGCATGCCGAATATTACTTGGAATGTGAATTGGAACGAAATCGCTAATAGAGAAGACCATTTTACAATTTGGGCCCAAGTTAGAAGCAGAGCCTAAGGTGTAAATTATCGATAGTCCATATCTCGGAAACTATAAGAGATAATGCAATTTGGCAACCGGCAATGTAATTAGCATGCCGAATATTACTTGGAATGTGAATTGGAACGAAAACGCCAATAGATAAGACCATTTTACAATTTGGGCCCAAGTTAGAAGCAGAGCCTAAGGTGTAAATTATCGATAGTCCATATCTCGGAAACTATAAGAGATAATGCAATTTGGCAACCGGCAATGTAATTAGCATGCCGAATATTACTTGGAATGTGAACTGGAACGAAATCGCCAATAGATAAGACCATTTTACAATTTGGGCCCAAGTTAGAAGCAGAGCCTAAGGTGTAAATTATCGATAGTCCATATCTCGGAAACTATAAGAGATAATGCAATTTGGCAACCGGCAATGTAATTAGCATGCCGAATATTACTTGGAATGTGAATTGGAACGAAATCGCCAATAGATAAGACCATTTTACAATTTGGGCCCAAGTTAGAAGCAGAGCCTAAGGTGTAAATTATCGATAGTCCATATTTCAGAAACTATAAGAGATAATGCAATTTGGCAACCGGCAATGTAATTAGCATGCCGAATATTACTTGGAATGTGAATTGGAACGAAATCGCCAATAGATAAGACCATTTTACAATTTGGGCCCAAGTTAGAAGCAGAGCCTAAGGTGTAAATTATTGATAGTCCATATCTCGGAAACTATAAGAGATAATGCAATTTCGCAACCGGCAATGTAATTAGCATGCCGAATATCACTTGGAATATGAATTGGGACGAAATCGCCAATAGATAAGACCATTTTACAATTTGGGCCCAAGTTAGAAGCAGAGCCTAAGGTGTAAATTATCGATAGTCCATATCTCGGAAACTATAAGAGATAATGCAATTTGGCAACCGGCAATGTAATAAGCATGCCGAATATTACTTGGAATGTGAATTGGTACGAAATCGCCAATAGATAAGACCATTTTACAATGTGGGCCCAAGTTATAAGCAGAGCCTATGGTGTAAATTATCGATAGTCCATATCTCGGAAACTATAAGAGATAATGCAATTTGGCAACCGGCAATGTAATTAGCATGCCGAATATTACTTGGAATGTGAATTGGAACGAAATCGCCAATAGATAAGACCATTTTACAATTTGGGCCCAAGTTAGAAGCAGAGCCTAAGGTGTAAATTATCGATAGTCCATATCTCGGAAACTATAAGAGTTAATGCAATTTGGCAACCGGCAATGTAATTAGCATGGGGAATATTACTTGGAATGTGAATTGGAACGAAATCGCCAATAGATAAGACCATTTTACAATTTGGGCCCAAGTTAGAAGTAAAGCCTAAGGTGTAAATTATCGATAGTCCATATCTCGGAAACTATAAGAGATAATGCAATTTGGCAACCGGCAATGTAATTAGCATGCCGAATATTACTTGGAATGTGAATTGGAACGAAATCGCCAATAGATAAGACCATTTTGCAATTTGGGTCCAAGTTAGAAGCAGAGCCTAAGGTGTAAATTATCGATAGTCCATATCTCGGAAACTATAAGAGATAATGCAATTTGGCAACCGGCAATGTAATTAGCATGCCGAATATTACTTGGAATGTGAATTGGAACGAAATCGCCAATAGATAAGACCATTTTACAATTTGGGCCCAAGTTAGAAGCAGAGCCTAAGGTGTAAATTATCGATAGTCCATATCTCGGAAACTATAAGAGATAATGCAATTTGGCAACCGGCAATGTAATTAGCATGCCGAATATTACTTGGAATGTGAATTGGAACGAAATCGCCAATAGATAAGACCATTTTACAATTTGGGCCCAAGTTAGAAGCAGAGCCTAAGGTGTAAATTATTGATAGTCCATATCTTGGAAACTATAAGAGATAATGCAATTTCGCAACCGGCAATGTAATTAGCATGCCGAATATTACTTGGAGTGTGAATTGGAACGAAATCGCCAATAGATAAGACCATTTTACAATTTGGGCCCAAGTTAGAAGCAGAGCCTAAGGTGTAAATTATCGATAGTCCATATCTCGGAAACTATAAGAGATAATGCAATTTGGCAACCGGCAATGTAATTAGCATGCCGAATATTACTTGGAATGTGAATTGGAACGAAATCGCCAATAGATAAGACCATTTTACAATTTGGGCCCAAGTTAGAAGCAGAGCCTAAGGTGTAAATTATCGATACTCCATATCTCGGAAACTATAAGAGATAATGCAATTTGGCAACCGGCAATGTAATTAGCATGCCGAATATTACTTGGAATGTGAATTGGAACGAAATCGCCAATAGATAAGACCATTTTACAATTTGGGCCCAAGTTAGAAGCAGAGCCTAAGGTGTAAATTATCGATAGTCCATATCTCGGAAACTATAAGAGATAATGCAATTTGGCAACCGGCAATGTAATTAGCATGCCGAATATTACTTGGACTGTGAATTGGAACGAAATCGCCAATAGATAAGACCATTTTACAATTTGGGCCCAAGTTAGAAGCAGAGCCTAAGGTGTAAATTATCGATAGTCCATATCTCGGAAACTATAAGAGATAATGCAATTTGGCAACCGGCAATGTAATTAGCATGCCGAATATTACTTGGAATGTGAATTGGAACGAAATCGCCAATAGATAAGACCATTTTACAATTTGGGCCCAAGTTAGAAGCAGAGCCTAAGGTGTAAATTATCGATAGTCCATATCTCGGAAACTATAAGAGATAATGTAATTTGGCAACCGGCAATGTAATTAGCATGCCGAATATTACTTGGAATGTGAATTGGAACGAAATCACCAATAGATAAGACCATTTTACAATTTGGGCCCAAGTTAGAAGCAGAGCCTAAGATGTAAATTATCGATAGTCCATATCTCGGAAACTATAAGAGATAATGCAATTTGGCAACCGGCAATGTAATTAGCATGCCGAATATTACTTGGAATGTGAATTGGAACGAAATCGCCAATAGATAAGACGATTTTACAATTTGGGCCCAAGTTAGAAGCAGAGCCTAAGATGTAAATTATCGATAGTCCATATCTCGGAAACTATAAGAGATAATGCAATTTGGCAACCGGCAATGTAATTAGCAAGCCGAATATTACTTGGAATGTGAATTGGAACGAAATCGCCAATAGGTAAGACCATTTTACAATTTGGGCCCAAGTTAGAAGCAGAGCCTAAGGTGTAAATTATCGATAGTCCATATCTCGGAAACTATAAGAGATAATTCAATTTGGCAACCGGCAATGTAATTAGCATGCCGGATATTACTTGGAATGTGAATTGGAACGAAATCGCCAATAGTTAAGACCATTTTACAATTTGGGCCCAAGTTAGAAGCAGAGCCTAAGGTGTAAATTACCGATAGTCCATATCTCGGAAACTATAAGAGATAATGCAATTTGGCAACCGGCAATGTAATTAGCATGCCGAATATTACTTGGAATGTGAATAGGAACGAAATCGCCAATAGATAAGACGATTTTACAATTTGGGCCCAAGTTAGAAGCAGAGCTTAAGGTGTAAATTATCGATAGTCCATATCTCGGAAACTATAAGAGATAATGCAATTTGGCAACAGGCAATGTAATTAGCATGCCGAATATTACTTGGAATGTGAATTGGAACGAAATCGCCAATAGAGAAGACCATTTTACAATTTGGGCCCAAGTTAGAAGCAGAGCCTAAGGTGTAAATTATCGATAGTCCATATCTCGGAAACTATAAGAGATAATGCAATTTGGCAACCGGCAATGTAATTAGCATGCCGAATATTACTTGGAATGTGAATTGGAACGAAATCGCCAATAGATAAGACCATTTTACAATTTGGGCCCAAGTTAGAAGCAGAGCCTAAGGTGTAAATTATCGATAGTCCATATCTCGGAAACTATAAGAGATAATGCAATTTGGCAACCGGCAATGTAATTAGCATGCCGAATATTACTTGGAATGTGAATTGGAACGAAATCGCTAATAGAGAAGACCATTTTACAATTTGGGCCCAAGTTAGAAGCAGAGCCTAAGGTGTAAATTATCGATAGTCCATATCTCGGAAACTATAAGAGATAATGCAATTTGGCAACCGGCAATGTAATTAGCATGCCGAATATTACTTGGAATGTGAATTGGAACGAAAACGCCAATAGATAAGACCATTTTACAATTTGGGCCCAAGTTAGAAGCAGAGCCTAAGGTGTAAATTACCGATAGTCCATATCTCGGAAACTATAAGAGATAATGCAGTTTGGCAACCGGCAATGTAATTAGCATGCCGAATATTACTTGGAATGTGAATTGGAACGAAATCGCCAATAGATAAGACGATTTTACAATTTGGGCCCAAGTTAGAAGCAGAGCCTAAGGTGTAAATTATCGATAGTCCATATCTCGGAAACTATAAGAGATAATGCAATTTGGCAACCGGCAATGTAATTAGCATGCCGAATATTACTTGGAATGTGAATTGGAACAAAATCGCCAATAGAGAAGACCATTTTACAATTAGGGCCCAATTTAGAAGCAGAGCCTAAGGTGTAAATTATCGATAGTCCATATCTCGGAAACTATAAGAGATAATGCAATTTGGCAACCGGCAATGTAATTAGCATGCCGAATATTACTTGGAATGTGAATTGGAACGAAATCGCCAATAGATAAGACCATTTTACAATTTGGGCCCAAGTTAGAAGCAGAGCATAAGGTGTAAATTATCGATAGTCCATATCTCGGAAACTATAAGAGATAATGCAATTTGGCAACCGGCAATGTAATTAGCATGCCGAATATTACTTGGAATGTGAATTGGAACGAAATCGCCAATAGATAAGACCATTTTACAATGTGGGCCCAAGTTATAAGCAGAGCCTATGGTGTAAATTATCGATAGTCCATATCTCGGAAACTATAAGAGATAATGCAATTTGGCAACCGGCAATGTAATTAGCATGCCGAATATTACTTGGAATGTGAATTGGAACGAAATCGCCAATAGATAAGACCATTTTACAATTTGGGCCCAAGTTAGAAGTAAAGCCTAAGGTGTAAATTATCGATAGTCCATATCTCGGAAACTATAATGCAATTTGGCAATCGGCAATGTAATTAGCATGCCGAATATTACTTGGAGTGTGAATTGGAACGAAATCGCCAATAGATAAGACCATTTTACAATTTGGGCCCAAGTTAGAAGCAGAGCCTAAGGTGTAAATTATTGATAGTCCATATCTCGGAAACTATAAGAGATAATGCAATTTCGCAAACGGCAATGTAATTAGCATGCCGAATATTACTTGGAGTGTGAATTGGAACGAAATCGCCAATAGATAAGACCATTTTACAATTTGGGCCCAAGTTAGAAGCAGAGCCTAAGGTGTAAATTATCGATAGTCCATATCTCGGAAACTACAAGAGATAATGCAATTTGGCAACCGGCAATGTAATTAGCATGCCGAATATTACTTGGAATGTGAATTGGAACGAAATCGCCAATAGATAAGACCATTTTACAATTTGGGCCCAAGTTAGAAGTAAAGCCTAAGGTGTAAATTATCGATAGTCCATATCTCGGAAACTATAATGCAATTTGGCAATCGGCAGTGTAATTAGCATGCCGAATATTACTTGGAGTGTGAATTGGAACGAAATCGCCAATAGATAAGACCATTTTACAATTTGGGCCCAAGTTAGAAGCAGAGCCTAAGGTGTAAATTATTGATAGTCCATATCTCGGAAACTATAAGAGATAATGCAATTTCGCAAACGGCAATGTAATTAGCATGCCGAATATTACTTGGAGTGTGAATTGGAACGAAATCGCCAATAGATAAGACCATTTTACAATTTGGGCCCAAGTTAGAAGCAGAGCCTAAGGTGTAAATTATCGATAGTCCATATCTCGGAAACTACAAGAGATAATGCAATTTGGCAACCGGCAATGTAATTAGCATGCCGAATATTACTTGGAATGTGAATTGGAACGAAATCGCCAATAGATAAGACCATTTTACAATTTGGGCCCAAGTTAGAAGCAGAGCCTAAGGTGTAAATTATCGATAGTCCATATCTCGGAAACTATAAGAGATAATGCAATTTGGCAACCGGCAATGTAATTAGCATGCCGAATATTACTTGGAATGTGAATTGGAACGAAATCGCCAATAGATAAGACCATTTTACAATTTGGGCCCAAGTTAGAAGCAGAGCCTAAGGTGTAAATTATCGATAGTCCATATCTCGGAAACTATAAGAGATAATGCAATTTGGCAACCGGCAATGTAATTAGCATGCCGAATATTACTTGGAATGTGAATTGGAACGAAATCGCCAATAGGTAAGACCATTTTACTATTTGGGCCCAAGTTAGAAGCAGAGCCTAAGGTGTAAATTATCGATAGTCCATATTTCGGAAACTATAAGAGATAATGCAATTTGGCAACCGGCAATGTAATTAGCATGCCGAATATTACTTGGAATGTGAATTGGAACGAAATCGCCAATAGATAAGTCCATTTTACAATTTGGGCCCAAGTTAGAAGCAGAGCCTAAGGTGTAAATTATTGATAGTCCATATCTCGGAAACTATAAGAGATAATGCAATTTGGCAACCGGCAATGTAATTAACATGCCGAATATTACTTGGAATGTGAATTGGAACGAAATCGCCAATAGAGAAGGCCATTTTACAATTTGGGCCCAAGTTAGAAGCAGAGCCTAAGGTGTAAATTATCGATAGTCCATATCTCGGAAACTATAAGAGATAATGCAATTTGGCAACCGGCAATGTAATTAGCATGCCGAATATTACTTGGAATGTGAATTGGAACGAAATCGCCAATAGATAAGACCATTTTACAATTTGGGCCCAAGTTAGAAGCAGAGCCTAAGGTGTAAATTATCGATAGTCCATATCTCGGAAACTATAAGAGGTAATGCAATTTGGCAACCGGCAATGTAATTAGCATGATGAATATTACTTGGAATGTGAATTGGAACGAAATCGCCAATAGAGAAGACCATTTTACAATTTGGGCCCAAGTTAGAAGCAGTGCCTAAGGTGTAAATTATCGATAGTCCATATCTCGGAAACTATAAGAGATAATGCAATTTGGCAACCGGCAATGTAATTAGCATGCCGAATATTACTTGGAATGTGAATTGGAACGAAATCGCCAATAGATAAGACCATTTTACAATTTGGGCCCAAGTTAGAAGCAGAGCCTAAGGTGTAAATTATCGATAGTCCATATCTCGGAAACTATAAGAGATAATGCAATTTGGCAGCCGGCAATGTAATTAGCATGCCGAATATTACTTGGAATGTGCATTGGAACGAAATCGCCAATAGATAAGACCATTTTACAATTTGGGCCCAAGTTAGAAGCAGAGCCTAAGGTGTAAATTATCGATAGTCCATATCTCGGAAACTATAAGAGGTAATGCAATTTGGCAACCGGCAATGTAATTAGCATGCCGAATATTACTTGGAATGTGAATTGGAACGAAATCGCCAATAGATAAGACCATTTTACAATTTGGGCCCAAGTTAGAAGCAGAGCCTAAGGTGTAAATTATTGATAGTCCATATCTCGGAAACTATAAGAGATAATGCAATTTCGCAACCGGCAATGTAATTAGCATGCCGAATATTACTTGGAGTGTGAATTGGAACGAAATCGCCAATAGATAAAACCATTTTACAATTTGGGCCCAAGTTAGAAGCAGAGCCTAAGGTGTAAATTATCGATAGTCCATATCTCGGAAAATATAAGAGATAATGCAATTTGGCAACCGGAAATGTAATTAGCATGCCGAATATTACTTGGAATGTGAATTGAAACGAAATCGCCAATAGATAAGACCATTTTACAATTTGGGCCCAAGTTAGAAGCAGAGCCTAAGGTGTAAATTATCGATAGTCCATATCTCGGAAACTATAAGAGATAATGCAAATTGGCAACCGGCAATGTAATTAGCATGCCGAATATTACTTGGAATGTGAATTGGAACGAAATCGCCAATAGATAAGACCATTTTACAATTTGGGCCCAAGTTAGAAGCAGAGCCTAAGGTGTAAATTATCGATAGTCCATATCTCGGAAACTATAAGAGATAATGCAATTTGGCAACCGGCAATGTAATTAGCATGCCGAATATTACTTGGAATGTGAATTGGAACGAAATCGCCAATAGATAAGACCATTTTACAATTTGGGCCCAAGTTAGAAGCAGAGCCTAAGGTGTAAATTATCGATAGTCCATATCTCGGAAACTATAAGAGATAATGCAATTTGGCAACCGGCAATGTAATTAGCATGCCGAATATTACTTGGAATGTGAATTGGAACGAAATCGCCAATAGATAAGGCCATTTTACAATTTGGGCCCAAGTTAGAAGCAGAGCCTAAGGTGTAAATTATTGATAGTCCATATCTCGGAAACTATAAGAGATAATGCAATTTCGCAACCGGCAATGTAATTAGAATGCCGAATATCACTTGGAATGTGAATTGGGACGAAATCGCCAATAGATAAGACCATTTTACAATTTGGGCCCAAGTTAGAAGCAGAGCCTAAGGTGTAAATTATCGATAGTCCATATCTCGGAAACTATAAGAGATAATGCAATTTGGCAACCGGCAATGTAATTAGCATGCCGAATATTACTTGGAATGTGAATTGGAACGAAATCGCCAATAGATAAGACCATTTTACAATTTGGGCCCAAGTTAGAAGCAGAGCCTAAGATGTAAATTATCGATAGTAAATATCTCGGAAACTATAAGAGATAATGCAATTTGGCAACCGGCAATGTAATTAGCATGCCGAATATTACTTGGAATTTGAATTGGAACGAAATCGCCAATAGATAAGACCATTTTACAATATGGGCCCAAGTTAGAAGTAGAGCCTAAGGTGTAAATTATCGATAGTCCATATCTCGGAAACTATAAGAGATAATTCAATTTGGCAACCGGCAATGTAATTAGCATGCCGGATATTACTTGGAATGTGAATTGGAACGAAATCGCCAATAGATAAGACCATTTTACAATTTGGGCCCAAGTTAGAAGCAGAGCCTAAGGTGTAAATTATCGATAGTCCATATCTCGGAAACTATAAGAGATAATGCAATTTGGCAACCGGCAATGTAATTAGCATGCCGAATATTACTTGGAATGTGAATTGGAACGAAATCGCCAATAGATAAGACGATTTTACAATTTGGGCCGAAGTTAGAAGCAGAGCCTAAGATGTAAATTATCGATAGTCCATATCTCGGAAACTATAAGAGATAATGCAATTTGGCAACCGGCAATGTAATTAGCATGCCGAATATTACTTGGAATGTGAATTGGAACGAAATCGCCAATAGGTAAGACCATTTTACAATTTGGGCCCAAGTTAGAAGCAGAGCCTAAGGTGTAAATTATCGATAGTCCATATCTCGGAAACTATAAGAGATAATTCAATTTGGCAACCGGCAATGTAATTAGCATGCCGAATATTACTTGGAATGTGAATTGGAACGAAATCGCCAATAGAGAAGACCATTTTACAATTTGGGCCCAAGTTAGAAGCAGAGCCTAAGGTGTAAATTATCGATAGTCCATATCTCGGAAACTATAAGAGATAATGCAATTTGGCAACCGGCAATGTAATTAGCATGCCGAATATTACTTGGAATGTGAATTGGAACGAAATCGCCAATAGAGAAGACCATTTTACAATTTGGGCCCAAGTTAGAAGCAGAGCCTAAGGTGTAAATTATCGATAGTCCATATCTCGGAAACTATAAGAGATAATGCAATTTGGCAACCGGCAATGTAATTAGCATGCCGAATATTACTTGGAATGTGAATTGGAACGAAATCGCCAATAGATAAGACCATTTTACAATTTGGGCCCAAGTTAGAAGCAGAGCCTAAGGTGTAAATTATCGATAGTCCATATCTCGGAAACTATAAGAGATAATGCAATTTGGCAACCGGCAATGTAATTAGCATGCCGAATATTACTTGGAATGTGAATTGGAACGAAATCGCCAATAGAGAAGACCATTTTACAATTTGGGCCCAAGTTAGAAGCAGAGCCTAAGGTGTAAATTATCGATAGTCCATATCTCGGAAACTACAAGAGATAATGCAATTTGGCAACCGGCAATGTAATTAGCATGCCGAATATTACTTGGAATGTGAATTGGAACGAAAACGCCAATAGATAAGACCATTTTACAATTTGGGCCCAAGTTAGAAGCAGAGCCTAAGGTGTAAATTATCGATAGTCCATATCTCGGAAACTATAAGAGATAATGCAATTTGGCAACCGGCAATGTAATTAGCATGCCGAATATTACTTGCAATGTGAATTGGAACGAAATCGCCAATAGAGAAGACCATTTTACAATTTGGGCCCAAGTTAGAAGCAGAGCCTAAGGTGTAAATTATCGATAGTCCATATCTCGGAAACTATAAGAGATAATGCAATTTGGCAACCGGCAATGTAATTAGCATGCCGAATATTACTTGGAATGTGAATTGGAACGAAAACGCCAATAGATAAGACCATTTTACAATTTGGGCCCAAGTTAGAAGCAGAGCCTAAGGTGTAAATTATCGATAGTCCATATCTCGGAAACTATAAGAGATAATGCAATTTGGCAACCGGCAATGTAATTAGCATGCCGAATATTACTTGGAATGTGAATTGGAAAGAAATCGCCAATAGATAAGACCATTTTACAATTTGGGCCCAAGTTAGAAGCAGAGCCTAAGGTGTAAATTATCGATAGTCCATATCTCGGAAACTATAAGAGATAATGCAATTTGGCAACCGGCAATGTAATTAGCATGCCGAATATTACTTGGAATGTGAATTGGAACGAAATCGCCAATAGATAAGACCATTTTACAATTTGGGCCCAAGTTAGAAGCAGAGCCTAAGGTGTAAATTATCGATAGTCCATATCTCGGAAACTATAAGAGATAATGCAATTTGGCAACCGGCAATGTAATTAGCATGCCGAATATTACTTGGAATGTGAATTGGAACGAAATCGCCAATAGATAAGACCATTTTACAATTTGGGCCCAAGTTAGAAGCAGAGCCTAAGGTGTAAATTATTGATAGTCCATATCTCGGAAACTATAAGAGATAATGCAATTTCGCAACCGGCAATGTAATTAGCATGCCGAATATCACTTGGAATGTGAATTGGGACGAAATCGCCAATAGATAAGACCATTTTACAATTTGGGCCCAAGTTAGAAGCAGAGCCTAAGGTGTAAAATATCGATAGTCCATATCTCGGAAACTATAAGAGATAATGCAATTTGGCAACCGGCAATGTAATTAGCATGCCGAATATTACTTGGAATGTGAATTGGAACGAAATCGCCAATAGATAAGACCATTTTACAATTTGGGCCCAAGTTAGAAGCAGAGCCTAAGATGTAAATTATCGATAGTCCATATCTCGGAAACTATAAGAGATAATGCAATTTGGCAACCGGCAATGTAATTAGCATGCCGAATATTACTTGGAATGTGAATTGGAACGAAATCGCCAATAGATAAGACCATTTTACAATTTGGGCCCAAGTTAGAAACAGAGCCTAAGGTGTAAATTATCGATAGTCCATATCTCGGAAACTATAAGAGATAATTCAATTTGGCAACCGGCAATGTAATTAGCATGCCGGATATTACTTGGAATGTGAATTGGAACGAAATCGCCAATAGATAAGACCATTTTACAATTTGGGCCCAAGTTAGAAGCAGAGCCTAAGGTGTAAATTATCGATAGTCCATATCTCGGAAACTATAAGAGATAATGCAATTTGGCAACCGGCAATGTAATTAGCATGCCGAATATTACTTGGAATGTGAATTGGAACGAAATCGCCAATAGGTAAGACCATTTTACAATTTGGGCCCAAGTTAGAAGCAGAGCCTAAGGTGTAAATTATCGATAGTCCATATCTCGGAAACTATAAGAGATAATGCAATTTGGCAACCGGCAATGTAATTAGCATGCCGAATATTACTTGGAATGTGAATTGGAACGAAATCGCCAATAGATAAGACGATTTTACAATTTGGGCCCAAGTTAGAAGCAGAGCCTAAGGTGTAAATTATCGATAGTCCATATCTCGGAAACTATAAGAGGTAATGCAATTTGGCAACCGGCAATGTAATTAGCATGCCGAATATTACTTGGAATGTGAATTGGAACGAAATCGCCAATAGAGAAGACCATTTTACAATTTGGGCCCAAGTTAGAAGCAGAGCCTAAGGTGTAAATTATCGATAGTCCATATCTCGGAAACTATAAGAGATAATGCAATTTGGCAACCGTTAATGTAATTAGCATTCCGAATATTACTTGGAATGTGAATTGGAACGAAATCGCCAATAGATAAGACCATTTTACAATTTGGGCCCAAGTTAGAAGCAGAGCCTAAGGTGTAAATTATCGATAGTCCATATCTCGGAAACTATAAGAGATAATGCAATTTGGCAACCGGCAATGTAATTAGCATGCCGAATATTACTTGGAATGTGAATTGGAACGAAATCGCCAATAGATAAGACCATTTTACAATTTGGGCCCAAGTTAGAAGCAGAGCCTAAGGTGTAAATTATTGATAGTCCATATCTCGGAAACTATAAGAGATAATGCAATTTCGCAACCGGCAATGTAATTAGCATGCCGAATATCACTTGGAATGTGAATTGGGACGAAATCGCCAATAGATAAGACCATTTTACAATTTGGGCCCAAGTTAGAAGCAGAGCCTAAGGTGTAAATTATCGATAGTCCATATCTCGGAAACTATAAGAGATAATGCAATTTGGCAACCGGCAATGTAATTAGCATGCCGAATATTACTTGGAATGTGAATTGGAACGAAATCGCCAATAGATAAGACCATTTTACAATTTGGGCCCAAGTTAGAAGCAGAGCCTAAGGTGTAAATTATCGATAGTCCATATCTCGGAAACTATAAGAGATAATGCAATTTGGCAACCGGCAATGTAACTAGCATGCCGAATATTACTTGGAATGTGAATTGGACCGAAATCGCCAATAGATAAGACCATTTTACAATTTGGGCCCAAGTTAGAAGCAGAGCCTAAGGTGTAAATTATCGATAGTCCATATCTCGGAAACTATAAGAGATAATGCAATTTCGCAACCGGCAATGTAATTAGCATGCCGAATATTACTTGGAGTGTGAATTGGAACGAAATCGCCAATAGATAAGACCATTTTACAATTTGGGCCCAAGTTAGAAGCAGAGCCTAAGGTGTAAATTATCGATAGTCCATATCTCGGAAACTATAAGAGATAATGCAATTTGGCAACCGGCAATGTAATTAGCATGCCGAATATTACTTGGAGTGTGAATTGGAACGAAATCGCCAATAGATAAGGCCATTTTGCAATTTGGGCCCAAGTTAGAAGCAGAGCCTAAGGTGTAAATTATCGATAGTCCATATCTCGGAAACTATAAGAGATAATGCAATTTGGCAACCGGCAATGTAATTAGCATGCCGAATATTACTTGGAATGTGAATTGGAACGAAATCGCCAATAGATAAGACCATTTTACAATTTGGGCCCAAGTTAGAAGCAGAGCCTAAGGTGTAAATTATCGATAGTCCATATCTCGGAAACTATAAGAGATAATGCAATTTGGCAACCGGCAATGTAATTAGCATGCCGAATATTACTTGGAATGTGAATTGCAACTAAATCGCCAATAGATAAGACCATTTTACAATTTGGGCCCAAGTTAGAAGCAGAGCCTAAGGTGTAAATTATCGATAGTCCATATCTCGGAAACTATAAGAGATAATGCAATTTGGCAACCGGCAATGTAATTAGCAAGCCAAATATTACTTGGAATGTGAATTGGAACGAAATCGCCAATAGATAAGACCATTTTACAATTTGGGCCCAAGTTAGAAGCAGAGCCTAAGGTGTAAATTATCGATAGTCCATATCTCGGAAACTATAAGAGATAATGCAATTTCGCAACCGGCAATGTAATTAGCATGCCGAATATCACTTGGAATGTGAATTGGGACGAAATCGCCAATAGATAAGACCATTTTACAATTTGGGCCCAAGTTAGAAGCAGAGCCTAAGGTGTAAATTATCGATAGTCTATATCTCGGAAACTATAAGAGATAATGCAATTTCGCAACCGGCAATGTAATTAGCATGCCGAATATTACTTGGAATGTGAATTGGAACGAAATCGCCAATAGATAAGACCATTTTACAATTTGGGCCCAAGTTAGAAGCAGAGCCTAAGGTGTAAATTATCGATAGTCCATATCTCGGAAACTATAAGAGGTAATGCAATTTGGCAACCGGCAATGTAATTAGCATGATGAATATTACTTGGAATGTGAATTGGAACGAAATCGCCAATAGAGAAGACCATTTTACAATTTGGGCCCAAGTTAGAAGCAGAGCCTAAGGTGTAAATTATCGATAGTCCATATCTCGGAAACTATAAGAGATAATGCAATTTGGCAACCGGCAATGTAATTAGCATGCCGAATATTACTTGGAATGTGAATTGGAACGAAATCGCCAATAGATAAGACCATTTTACAATTTGGGCCCAAGTTAGAAGCAGAGCCTAAGGTGTAAATTATCGATAGTCCATATCTCGGAAACTATAAGAGATAATGCAATTTGGCAGCCGGCAATGTAATTAGCATGCCGAATATTACTTGGAATGTGCATTGGAACGAAATCGCCAATAGATAAGACCATTTTACAATTTGGGCCCAAGTTAGAAGCAGAGCCTAAGGTGTAAATTATCGATAGTCCATATCTCGGAAACTATAAGAGGTAATGCAATTTGGCAACCGGCAATGTAATTAGCATGCCGAATATTACTTGGAATGTGAATTGGAACGAAATCGCCAATAGATAAGACCATTTTACAATTTGGGCCCAAGTTAGAAGCAGAGCCTAAGGTGTAAATTATTGATAGTCCATATCTCGGAAACTATAAGAGATAATGCAATTTCGCAACCGGCAATGTAATTAGCATGCCGAATATTACTTGGAGTGTGAATTGGAACGAAATCGCCAATAGATAAAACCATTTTACAATTTGGGCCCAAGTTAGAAGCAGAGCCTAAGGTGTAAATTATCGATAGTCCATATCTCGGAAAATATAAGAGATAATGCAATTTGGCAACCGGAAATGTAATTAGCATGCCGAATATTACTTGGAATGTGAATTGAAACGAAATCGCCAATAGATAAGACCATTTTACAATTTGGGCCCAAGTTAGAAGCAGAGCCTAAGGTGTAAATTATCGATAGTCCATATCTCGGAAACTATAAGAGATAATGCAAATTGGCAACCGGCAATGTAATTAGCATGCCGAATATTACTTGGAATGTGAATTGGAACGAAATCGCCAATAGATAAGACCATTTTACAATTTGGGCCCAAGTTAGAAGCAGAGCCTAAGGTGTAAATTATCGATAGTCCATATCTCGGAAACTATAAGAGATAATGCAATTTGGCAACCGGCAATGTAATTAGCATGCCGAATATTACTTGGAATGTGAATTGGAACGAAATCGCCAATAGATAAGACCATTTTACAATTTGGGCCCAAGTTAGAAGCAGAGCCTAAGGTGTAAATTATCGATAGTCCATATCTCGGAAACTATAAGAGATAATGCAATTTGGCAACCGGCAATGTAATTAGCATGCCGAATATTACTTGGAATGTGAATTGGAACGAAATCGCCAATAGATAAGTCCATTTTACAATTTGGGCCCAAGTTAGAAGCAGAGCCTAAGGTGTAAATTATTGATAGTCCATATCTCGGAAACTATAAGAGATAATGCAATTTCGCAACCGGCAATGTAATTAGAATGCCGAATATCACTTGGAATGTGAATTGGGACGAAATCGCCAATAGATAAGACCATTTTACAATTTGGGCCCAAGTTAGAAGCAGAGCCTAAGGTGTAAATTATCGATAGTCCATATCTCGGAAACTATAAGAGATAATGCAATTTGGCAACCGGCAATGTAATTAGCATGCCGAATATTACTTGGAATGTGAATTGGAACGAAATCGCCAATAGATAAGACCATTTTACAATTTGGGCCCAAGTTAGAAGCAGAGCCTAAGATGTAAATTATCGATAGTAAATATCTCGGAAACTATAAGAGATAATGCAATTTGGCAACCGGCAATGTAATTAGCATGCCGAATATTACTTGGAATTTGAATTGGAACGAAATCGCCAATAGATAAGACCATTTTACAATATGGGCCCAAGTTAGAAGTAGAGCCTAAGGTGTAAATTATCGATAGTCCATATCTCGGAAACTATAAGAGATAATTCAATTTGGCAACCGGCAATGTAATTAGCATGCCGGATATTACTTGGAATGTGAATTGGAACGAAATCGCCAATAGATAAGACCATTTTACAATTTGGGCCCAAGTTAGAAGCAGAGCCTAAGGTGTAAATTATCGATAGTCCATATCTCGGAAACTATAAGAGATAATGCAATTTGGCAACCGGCAATGTAATTAGCATGCCGAATATTACTTGGAATGTGAATTGGAACGAAATCGCCAATAGATAAGACGATTTTACAATTTGGGCCGAAGTTAGAAGCAGAGCCTAAGATGTAAATTATCGATAGTCCATATCTCGGAAACTATAAGAGATAATGCAATTTGGCAACCGGCAATGTAATTAGCATGCCGAATATTACTTGGAATGTGAATTGGAACGAAATCGCCAATAGGTAAGACCATTTTACAATTTGGGCCCAAGTTAGAAGCAGAGCCTAAGGTGTAAATTATCGATAGTCCATATCTCGGAAACTATAAGAGATAATTCAATTTGGCAACCGGCAATGTAATTAGCATGCCGAATATTACTTGGAATGTGAATTGGAACGAAATCGCCAATAGAGAAGACCATTTTACAATTTGGGCCCAAGTTAGAAGCAGAGCCTAAGGTGTAAATTATCGATAGTCCATATCTCGGAAACTATAAGAGATAATGCAATTTGGCAACCGGCAATGTAATTAGCATGCCGAATATTACTTGGAATGTGAATTGGAACGAAATCGCCAATAGAGAAGACCATTTTACAATTTGGGCCCAAGTTAGAAGCAGAGCCTAAGGTGTAAATTATCGATAGTCCATATCTCGGAAACTATAAGAGATAATGCAATTTGGCAACCGGCAATGTAATTAGCATGCCGAATATTACTTGGAATGTGAATTGGAACGAAATCGCCAATAGATAAGACCATTTTACAATTTGGGCCCAAGTTAGAAGCAGAGCCTAAGGTGTAAATTATCGATAGTCCATATCTCGGAAACTATAAGAGATAATGCAATTTGGCAACCGGCAATGTAATTAGCATGCCGAATATTACTTGGAATGTGAATTGGAACGAAATCGCCAATAGAGAAGACCATTTTACAATTTGGGCCCAAGTTAGAAGCAGAGCCTAAGGTGTAAATTATCGATAGTCCATATCTCGGAAACTACAAGAGATAATGCAATTTGGCAACCGGCAATGTAATTAGCATGCCGAATATTACTTGGAATGTGAATTGGAACGAAAACGCCAATAGATAAGACCATTTTACAATTTGGGCCCAAGTTAGAAGCAGAGCCTAAGGTGTAAATTATCGATAGTCCATATCTCGGAAACTATAAGAGATAATGCAATTTGGCAACCGGCAATGTAATTAGCATGCCGAATATTACTTGGAATGTGAATTGGAACGAAATCGCCAATAGAGAAGACCATTTTACAATTTGGGCCCAAGTTAGAAGCAGAGCCTAAGGTGTAAATTATCGATAGTCCATATCTCGGAAACTATAAGAGATAATGCAATTTGGCAACCGGCAATGTAATTAGCATGCCGAATATTACTTGGAATGTGAATTGGAACGAAAACGCCAATAGATAAGACCATTTTACAATTTGGGCCCAAGTTAGAAGCAGAGCCTAAGGTGTAAATTATCGATAGTCCATATCTCGGAAACTATAAGAGATAATGCAATTTGGCAACCGGCAATGTAATTAGCATGCCGAATATTACTTGGAATGTGAATTGGAAAGAAATCGCCAATAGATAAGACCATTTTACAATTTGGGCCCAAGTTAGAAGCAGAGCCTAAGGTGTAAATTATCGATAGTCCATATCTCGGAAACTATAAGAGATAATGCAATTTGGCAACCGGCAATGTAATTAGCATGCCGAATATTACTTGGAATGTGAATTGGAACGAAATCGCCAATAGATAAGACCATTTTACAATTTGGGCCCAAGTTAGAAGCAGAGCCTAAGGTGTAAATTATCGATAGTCCATATCTCGGAAACTATAAGAGATAATGCAATTTGGCAACCGGCAATGTAATTAGCATGCCGAATATTACTTGGAATGTGAATTGGAACGAAATCGCCAATAGATAAGACCATTTTACAATTTGGGCCCAAGTTAGAAGCAGAGCCTAAGGTGTAAATTATTGATAGTCCATATCTCGGAAACTATAAGAGATAATGCAATTTCGCAACCGGCAATGTAATTAGCATGCCGAATATCACTTGGAATGTGAATTGGGACGAAATCGCCAATAGATAAGACCATTTTACAATTTGGGCCCAAGTTAGAAGCAGAGCCTAAGGTGTAAAATATCGATAGTCCATATCTCGGAAACTATAAGAGATAATGCAATTTGGCAACCGGCAATGTAATTAGCATGCCGAATATTACTTGGAATGTGAATTGGAACGAAATCGCCAATAGATAAGACCATTTTACAATTTGGGCCCAAGTTAGAAGCAGAGCCTAAGATGTAAATTATCGATAGTCCATATCTCGGAAACTATAAGAGATAATGCAATTTGGCAACCGGCAATGTAATTAGCATGCCGAATATTACTTGGAATGTGAATTGGAACGAAATCGCCAATAGATAAGACCATTTTACAATTTGGGCCCAAGTTAGAAACAGAGCCTAAGGTGTAAATTATCGATAGTCCATATCTCGGAAACTATAAGAGATAATTCAATTTGGCAACCGGCAATGTAATTAGCATGCCGGATATTACTTGGAATGTGAATTGGAACGAAATCGCCAATAGATAAGACCATTTTACAATTTGGGCCCAAGTTAGAAGCAGAGCCTAAGGTGTAAATTATCGATAGTCCATATCTCGGAAACTATAAGAGATAATGCAATTTGGCAACCGGCAATGTAATTAGCATGCCGAATATTACTTGGAATGTGAATTGGAACGAAATCGCCAATAGGTAAGACCATTTTACAATTTGGGCCCAAGTTAGAAGCAGAGCCTAAGGTGTAAATTATCGATAGTCCATATCTCGGAAACTATAATGCAATTTGGCAACCGGCAATGTAATTAGCATGCCGAATATTACTTGGAATGTGAATTGGAACGAAATCGCCAATAGATAAGACGATTTTACAATTTGGGCCCAAGTTAGAAGCAGAGCCTAAGGTGTAAATTATCGATAGTCCATATCTCGGAAACTATAAGAGGTAATGCAATTTGGCAACCGGCAATGTAATTAGCATGCCGAATATTACTTGGAATGTGAATTGGAACGAAATCGCCAATAGAGAAGACCATTTTACAATTTGGGCCCAAGTTAGAAGCAGAGCCTAAGGTGTAAATTATCGATAGTCCATATCTCGGAAACTATAAGAGATAATGCAATTTGGCAACCGTTAATGTAATTAGCATTCCGAATATTACTTGGAATGTGAATTGGAACGAAATCGCCAATAGATAAGACCATTTTACAATTTGGGCCCAAGTTAGAAGCAGAGCCTAAGGTGTAAATTATTGATAGTCCATATCTCGGAAACTATAAGAGATAATGCAATTTCGCAACCGGCAATGTAATTAGAATGCCGAATATCACTTGGAATGTGAATTGGGACGAAATCGCCAATAGATAAGACCATTTTACAATTTGGGCCCAAGTTAGAAGCAGAGCCTAAGGTGTAAATTATCGATAGTCCATATCTCGGAAACTATAAGAGGTAATGCAATTTGGCAACCGGCAATGTAATTAGCATGCCGAATATTACTTGGAATGTGAATTGGAACGAAATCGCCAATAGATAAGACCATTTTACAATTTGGGCCCAAGTTAGAAGCAGAGCCTAAGGTGTAAATTATCGATAGTCCATATCTCGGAAACTATAAGAGATAATGCAATTTGGCAACCGGCAATGTAATTAGCATGCCGAATATTACTTGGAATGTGAATTGGAACGAAATCGCCAATAGATAAGGCCATTTTACAATTTGGGCCCAAGTTAGAAGCAGAGCCTAAGGTGTAAATTATTGATAGTCCATATCTCGGAAACTATAAGAGATAATGCAATTTCGCAACCGGCAATGTAATTAGCATGCCGAATATCACTTGGAATGTGAATTGGAACGAAATCGCCAATAGATAAGACCATTTTACAATTTGGGCCCAAGTTAGAAGCAGAGCCTAAGGTGTAAATTATCGATAGTCCATATCTCGGAAACTATAAGAGATAATGCAATTTGGCAACCGGCAATGTAATTAGCATGCCGAATATTACTTGGAATGTGAATTGGAACGAAATCGCCAATAGATAAGACCATTTTACAATTTGGGCCCAAGTTAGAAGCAGAGCCTAAGGTGTAAATTATCGATAGTCCATATCTCGGAAACTATAAGAGATAATGCAATTTGGCAACCGGCAATGTAATTAGCATGCCGAATATTACTTGGAATGTGAATTGGAACGAAATCGCCAATAGAGAAGACCATTTTACAATTTGGGCCCAAGTTAGAAGCAGAGCCTAAGGTGTAAATTATCGATAGTCGATATCTCGGAAACTATAAGAGATAATGCAATTTGGCAACCGGCAATGTAATTAGCATGCCGAATATTACTTGGAATGTGAATTGGAACGAAATCGCCAATAGATAAGACCATTTTACAATTTGGGCCCAAGTTAGAAGCAGAGCCTAAGGTGTAAATTATCGATAGTCCATATCTCGGAAACTATAAGAGATAATGCAATTTGGCAACCGGCAATGTAATTAGCATGCCGAATATTACTTGGAATGTGCATTGGAACGAAATCGCCAATAGATAAGACCATTTTACAATTTGGGCCCAAGTTAGAAGCAGAGCCTAAGGTGTAAATTATCGATAGTCCATATCTCGGAAACTATAAGAGGTAATGCAATTTGGCAACCGGCAATGTAATTAGCATGCCGAATATTACTTGGAATGTGAATTGGAACGAAATCGCCAATAGATAAGACCATTTTACAATTTGGGCCCAAGTTAGAAGCAGAGCCTAAGGTGTAAATTATCGATAGTCCATATCTCGGAAACTATAAGAGATAATGCAATTTGGCAACCGGCAATGTAATTAGCATGCCGAATATTACTTGGAATGTGAATTGGAACGAAATCGCCAATAGGTAAGTCCATCGATTTATGGACGAACCTATTTGGGCCCAAGTTAGAAGCAGAGCCTAAGGTGTAAATTATCGATAGTCCATATTTCGGAAACTATAAGAGATAATGCAATTTGGCAACCGGCAATGTAATTAGCATGCCGAATATTACTTGGAATGTGAATTGGAACGAAATCGCCAATAGATAAGTCCATTTTACAATTTGGGCCCAAGTTAGAAGCAGAGCCTAAGGTGTAAATTATTGATAGTCCATATTTCGGAAACTATAAGAGACAATGCAATTTGGCAACCGGCAATGTAATTAACATGCCGAATATTACTTGGAATGTGAATTGGAACGAAATCGCCAATAGAGAAGACCATTTTACAATTTGGGCCCAAGTTAGAAGCAGAGCCTAAGGTGTAAATTATCGATAGTCCATATCTCGGAAACTATAAGAGATAATGCAATTTGGCAACCGGCAATGTAATTAGCATGCCGAATATTACTTGGAATGTGAATTGGAACGAAATCGCCAATAGATAAGACCATTTTACAATTTGGGCCCAAGTTAGAAGCAGAGCCTAAGGTGTAAATTATCGATAGTCCATATCTCGGAAACTATAAGAGGTAATGCAATTTGGCAACCGGCAATGTAATTAGCATGATGAATATTACTTGGAATGTGAATTGGAACGAAATCGCCAATAGAGAAGACCATTTTACAATTTGGGCCCAAGTTAGAAGCAGAGCCTAAGGTGTAAATTATCGATAGTCCATATCTCGGAAACTATAAGAGATAATGCAATTTGGCAACCGGCAATGTAATTAGCATGCCGAATATTACTTGGAATGTGAATTGGAACGAAATCGCCAATAGATAAGGCCATTTTACAATTTGGGCCCAAGTTAGAAGCAGAGCCTAAGGTGTAAATTATCGATAGTCCATATCTCGGAAACTATAAGAGATAATGCAATTTCGCAACCGGCAATGTAATTAGCATGCCGAATATTACTTGGAGTGTGAATTGGAACGAAATCGCCAATAGATAAGACCATTTTACAATTTGGGCCCAAGTTAGAAGCAGAGCCTAAGGTGTAAATTATCGATAGTCCATATCTCGGAAAATATAAGAGATAATGCAATTTGGCAACCGGCAATGTAATTAGCATGCCGAATATTACTTGGAATGTGAATTGGAACGAAATCGCCAATAGATAAGACCATTTTACAATTTGGGCCCAAGTTAGAAGCAGAGCCTAAGGTGTAAATTATCGATAGTCCATATCTCGGAAACTATAAGAGATAATGCAAATTGGCAACCGGCAATGTAATTAGCATGCCGAATATTACTTGGAATGTGAATTGGAACGAAATCGCCAATAGATAAGACCATTTTACAATTTGGGCCCAAGTTAGAAGCAGAGCCTAAGGTGTAAATTATCGATAGTCCATATCTCGGAAACTATAAGAGATAATGCAATTTGGCAACCGGCAATGTAATTAGCATGCCGAATATTACTTGGAATGTGAATTGGAACGAAATCGCCAATAGATAAGACCATTTTACAATTTGGGCCCAAGTTAGAAGCAGAGCCTAAGGTGTAAATTATCGATAGTCCATATCTCGGAAACTATAAGAGATAATGCAATTTGGCAACCGGCAATGTAATTAGCATGCCGAATATTACTTGGAATGTGAATTGGAACGAAATCGCCAATAGATAAGGCCATTTTACAATTTGGGCCCAAGTTAGAAGCAGAGCCTAAGGTGTAAATTATTGATAGTCCATATCTCGGAAACTATAAGAGATAATGCAATTTCGCAACCGGCAATGTAATTAGAATGCCGAATATCACTTGGAATGTGAATTGGGACGAAATCGTCAATAGATAAGACCATTTTACAATTTGGGCCCAAGTTAGAAGCAGAGCCTAAGGTGTAAATTATCGATAGTCCATATCTCGGAAACTATAAGAGATAATGCAATTTGGCAACCGGCAATGTAATTAGCATGCCGAATATTACTTGGAATATGAATAGGAACGAAATCGCCAATAGATAAGACCATTTTACAATTTGGGCCCAAGTTAGAAGCAGAGCCTAAGATGTAAATTATCGATAGTAAATATCTCGGAAACTATAAGAGATAATGCAATTTGGCAACCGGCAATGTAATTAGCATGCCGAATATTACTTGGAATGTGAATTGGAACGAAATCGCCAATAGATAAGACCATTTTACAATATGGGCCCAAGTTAGAAGCAGAGCCTAAGGTGTAAATTATCGATAGTCCATATCTCGGAAACTATAAGAGATAATTCAATTTGGCAACCGGCAATGTAATTAGCATGCCGGATATTACTTGGAATGTGAATTGGAACGAAATCGCCAATAGATAAGACCATTTTACAATTTGGGCCCAAGTTAGAAGCAGAGCCTAAGGTGTAAATTATCGATAGTCCATATCTCGGAAACTATAAGAGATAATGCAATTTGGCAACCGGCAATGTAATTAGCATGCCGAATATTACTTGGAATGTGAATTGGAACGAAATCGCCAATAGATAAGACGATTTTACAATTTGGGCCCAAGTTAGAAGCAGAGCCTAAGATGTAAATTATCGATAGTCCATATCTCGGAAACTATAAGAGATAATGCAATTTGGCAACGGGCAATGTAATTAGCATGCCGAATATTACTTGGAATGTGAATTGGAACGAAATCGCCAATAGGTAAGACCATTTTACAATTTGGGCCCAAGTTAGAAGCAGAGCCTAAGGTGTAAATTATCGATAGTCCATATCTCGGAAACTATAAGAGATAATTCAATTTGGCAACCGGCAATGTAATTAGCATGCCGAATATTACTTGGAATGTGAATTGGAACGAAATCGCCAATAGAGAAGACCATTTTACAATTTGGGCCCAAGTTAGAAGCAGAGCCTAAGGTGTAAATTATCGATAGTCCATATCTCGGAAACTATAAGAAATAATGCAATTTGGCAACCGGCAATGTAATTAGCATGCCGAATATTACTTGGAATGTGAATTGGAACGAAATCGCCAATAGAGAAGACCATTTTACAATTTGGGCCCAAGTTAGAAGCAGAGCCTAAGGTGTAAATTATCGATAGTCCATATCTCGGAAACTATAAGAGATAATGCAATTTGGCAACCGGTAATGTAAATAGCATGCCGAATATTACTTGGAATGTGAATTGGAACGAAATCGCCAATAGATAAGACCATTTTACAATTTGGGCCCAAGTTAGAAGCAGAGCCTAAGGTGTAAATAATCGATAGTCCATATCTCGGAAACTATAAGAGATAATGCAATTTGGCAACCGGCAATGTAATTAGCATGCCGAATATTACTTGGAATGTGAATTGGAACGAAATCGCCAATAGAGAAGACCATTTTACAATTTGGGCCCAAGTTAGAAGCAGAGCCTAAGGTGTAAATTATCGATAGTCCATATCTCGGAAACTATAAGAGATAATGCAATTTGGCAACCGGCAATGTAATTAGCATGCCGAATATTACTTGGAATGTGAATTGGAACGAAAACGCCAATAGATAAGACCATTTTACAATTTGGGCCCAAGTTAGAAGCAGAGCCTAAGGTGTAAATTATCGATAGTCCATATCTCGGAAACTATAAGAGATAATGCAATTTGGCAACCGGCAATGTAATTAGCATGCCGAATATTACTTGGAATGTGAATTGGAACGAAATCGCCAATAGAGAAGACCATTTTACAATTTGGGCCCAAGTTAGAAGCAGAGCCTAAGGTGTAAATTATCGATAGTCCATATCTCGGAAACTATAAGAGATAATGCAATTTGGCAACCGGCAATGTAATTAGCATGCCGAATATTACTTGGAATGTGAATTGGAACGAAAACGCCAATAGATAAGACCATTTTACAATTTGGGCCCAAGTTAGAAGCAGAGCCTAAGGTGTAAATTATCGATAGTCCATATCTCGGAAACTATAAGAGATAATGCAATTTGGCAACCGGCAATGTAATTAGCATGCCGAATATTACTTGGAATGTGAATTGGAACGAAATGGCCAATAGATAAGACCATTTTACAATTTGGGCCCAAGTTAGAAGCAGAGCCTAAGGTGTAAATTATCGATAGTCCATATCTCGGAAACTATAAGAGATAATGCAATTTGGCAACCGGCAATGTAATTAGCATGCCGAATATTACTTGGAATGTGAATTGGAACGAAATCGCCAATAGATAAGATCATTTTACAATTTGGGCCCAAGTTAGAAGCAGAGCCTAAGGTGTAAATTATCGATAGTCCATATCTCGGAAACTATAAGAGATAATGCAATTTGGCAACCGGCAATGTAATTAGCATGCCGAATATTACTTGGAATGTGAATTGGAACGAAATCGCCAATAGATAAGACCATTTTACAATTTGGGCCCAAGTTAGAAGCAGAGCCTAAGGTGTAAATTATTGATAGTCCATATCTCGGAAACTATAAGAGATAATGCAATTTCGCAACCGGCAATGTAATTAGCATGCCGAATATCACTTGGAATGTGAATTGGGACGAAATCGCCAATAGATAAGACCATTTTACAATTTGGGCCCAAGTTAGAAGCAGAGCCTAAGGTGTAAATTATCGATAGTCCATATCTCGGAAACTATAAGAGATAATGCAATTTGGCAACCGGCAATGTAATTAGCATGCCGAATATTACTTGGAATGTGAATTGGAACGAAATCGCCAATAGATAAGACCATTTTACAATTTGGGCCCAAGTTAGAAGCAGAGCCTAAGATGTAAATTATCGATAGTCCATATCTCGGAAACTATAAGAGATAATGCAATTTGGCAACCGGCAATGTAATTAGCATGCCGAATATTACTTGGAATGTGAATTGGAACGAAATCGCCAATAGATAAGACCATTTTACAATTTGGGCCCAAGTTAGAAACAGAGCCTAAGGTGTAAATTATCGATAGTCCATATCTCGGAAACTATAAGAGATAATTCAATTTGGCAACCGGCAATGTAATTAGCATGCCGAATATTACTTGGAATGTGAATTGGAACGAAATCGCCAATAGATAAGACCATTTTACAATTTGGGCCCAAGTTAGAAGCAGAGCCTAAGGTGTAAATTATCGATAGTCCATATCTTGGAAACTATAAGAGATAATGCAATTTGGCAACCGGCAATGTAATTAGCATGCCGAATATTACTTGGAATGTGAATTGGAACGAAATCGCCAATAGATAAGACCATTTTACAATTTGGGCCCAAGTTAGAAGCAGAGCCTAAGGTGTAAATTATCGATAGTCCATATCTCGGAAACTATAAGAGATAATGCAATTTGGCAACCGGCAATGTAATTAGCATGCCGAATATTACTTGGAATGTGAATTGGAACGAAATCGCCAATAGATAAGACGATTTTACAATTTGGGCCTAAGTTAGAAGCAGAGCCTAAGGTGTAAATTATCGATAGTCCATATCTCGGAAACTATAAGAGATAATGCAATTTGGCAACCGGCAATGTAATTAGCATGCCGAATATTACTTGGAATGTGAATTGGAACGAAATCTCCAATAGAGAAGACCATTTTACAATTTGGGCCCAAGTTAGAAGCAGAGCCTAAGGTGTAAATTATCGATAGTCCATATCTCGGAAACTATAAGAGATAATGCAATTTGGCAACCGTTAATGTAATTAGCATTCCGAATATTACTTGGAATGTGAATTGGAACGAAATCGCCAATAGATAAGACCATTTTACAATTTGGGCCCAAGTTAGAAGCAGAGCCTAAGGTGTAAATTATCGATAGTGCATATCTCGGAAACTATAAGAGATAATGCAATTTGGCAACCGGCAATGTAATTAGCATGCCGAATATTACTTGGAATGTGAATTGGAACGAAATCGCCAATAGATAAGACCATTTTACAATTTGGGCCCAAGTTAGAAGCAGAGCCTAAGGTGTAAATTATTGATAGTCCATATCTCGGAAACTATAAGAGATAATGCAATTTCGCAACCGGCAATGTAATTAGCATGCCGAATATCACTTGGAATGTGAATTGGAACGAAATCGCCAATAGATAAGACCATTTTACAATTTGGGCCCAAGTTAGAAGCAGAGCCTAAGGTGTAAATTATCGATAGTCCATATCTCGGAAACTATAAGAGATAATGCAATTTGGCAACCGGCAATGTAATTAGCATGCCGAATATTACTTGGAATGTGAATTGGAACGAAATCGCCAATAGATAAGACCATTTTACAATTTGGGCCCAAGTTAGAAGCAGAGCCTAAGGTGTAAATTATCGATAGTCCATATCTCGGAAACTATAAGAGATAATGCAATTTGGCAACCGGCAATGTAATTAGCATGCCGAATATTACTTGGAATGTGAATTGGAACGAAATCGCCAATAGATAAGACCATTTTACAATTTGGGCCCAAGTTAGAAGCAGAGCCTAAGGTGTAAATTATCGATAGTCCATATCTCGGAAACTATAAGAGATAATGCAATTTGGCAACCGGCAATGTAATTAGCATGCCGAATATTACTTGGAATGTGAATTGGAACGAAATCGCCAATAGATAAGACCATTTTACAATTTGGGCCCAAGTTAGAAGCAGAGCCTAAGGTGTAAATTATCGATAGTCCATATCTCGCAAACTATAAGAGATAATGCAATTTGGCAACCGGCAATGTAATTAGCATGCCGAATATTACTTGGAATGTGAATTGGAACGAAATCGCCAATAGATAAGACCATTTTACAATTTGGGCCCAAGTTAGAAGCAGAGCCTAAGGTGTAAATTATCGATAGTCCATATCTCGGAAACTATAAGAGATAATGCAATTTGGCAACCGGCAATGTAATTAGCATGCCGAATATTACTTGGAATGTGAATTGGAACGAAATCGCCAATAGATAAGACCATTTTACAATTTGGGCCCAAGTTAGAAGCAGAGCCTAAGGTGTAAATTATCGATAGTCCATATCTCGCAAACTATAAGAGATAATGCAATTTGGCAACCGGCATTGTAATTAGCATGCCGAATATTACTTGGAATGTGAATTGGAACGAAATCGCCAATAGATAAGACCATTTTACAATTTGGGCCCAAGTTAGAAGCAGAGCCTAAGGTGTAAATTATCGATAGTCCATATCTCGGAAACTATAAGAGATAATGCAATTTGGCAACCGGCAATGTAATTAGCATGCCGAATATTACTTGGAATGTGAATTGGAACGAAATCGCCAATAGATAAGACCATTTTACAATTTGGGCCCAAGTTAGAAGCAGAGCCTAAGGTGTAAATTATTGATAGTCCATATCTCGGAAACTATAAGAGATAATGCAATTTCGCAACCGGCAATGTAATTAGCATGCCGAATATCACTTGGAATGTGAATTGGAACGAAATCGCCAATAGATAAGACCATTTTACAATTTGGGCCCAAGTTAGAAGCAGAGCCTAAGGTGTAAATTATCGATAGTCCATATCTCGGAAACTATAAGAGATAATGCAATTTGGCAACCGGCAATGTAATTAGCATGCCGAATATTACTTGGAATGTGAATTGGAACGAAATCGCCAATAGATAAGACCATTTTACAATTTGGGCCCAAGTTAGAAGCAGAGCCTAAGATGTAAATTATCGATAGTCCATATCTCGGAAACTATAATAGATAATGCAATTTGGCAACCGGCAATGTAATTAGCATGCCGAATATTACTTGGAATGTGAATTGGAACGAAATCGCCAATAGATAAGACCATTTTACAATTTGGGCCCAAGTTAGAAGCAGAGCCTAAGGTGTAAATTATCGATAGTCCATATCTCGGAAACTATAAGAGATAATGCAATTTGGCAACCGGCAATGTAATTAGCATGCCGAATATTACTTGGAATGTGAATTGGAACGAAATCGCCAATAGAGAAGACCATTTTACAATTTGGGCCCAAGTTAGAAGCAGAGCCTAAGGTGTAAATTATTGATAGTCCATATCTCGGAAACTATAAGAGATAATGCAATTTGACAACCGGCAATGTAATTAGCATGCCGAATATTACTTGGAATGTGAATTGGAACGAAATCGCCAATAGATAAGACCATTTTACAATTTGGGCCCAAGTTAGAAGCAGAGCCTAAGGTGTAAATTATCGATAGTCCATATCTCGGAAACTATAAGAGATAATGCAATTTGGCAACCGGCAATGTAATTAGCATGCCGAATATTACTTGGAATGTGAATTGGAACGAAATCGCCAATAGATAAGACCATTTTACAATTTGGGCCCAAGTTAGAAGCAGAGCCTAAGGTGTAAATTATCGATAGTCAATATCTCGGAAACTATAAGAGATAATGCAATTTGGCAACCGGCAATGTAATTAGCATGCCGAATATTACTTGGAATGTGAATTGGAACGAAATCGCCAATAGATAAGACCATTTTACAATTTGGGCCCAAGTTAGAAGCAGAGCCTAAGGTGTAAATTATCGATAGTCCATATCTCGGAAACTATAAGAGATAATTCAATTTGGCAACCGGCAATGTAATTAGCATGCCGGATATTACTTGGAATGTGAATTGGAACGAAATCGCCAATAGATAAGACCATTTTACAATTTGGGCCCAAGTTAGAAGCAGAGCCTAAGGTGTAAATTATCGATAGTCCATATCTCGCAAACTATAAGAGATAATGCAATTTGGCAACCGGCAATGTAATTAGCATGCCGAATATTACTTGGAATGTGAATTGGAACGAAATCGCCAATAGATAAGACGATTTTACAATTTGGGCCCAAGTTAGAAGCAGAGCCTAAGATGTAAATTATCGATAGTCCATATCTCGGAAACTATAAGAGATAATGCAATTTGGCAACCGGCAATGTAATTAGCATGCCGAATATTACTTGGAATGTGAATTGGAACGAAATCGCCAATAGATAAGACCATTTTACAATTTGGGCCCAAGTTAGAAGCAGAGCCTAAGGTGTAAATTATCGATAGTCCATATCTCGGAAACTATAAGAGATAATGCAATTTGGCAACCGGCAATGTAATTAGCATGCCGAATATTACTTGGAATGTGAATTGGAACGAAATCGCCAATAGGTAAGACCATTTTACAATTTGGGCCCAAGTTAGAAGCAGAGCCTAAGGTGTAAATTATCGATAGTCCATATCTCGGAAACTATAAGAGATAATGCAATTTGGCAACCGGCAATGTAATTAGCATGCCGAATATTACTTGGAATGTGAATTGGAACGAAATCGCCAATAGATAAGGCCATTTTACAATTTGGGCCCATGATAGAAGCAGAGCCTAAGGTGTAAATTATTGATAGTCCATATCTCGGAAACTATAAGAGATAATGCAATTTCGCAACCGGCAATGTAATTAGCATGCCGAGTATCACTTGGAATGTGAATTGGGACGAAATCGCCAATAGATAAGACCATTTTACAATTTGGGCCCAAGTTAGAAGCAGAGCCTAAGGTGTAAATTATCGATAGTCCATATCTCGGAAACTATAAGAGATAATGCAATTTGGCAACCGGCAATGTAATTAGCATGCCGAATATTACTTGGAATGTGAATTGGAACGAAATCGGTAATAGATAAGACCATTTTGCAATTTGGGCCCAAGTTAGAAGCAGAGCCTAAGATGTAAATTATCGATAGTAAATATCTCGGAAACTATAAGAGATAATGCAATTTGGCAACCGGCAATGTAATTAGCATGCCGAATATTACTTGGAATGTGAATTGGAACGAAATCGCCAATAGATAAGACCATTTTACAATATGGGCCCAAGTTAGAAGCAGAGCCTAAGGTGTAAATTATCGATAGTCCATATCTCGGAAACTATAAGAGATAATTCAATTTGGCAACCGGCAATGTAATTAGCATGCCGGATATTACTTGGAATGTGAATTGGAACGAAATCGCCAATAGATAAGACCATTTTACAATTTGGGCCCAAGTTAGAAGCAGAGCCTAAGGTGTAAATTATCGATAGTCCATATCTCGCAAACTATAAGAGATAATGCAATTTGGCAACCGGCAATGTAATTAGCATGCCGAATATTACTTGGAATGTGAATTGGAACGAAATCGCCAATAGATAAGACGATTTTACAATTTGGGCCCAAGTTAGAAGCAGAGCCTAAGATGTAAATTATCGATAGTCCATATCTCGGAAACTATAAGAGATAATGCAATTTGGCAACCGGCAATGTAATTAGCATGCCGAATATTACTTGGAATGTGAATTGGAACGAAATCGCCAATAGATAAGACCATTTTACAATTTGGGCCCAAGTTAGAAGCAGAGCCTAAGGTGTAAATTATCGATAGTCCATATCTCGGAAACTATAAGAGATAATGCAATTTGGCAACCGGCAATGTAATTAGCATGCCGAATATTACTTGGAATGTGAATTGGAACGAAATCGCCAATAGGTAAGACCATTTTACAATTTGGGCCCAAGTTAGAAGCAGAGCCTAAGGTGTAAATTATCGATAGTCCATATCTCGGAAACTATAAGAGATAATTCAATTTGGCAACCGGCAATGTAATTAGCATGCCGAATATTACTTGGAATGTGAATTGGAACGAAATCGCCAATAGAGAAGACCATTTTACAATTTGGGCCCAAGTTAGAAGCAGAGCCTAAGGTGTAAATTATCGATAGTCCATATCTCGGAAACTATAAGAGATAATGCAATTTGGCAACCGGCAATGTAATTAGCATGCCGAATATTACTTGCAATGTGAATTGGAACGAAATCGCCAATAGATAAGACCATTTTACAATTTGGGCCCAAGTTAGAAGCAGAGCCTAAGGTGTAAATTATCGATAGTCCATATCTCGGAAACTATAAGAGATAATGCAATTTGGCAACCGGCAATGTAATTAGCATGCCGAATATTACTTGGAATGTGAATTGGAACGAAATCGCCAATAGAGAAGACCATTTTACAATTTGGGCCCAAGTTAGAAGCAGAGCCTAAGGTGTAAATTATCGATAGTCCATATCTCGGAAACTATAAGAGATAATGCAATTTGGCAACCGGCAATGTAATTAGCATGCCGAATATTACTTGGAATGTGAATTGGAACGAAATCGCCAATAGATAAGACCATTTTACAATTTGGGCCCAAGTTAGAAGCAGAGCTTAAGGTGTAAATTATCGATAGTCCATATCTCGGAAACTATAAGAGATAATGCAATTTGGCAACCGGCAATGTAATTAGCATGCCGAATATTACTTGGAATGTGAATTGGAACGAAATCGCCAATAGAGGAGACCATTTTACAATTTGGGCCCAAGTTAGAAGCAGAGCCTAAGGTGTAAATTATCGATAGTCCATATCTCGGAAACTATAAGAGATAATGCAATTTGGCAACCGGCAATGTAATTAGCATGCCGAATATTACTTGGAATGTGAATTGGAACGAAAACGCCAATAGATAAGACCATTTTACAATTTGGGCCCAAGTTAGAAGCAGAGCCTAAGGTGTAAATTATCGATAGTCCATATCTCGGAAACTATAAGAGATAATGCAATTTGGCAACCGGCAATGTAATTAGCATGCCGAATATTACTTGGAATGTGAATTGGAACGAAATCGCCAATAGATAAGACCATTTTACAATTTGGGCCCAAGTTAGAAGCAGAGCCTAAGGTGTAAATTATCGATAGTCCATATCTCGGAAACTATAAGAGATAATGCAATTTGGCAACCGGCAATGTAATTAGCATGCCGAATATTACTTGGAATGTGAATTGGAACGAAATCGCCAATAGATAAGACCATTTTACAATTTGGGCCCAAGTTAGAAGCAGAGCCTAAGGTGTAAATTATCGATAGTCCATATCTCGGAAACTATAAGAGATAATGCAATTTGGCAACCGGCAATGTAATTAGCATGCCGAATATTACTTGGAATGTGAATTGGAACGAAATCGCCAATAGATAAGACCATTTTACAATTTGGGCCCAAGTTAGAAGCAGAGCCTAAGGTGTAAATTATTGATAGTCCATATCTCGGAAACTATAAGAGATAATGCAATTTCGCAACCGGCAATGTAATTAGCATGCCGAATATCACTTGGAATGTGAATTGGGACGAAATCGCCAATAGATAAGACCATTTTACAATTTGGGCCCAAGTTAGAAGCAGAGCCTAAGGTGTAAATTATCGATAGTCCATATCTCGGAAACTATAAGAGATAATGCAATTTGGCAACCGGCAATGTAATTAGCATGCCGAATATTACTTGGAATGTGAATTGGAACGAAATCGCCAATAGATAAGACCATTTTACAATTTGGGCCCAAGTTAGAAGCAGAGCCTAAGGTGTAAATTATCGACAGTCCATATCTCGGAAACTATAAGAGATAATGCAATTTGGCAACCGGCAATGTAATTAGCATGCCGAATATTACTTGGAATGTGAATTGGAACGAAATCGCCAATAGATAAGGCCATTTTACAATTTGGGCCCATGTTAGAAGCAGAGCCTAAGGTGTAAATTATTGATAGTCCATATCTCAGAAACTATAAGAGATAATGCAATTTCGCAACCGGCAATGTAATTAGCATGCCGAATATCACTTGGAATGTGAATTGGGACGAAATCGCCAATAGATAAGACCATTTTACAATTTGGGCCCAAGTTAGAAGCAGAGCCTAAGGTGTAAATTATCGATAGTCCATATCTCGGAAACTATAAGAGATAATGCAATTTGGCAACCGGCAATGTAATTAGCATGCCGAATATTACTTGGAATGTGAATTGGAACGAAATCGCCAATAGATAAGACCATTTTACAATTTGGGCCCAAGTTAGAAGCAGAGCCTAAGATGTAAATTATCGATAGTCCATATCTCGGAAACTATAAGAGATAATGCAATTTGGCAACCGGCAATGTAATTAGCATGCCGAATATTACTTGGAATGTGAATTGGAACGAAATCGCCAATAGATAAGACCATTTTACAATTTGGGCCCAAGTTAGAAGCAGAGCCTAAGGTGTAAATTATCGATAGTCCATATCTCGGAAACTATAAGAGATAATTCAATTTGGCAACCGGCAATGTAATTAGCATGCCGGATATTACTTGGAATGTGAATTGGAACGAAATCGCCAATAGATAAGACCATTTTACAATTTGGGCCCAAGTTAGAAGCAGAGCCTAAGGTGTAAATTATCGACAGTCCATATCTCGGAAACTATAAGAGATAATGCAATTTGGCAACCGGCAATGTAATTAGCATGCCGAATATTACTTGGAATGTGAATTGGAACGAAATCGCCAATAGATAAGACGATTTTACAATTTGGGCCCAAGTTAGAAGCAGAGCCTAAGATGTAAATTATCGATAGTCCATATCTCGGAAACTATAAGAGATAATGCAATTTGGCAACCGGCAATGTAATTAGCATGCCGAATATTACTTGGAATGTGAATTGGAACGAAATCGCCAATAGATAAGACCATTTTACAATTTGGGCCCAAGTTAGAAGCAGAGCCTAAGGTGTAAATTATCGATAGTCCATATCTCTTAAACTATAAGAGATAATGCAATTTGGCAACCGGCAATGTAATTAGCATGCCGAATATTACTTGGAATGTGAATTGGAACGAAATCGCCAATAGGTAAGACCATTTTACAATTTGGGCCCAATTTAGAAGCAGAGCCTAAGGTGTAAATTATCGATAGTCCATATCTCGGAAACTATAAGAGATAATGCAATTTGGCAACCGGCAATGTAATTAGCATGCCGAGTATTACTTGGAATGTGAATTGGAACGAAATCGCCAATAGATAAGACGATTTTACAATTTGGGCCCAAGTTAGAAGCAGAGCCTAAGGTGTAAATTATCGATAGTCCATATCTCGGAAACTATAAGAGATAATGCAATTTGGCAACCGGCAATGTAATTAGCATGCCGAATATTACTTGGAATGTGAATTCGAACGAAATCGCCAATAGAGAAGACCATTTTACAATTTGGGCCCAAGTTAGAAGCAGAGCCTAAGGTGTAAATTATCGATAGTCCATATCTCGGAAACTATAAGAGATAATGCAATTTGGCAACCGGCAATGTAATTAGCATGCCGAATATTACTTGGAATGTGAATTGGAACGAAATCGCCAATAGATAAGACCATTTTACAATTTGGGCCCAAGTTAGAAGCAGAGCCTAAGGTGTAAATTATCGATAGTCCATATCTCGGAAACTATAAGAGATAATGCAATTTGGCAACCGGCAATGTAATTAGCATGCCGAATATTACTTGGAATGTGAATTGGAACGAAATCGCCAATAGGTAAGACCATTTTACAATTTGGGCCCAAGTTAGAAGCAGAGCCTAAGGTGTAAATTATCGATAGTCCATATCTCGGAAACTATAAGAGATAATGCAATTTGGCAACCGGCAATGTAATTAGCATGCCGAATATTACTTGGAATGTGAATTGGAACGAAATCGCCAATAGATAAGGCCATTTTACAATTTGGGCCCAAGTTAGAAGCAGAGCCTAAGGTGTAAATTATCGATAGTCCATATCTCGGAAACTATTAGAGATAATGCAATTTGGCAACCGGCAATGTAATTAGCATGCCGAATATTACTTGGAATGTGAATTGGAACGAAATCGCCAATAGATAAGACCATTTTACAATTTGGGCCCAACTTAGAAGCAGAGCCTAAGGTGTAAATTATCGATAGTCCATATCTCGGAAACTATAAGAGATAATGCAAATTGGCAACCGGCAATGTAATTAGCATGCCGAATATTACTTGGAATGTGAATTGGAACGAAATCGCCAATAGATAAGACCATTTTACAATTTGGGCCCAAGTTAGAAGCAGAGCCTAAGGTGTAAATTATCGATAGTCCATATCTCGGAAACTATAAGAGATAATGCTATTTGGCAACCGGCAATGTAATTAGCATGCCGAATATTACTTGGAATGTGAATTGGAACGAAATCGCCAATAGAGAAGACCATTTTACAATTTGGGCCCAAGTTAGAAGCAGAGCCTAAGGTGTAAATTATCGATAGTCCATATCTCGGAAACTATAAGAGATAATGCAATTTGGCAACCGGCAATGTAATTAGCATGCCGAATATTACTTGGAATGTGAATTGGAACGAAATCGCCAATAGATAAGACCATTTTACAATTTGGGCCCAAGTTAGAAGCAGAGCCTAAGGTGTAAATTATCGATAGTCCATATCTCGGAAACTATAAGAGATAATGCAATTTGGCAACCGGCAATGTAATTAGCATGCCGAATATTACTTGGAATGTGAATTGGAACGAAATCGCCAATAGATAAGACCATTTTACAATTTGGGCCCAAGTTAGAAGCAGAGCCTAAGGTGTAAATTATCGATAGTCCATATCTCGGAAACTATAAGAGATAATGCAATTTGGCAACCGGCAATGTAATTAGCATGCCGAATATTACTTGGAATGTGAATTGGAACGAAATCGCCAATAGATAAGGCCATTTTACAATTTGGGCCCATGTTAGAAGCAGAGCCTAAGGTGTAAATTATTGATAGTCCATATCTCGGAAACTATAAGAGATAATGCAATTTCACAACCGGCAATGTAATTAGCATGCCGAATATCACTTGGAATGTGAATTGGGACGAAATCGCCAATAGATAAGACCATTTTACAATTTGGGCCCAAGTTAGAAGCAGAGCCTAAGGTGTAAATTATCGATAGTCCATATCTCGGAAACTATAAGAGATAATGCAATTTGGCAACCGGCAATGTAATTAGCATGCCGAATATTACTTGGAATGTGAATTGGAACGAAATCGCCAATAGATAAGACCATTTTGCAATTTGGGCCCAAGTTAGAAGCAGAGCCTAAGATGTAAATTATCGATAGTAAATATCTCGGAAACTATAAGAGATAATGCAATTTGGCAACCGGCAATGTAATTAGCATGCCGAATATTACTTGGAATGTGAATTGGAACGAAATCGCCAATAGATAAGACCATTTTACAATATGGGCCCAAGTTAGAAGCAGAGCCTAAGGTGTAAATTATCGATAGTCCATATCTCGGAAACTATAAGTGATAATTCAATTTGGCAACCGGCAATGTAATTAGCATGCCGGATATTACTTGGAATGTGAATTGGAACGAAATCGCCAATAGATAAGACCATTTTACAATTTGGGCCCAAGTTAGAAGCAGAGCCTAAGGTGTAAATTATCGATAGTCCATATCTCGCAAACTATAAGAGATAATGCAATTTGGCAACCGGCAATGTAATTAGCATGCCGAATATTACTTGGAATGTGAATTGGAACGAAATCGCCAATAGATAAGACGATTTTACAATTTGGGCCCAAGTTAGAAGCAGAGCCTAAGATGTAAATTATCGATAGTCCATATCTCGGAAACTATAAGAGATAATGCAATTTGGCAACCGGCAATGTAATTAGCATGCCGAATATTACTTGGAATGTGAATTGGAACGAAATCGCCAATAGATAAGACCATTTTACAATTTGGGCCCAAGTTAGAAGCAGAGCCTAAGGTGTAAATTATCGATAGTCCATATCTCGGAAACTATAAGAGATAATGCAATTTGGCAACCGGCAATGTAATTAGCATGCCGAATATTACTTGGAATGTGAATTGGAACGAAATCGCCAATAGGTAAGACCATTTTACAATTTGGGCCCAAGTTAGAAGCAGAGCCTAAGGTGTAAATTATCGATAGTCCATATCTCGGAAACTATAAGAGATAATTCAATTTGGCAACCGGCAATGTAATTAGCATGCCGAATATTACTTGGAATGTGAATTGGAACGAAATCGCCAATAGAGAAGACCATTTTACAATTTGGGCCCAAGTTAGAAGCAGAGCCTAAGGTGTAAATTATCGATAGTCCATATCTCGGAAACTATAAGAGATAATGCAATTTGGCAACCGGCAATGTAATTAGCATGCCGAATATTACTTGGAATGTGAATTGGAACGAAATCGCCAATAGATAAGACCATTTTACAATTTGGGCCCAAGTTAGAAGCAGAGCCTAAGGTGTAAATTATCGATAGTCCATATCTCGGAAACTATAAGAGATAATGCAATTTGGCAACCGGCAATGTAATTAGCATGCCGAATATTACTTGGAATGTGAATTGGAACGAAATCGCCAATAGAGGAGACCATTTTACAATTTGGGCCCAAGTTAGAAGCAGAGCCTAAGGTGTAAATTATCGATAGTCCATATCTCGGAAACTATAAGAGATAATGCAATTTGGCAACCGGCAATGTAATTAGCATGCCGAATATTACTTGGAATGTGAATTGGAACGAAAACGCCAATAGATAAGACCATTTTACAATTTGGGCCCAAGTTAGAAGCAGAGCCTAAGGTGTAAATTATCGATAGTCCATATCTCGGAAACTATAAGAGATAATGCAGTTTGGCAACCGGCAATGTAATTAGCATGCCGAATATTACTTGGAATGTGAATTGGAACGAAATCGCCAATAGATAAGACCATTTTACAATTTGGGCCCAAGTTAGAAGCAGAGCCTAAGGTGTAAATTATCGATAGTCCATATCTCGGAAACTATAAGAGATAATGCAATTTGGCAACCGGCAATGTAATTAGCATGCCGAATATTACTTGGAATGTGAATTGGAACGAAATCGCCAATAGATAAGACCATTTTACAATTTAGGCCCAAGTTAGAAGCAGAGCCTAAGGTGTAAATTATCGATAGTCCATATCTCGGAAACTATAAGAGATAATGCAATTTGGCAACCGGCAATATAATTAGCATGCCGAATATTACTTGGAATGTGAATTGGAACGAAATCGCCAATAGATAAGACCATTTTACAATTTGGGCCCAAGTTAGAAGCAGAGCCTAAGGTGTAAATTATTGATAGTCCATATCTCGGAAACTATAAGAGATAATGCAATTTCGCAACCGGCAATGTAATTAGCATGCCGAATATCACTTGGAATGTGAATTGGGACGAAATCGCCAATAGATAAGACCATTTTACAATTTGGGCCCAAGTTAGAAGCAGAGCCTAAGGTGTAAATTATCGATAGTCCATATCTCGGAAACTATAAGAGATAATGCAATTTGGCAACCGGCAATGTAATTAGCATGCCGAATATTACTTGGAATGTGAATTGGAACGAAATCGCCAATAGATAAGACCATTTTACAATTTGGGCCCAAGTTAGAAGCAGAGCCTAAGATGTAAATTATCGATAGTCCATATCTCGGAAACTATAAGAGATAATGCAATTTGGCAACCGGCAATGTAATTAGCATGCCGAATATTACTTGGAATGTGAATTGGAACGAAATCGCCAATAGATAAGACCATTTTACAATTTGGGCCCAAGTTAGAAGCAGAGCCTAAGGTGTAAATTATCGATAGTCCATATCTCGGAAACTATAAGAGATAATTCAATTTGGCAACCGGCAATGTAATTAGCATGCCGGATATTACTTGGAATGTGAATTGGAACGAAATCGCCAATAGATAAGACCATTTTACAATTTGGGCCCAAGTTAGAAGCAGAGCCTAAGGTGTAAATTATCGACAGTCCATATCTCGGAAACTATAAGAGATAATGCAATTTGGCAACCGGCAATGTAATTAGCATGCCGAATATTACTTGGAGTGTGAATTGGAACGAAATCGCCAATAGATAAGACGATTTTACAATTTGGGCCCAAGTTAGAAGCAGAGCCTAAGATGTAAATTATCGATAGTCCATATCTCGGAAACTATAAGAGATAATGCAATTTGGCAACCGGCAATGTAATTAGCATGCCGAATATTACTTGGAATGTGAATTGGAACGAAATCGCCAATAGATAAGACCATTTTACAATTTGGGCCCAAGTTAGAAGCAGAGCCTAAGGTGTAAATTATCGATAGTCCATATCTCTTAAACTATAAGAGATAATGCAATTTGGCAACCGGCAATGTAATTAGCATGCCGAATATTACTTGGAATGTGAATTGGAACGAAATCGCCAATAGGTAAGACCATTTTACAATTTGGGCCCAATTTAGAAGCAGAGCCTAAGGTGTAAATTATCGATAGTCCATATCTCGGAAACTATAAGAGATAATGCAATTTGGCAACCGGCAATGTAATTAGCATGCCGAGTATTACTTGGAATGTGAATTGGAACGAAATCGCCAATAGATAAGACGATTTTACAATTTGGGCCCAAGTTAGAAGCAGAGCCTAAGGTGTAAATTATCGATAGTCCATATCTCGGAAACTATAAGAGATAATGCAATTTGGCAACCGGCAATGTAATTAGCATGCCGAATATTACTTGGAATGTGAATTCGAACGAAATCGCCAATAGAGAAGACCATTTTACAATTTGGGCCCAAGTTAGAAGCAGAGCCTAAGGTGTAAATTATCGATAGTCCATATCTCGGAAACTATAAGAGATAATGCAATTTGGCAACCGGCAATGTAATTAGCATGCCGAATATTACTTGGAATGTGAATTGGAACGAAATTGCCAATAGATAAGACCATTTTACAATTTGGGCCCAAGTTAGAAGCAGAGCCTAAGGTGTAAATTATCGATAGTCCATATCTCGGAAACTATAAGAGATAATGCAATTTGGCAACCGGCAATGTAATTAGCATGCCGAATATTACTTGGAATGTGAATTGGAACGAAATCGCCAATAGAGAAGACCATTTTACAATTTGGGCCCAAGTTAGAAGCACAGCCTAAGGTGTAAATTATCGATAGTCCATATCTCGGAAACTATAAGAGATAATGCAATTTGGCAACCGGCAATGTAATTAGCATGCCGAATATTACTTGGAATGTGAATTGGAACGAAAACGCCAATAGATAAGACCATTTTACAATTTGGGCCCAAGTTAGAAGCAGAGGCTAAGGTGTAAATTATCGATAGTCCATATCTCGGAAACTATAAGAGATAATGCAATTTGGCAACCGGCAATGTAATTAGCATGCCGAATATTACTTGGAATGTGAATTGGAACGAAATCGCCAATAGATAAGACCATTTTACAATTTGGGCCCAAGTTAGAAGCAGAGCCTAAGGTGTAATTAAATTATTGATAGTCCATATCTCGGAAACTATAAGAGATAATGCAATTTCGCAATCGGCAATGTAATTAGCATGCCGAATATCAGTTGGAATGTGAATTGGGACGAAATCGCCAATAGATAAGACCATTTTACAATTTGGGCCCAAGTTAGAAGCAGAGCCTAAGGTGTAAATTATCGATAGTCCATATCTCGGAAACCATAAGAGATAATGCAATTTGGCAACCGGCAATGTAATTAGCATGCCGAATATTACTTGGAATGTGAATTGGAACGAAATCGCCAATAGATAAGACCATTTTACAATTTGGGCCCAAGTTAGAAGCAGAGCCTAAGGTGTAAATTATTGATAGTCCATATCTCGGAAACTATAAGAGATAATGCAATTTCGCAAGCGGCAATGTAATTAGCATGCCGAATATTACTTGGAGTGTGAATTGGAACGAAATCGCCAATAGATAAGACCATTTTACAATTTGGGCCCAAGTTAGAAGCAGAGCCTAAGGTGTAATTAAATTATTGATAGTCCATATCTCGGAAACTATAAGAGATAATGCAATTTCGCAATCGGCAATGTAATTAGCATGCCGAATATCAGTTGGAATGTGAATTGGGACGAAATCGCCAATAGATAAGACCATTTTACAATTTGGGCCCAAGTTAGAAGCAGAGCCTAAGGTGTAAATTATCGATAGTCCATATCTCGAAAACTATAAGAGATAATGTAATTTGGCAACCGGCAATGTAATTAGCATGCCGAATATTACTTGGAATGTGAATTGGAACGAAATCGCCAATAGATAAGACCATTTTACAATTTGGGCCCAAGTTAGAAGCAGAGCCTAAGGTGTAAATTATCGAGAGTCCATATCTCGGAAACTATAAGAGATAATGCAATTTGGCAACCGGCAATGTAATTAGCATGCCGAATATTACTTGGAATGTGAATTGGAACGAAATCGCTAATAGATAAGACCATTTTACAATTTGGGCCCAAGTTAGAAGCAGAGCCTAAGGTGTAAATTATTGATAGTCCATATCTCGGAAACTATAAGAGATAATGCAATTTCGCAACCGGCAATGTAATTAGCATGCCGAATATTACTTGGAGTGTGAATTGGAACGAAATCGCCAATAGGTAAGACCATTTTACAATTTGGGCCCAAGTTAGAAGCAGAGCCTAAGGTGTAAATTATCGATAGTCCATATCTCGGAAACTATAAGAGATAATGCTATTTGGCAACCGGCAATGTAATTAGCATGCCGAATATTACTTGGAATGTGAATTGGAACGAAATCGCCAATAGAGAAGACCATTTTACAATTTGGGCCCAAGTTAGAAGCAGAGCCTAAGGTGTAAATTATCGATAGTCCATATCTCGGAAACTATAAGAGATAATGCAATTTGGCAACCGGCAATGTAATTAGCATGCCGAATATTACTTGGAATGTGAATTGGAACGAAATCGCCAATAGATAAGACCATTTTACAATTTGGGCCCAAGTTAGAAGCAGAGCCTAAGGTGTAAATTATCGATAGTCCATATCTCGGAAACTATAAGAGATAATGCAATTTGGCAACCGGCAATGTAATTAGCATGCCGAATATTACTTGGAATGTGAATTGGAACGAAATCGCCAATAGAGAAGACCATTTTACAATTTGGGCCCAAGTTAGAAGCAGAGCCTAAGGTGTAAATTATCGATAGTCCATATCTCGGAAACTATAAGAGATAATGCAATTTGGCAACCGGCAATGTAATTAGCATGCCGAATATTACTTGGAATGTGAATTGGAACGAAAACGCCAATAGATAAGACCATTTTACAATTTGGGCCCAAGTTAGAAGCAGAGGCTAAGGTGTAAATTATCGATAGTCCATATCTCGGAAACTATAAGAGATAATGCAATTTGGCAACCGGAAATGTAATTAGCATGCCGAATATTACTTGGAATGTGAATTGGAACGAAATCGCCAATAGATAAGGCCATTTTACAATTTGGGCCCAAGTTAGAAGCAGAGCCTAAGGTGTAAATTATCGATAGTCCATATCTCGGAAACTATAAGAGATAATGCAATTTGGCAACCGGCAATGTAATTAGCATGCCGAATAATACTTGGAATGGGAATTGGAACGAAATAGCCAATAGATAAGACCATTTTACAATTTGGGAACAAGTTACAAGCAGAGCCTAAGGTGTAAATTATTGATAGTCCATATCTCGGAAACTATAAGAGATAATGCAATTTGGCAACCGGCAATGTAATTAGCATGCCGAATATTACTTGGAATGTGAATTGGAACGAAATCGCCAATAGATAAGGCCATTTTACAATTTGGGCCCAAGTTAGAAGCAGAGCCTAAGGTGTAAATTATTGATAGTCCATATCTCGGAAACTATAAGAGATAATGCAATTTCGCAACCGGCAATGTAATTAGCATGCCGAATATTACTTGGAGTGTGAATTGGAACGACATCGCCAATAGGTAAGACCATTTTACAATTTGGGCCCAAGTTAGAAGCAGAGCCTAAGGTGTAAATTATCGATAGTCCATATCTCGGAAACTATAAGAGATAATGCAATTTGGCAACCGGCAATGTAATTAGCATGCCGAATATTACTTGGAATGTGAATTGGAACGAAATCGCCAATAGATAAGGCCATTTTACAATTTGGGCCCAAGTTAGAAGCAGAGCCTAAGGTGTAAATTATCGATAGTCCATATCTCGGAAACTATAAGAGATAATGCAATTTGGCAACCGGCAATGTAATTAGCATGCCCAATATTACTTGGAATGTGAATTGGAACGAAATCGCCAATAGATAAGACCATTTTACAATTTGGGACCAAGTTAGAAGCAGAGCCTAAGGTGTAAATTATCGATAGTCCATATCTCGGAAACTATAAGAGATAATGCAATTTGGCAACCGGCAATGTAATTAGCATGCCGAATATTACTTGGAGTGTGAATTGGAACGAAATCGCCAATAGGTAAGACCATTTTACAATTTGGGCCCAAGTTAGAAGCAGAGCCTAAGGTGTAAATTATCGATAGTCCATATCTCGGAAACTATAAGAGATAATGCAATTTGGCAACCGGCAACGTAATTAGCATGCCGAATATTACTTGGAATGTGAATTGGAACGAAATCGCCAATAGATAAGACCATTTTACAATTTGGGCCCAAGTTAGAAGCAGAGCCTAAGGTGTAATTAAATTATTGATAGTCCATATCCCGGAAACTATAAGAGATAATGCAATTTCGCAATCGGCAATGTAATTAGCATGCCGAATATCACTTGGAATGTGAATTGGGACGAAATCGCCAATAGATAAGACCATTTTACAATTTGGGCCCAAGTTAGAAGCAGAGCCTAAGGTGTAAATTATCGATAGTCCATATCTCGGAAACTATAAGAGATAATGCAATTTGGCAACCGGCAATGTAATTAGCATGCCGAATATTACTTGGAATGTGAATTGGAACGAAATCGCCAATAGATAAGACCATTTTACAATTTGGGCCCAAGTTAGAAGCAGAGCCTAAGGTGTAAATTATCGATAGTCCATATCTCGGAAACTTTAAGAGATAATGCAATTTGGCAACCGGCAATGTAATTAGCATGCCGAATATTACTTGGAATGTGAATTGGAACGAAATCGCCAATAGATAAGACCATTTTACAATTTGGGCCCAAGTTAGAAGCAGAGAATAAGGTGTAAATTATCGATAGTCCATATCTCGGAAACTATAAGAGATAATGCAATTTGGCAACCGGCAATGTAATTAGCATGCCGAATATTACTTGGAATGTGAATTGGAACGAAATCGCCAATAGATAAGACCATTTTACAATTTGGGCCCAAGTTAGAAGCAGAGCCTAAGGTGTAATTAAATTATTGATAGTCCATATCTCGGAAACTATAAGAGATAATGCAATTTCGCAATCGGCAATGTAATTAGCATGCCGAGTATTACTTGGAATGTGAATTGGAACGAAATCGCCAATAGATAAGACCATTTTACAATTTCGGCCCAAGTTAGAAGCAGAGCCTAAGGTGTAAATTATCGATAGTCCATATCTCGGAAACTATAAGAGATAATGCAATTTGGCAACCGGCAATGTAATTAGCATGCCGAATATTACTTGGAATGTGAATTGGAACGAAATCGCCAATAGATAAGACCATTTTACAATTTGGGCCCAAGTTAGAAGCAGAGCCTAAGGTGTAATTAAATTATTGATAGTCCATATCTCGGAAACTATAAGAGATAATGCAATTTCGCAATCGGCAATGTAATTAGCATGCCGAATATCACTTGGAATGTGAATTGGGACGAAATCGCCAATAGATAAGACCATTTTACAATTTGGGCCCAAGTTAGAAGCAGAGCCTAAGGTGTAAATTATCGATAGTCCATATCTCGGAAACTATAAGAGATAATGCAATTTGGCAACCGGCAATGTAATTAGCATGCCGAATATTACTTGGAATGTGAATTGGAACGAAATCGCCAATAGATAAGGCCATTTTACAATTTGGGCCCAAGTTAGAAGCAGAGCCTAAGGTGTAAATTATCGATAGTCCATATCTCGGAAACTATAAGAGATAATGCAATTTGGCAACCGGCAATGTAATTAGCATGCCGAATATTACTTGGAATGTGAATTGGAACGAAATCGCCAATAGATAAGACCATTTTACAATTTGGGACCAAGTTAGAAGCAGAGCCTAAGGTGTAAATTATCGATAGTCCATATCTCGGAAACTATAAGAGATAATGCAATTTGGCAACCGGCAATGTAATTAGCATGCCGAATATTACTTGGAGTGTGAATTGGAACGAAATCGCCAATAGGTAAGACCATTTTACAATTTGGGCCCAAGTTAGAAGCAGAGCCTAAGGTGTAAATTATCGATAGTCCATATCTCGGAAACTATTAGAGATAATGCAATTTGGCAACCGGCAATGTAATTAGCATGCCGAATATTACTTGGAATGTGAATTATAACGAAATCGCCAATAGATAAGACCATTTTACAATTTGGGCCCAACTTAGAAGCAGAGCCTAAGGTGTAAATTATTGATAGTCCATATCTCGGAAACTATAAGAGATAATGCAATTTCGCAACCGGCAATGTAATTAGCATGCCGAATATTACTTGGAGTGTGAATTGGAACGAAATCGCCAATAGGTAAGACCATTTTACAATTTGGGCCCAAGTTATAAGCAGAGCCTAAGGTGTAAATTATCGATAGTCCATATCTCGGAAACTATAAGAGATAATGCAATTTGGCAACCGGCAATGTAATTAGCATGCCGAATATTACTTGGAATGTGAATTGGAACGAAATCGCCAATAGAGAAGACCATATTACAATTTGGGCCCAAGTTAGAAGCAGAGCCTAAGGTGTAAATTATCGATAGTCCATATCTCGGAAACTATAAGAGATAATGCAATTTGGCAACCGGCAATGTAATTAGCATGCCGAATATTACTTGGAATGTGAATTGGAACGAAAACGCCAATAGATAAGGCCATTTTACAATTTGGGCCCAAGTTAGAAGCAGAGCCTAAGGTGTAAATTATCGATAGTCCATATCTCGGAAACTATTAGAGATAATGCAATTTGGCAACCGGCAATGTAATTAGCATGCCGAATATTACTTGGAATGTGAATTGGAACGAAATCGCCAATAGATAAGACCATTTTACAATTTGGGCCCAAGTTAGAAGCAGAGCCTAAGGTGTAAATTATCGATAGTCCATATCTCGGAAACTATAAGAGATAATCCAATTTGGCAACCGGCAATGTAATTAGCATGCCGAATATTACTTGGAATGTGAATTGGAACGAAATAGCCAATAGATAAGACCATTTTACAATTTGGGCCCAAGTTAGAAGCAGAGCCTAAGGTGTAAATTATTGATAGTCCATATCTCGGAAACTATAAGAGATAATGCAATTTCGCAAGCGGCAATGTAATTAGCATGCCGAATATTACTTGGAGTGTGAATTGGAACGAAATCGCCAATAGATAAGACCATTTTACAATTTGGGCCCAAGTTAGAAGCAGAGCCTAAGGTGTAAATTATCGATAGTCCATATCTCGGAAACTATAAGAGATAATGCAATTTGGCAACCGGCAATATAATTAGCATGCCGAGTATTACTTGGAATGTGAATTGGAACGAAATCGCCAATAGATAAGACCATTTTACAATTTGGGCCCAAGTTAGAAGCAGAGCCTAAGGTCTAAATTATCGATAGTCCATATCTCGGAAACTATAAGAGATAATGCAATTTGGCAACCGGCAACGTAATTAGCATGCCGAATATTACTTGGAATGTGAATTGGAACGAAATCGCCAATAGATAAGACCATTTTACAATTTGGGCCCAAGTTAGAAGCAGAGCCTAAGGTGTAATTAAATTATTGATAGTCCATATCCCGGAAACTATAAGAGATAATGCAATTTCGCAATCGGCAATGTAATTAGCATGCCGAATATCACTTGGAATGTGAATTGGGACGAAATCGCCAATAGATAAGACCATTTTACAATTTGGGCCCAAGTTAGAAGCAGAGCCTAAGGTGTACATTATCGATAGTCCATATCTCGGAAACTATAAGAGATAATGCAATTTGGCAACCGGCAATGTAATTAGCATGCCGAATATTACTTGGAATGTGAATTGGAACGAAATCGCCAATAGATAAGACCATTTTACAATTTGGGCCCAAGTTAGAAGCAGAGCCTAAGGTGTAAATTATCGATAGTCCATATCTCGGAAACTTTAAGAGATAATGCAATTTGGCAACCGGCAATGTAATTAGCATGCCGAATATTACTTGGAATGTGAATTGGAACGAAATCGCCAATAGATAAGACCATTTTACAATTTGGGCCCAAGTTAGAAGCAGAGAATAAGGTGTAAATTATCGATAGTCCATATCTCGGAAACTATAAGAGATAATGCAATTTGGCAACCGGCAATGTAATTAGCATGCCGAATATTACTTGGAATGTGAATTGGAACGAAATCGCCAATAGATAAGACCATTTTACAATTTGGGCCCAAGTTAGAAGCAGAGCCTAAGGTGTAATTAAATTATTGATAGTCCATATCTCGGAAACTATAAGAGATAATGCAATTTCGCAATCGGCAATGTAATTAGCATGCCGAGTATTACTTGGAATGTGAATTGGAACGAAATCGCCAATAGATAAGACCATTTTACAATTTCGGCCCAAGTTAGAAGCAGAGCCTAAGGTGTAAATAATCGATAGTCCATATCTCGGAAACTATAAGAGATAATGCAATTTGGCAACCGGCAATGTAATTAGCATGCCGAATATTACTTGGAATGTGAATTGGAACGAAATCGCCAATAGATAAGACCATTTTACAATTTGGGCCCAAGTTAGAAGCAGAGCCTAAGGTGTAATTAAATTATTGATAGTCCATATCTCGGAAACTATAAGAGATAATGCAATTTCGCAATCGGCAATGTAATTAGCATGCCGAATATCACTTGGAATGTGAATTGGGACGAAATCGCCAATAGATAAGACCATTTTACAATTTGGGCCCAAGTTAGAAGCAGAGCCTAAGGTGTAAATTATCGATAGTCCATATCTCGGAAACTATAAGAGATAATGCAATTTGGCAACCGGCAATGTAATTAGCATGCCGAATATTACTTGGAATGTGAATTGGAACGAAATCGCCAATAGATAAGGCCATTTTACAATTTGGGCCCAAGTTAGAAGCAGAGCCTAAGGTGTAAATTATCGATAGTCCATATCTCGGAAACTATAAGAGATAATGCAATTTGGCAACCGGCAATGTAATTAGCATGCCGAATATTACTTGGAATGTGAATTGGAACGAAATCGCCAATAGATAAGACCATTTTACAATTTGGGACCAAGTTAGAAGCAGAGCCTAAGGTGTAAATTATCGATAGTCCATATCTCGGAAACTATAAGAGATAATGCAATTTGGCAACCGGCAATGTAATTAGCATGCCGAATATTACTTGGAGTGTGAATTGGAACGAAATCGCCAATAGGTAAGACCATTTTACAATTTGGGCCCAAGTTAGAAGCAGAGCCTAAGGTGTAAATTATCGATAGTCCATATCTCGGAAACTATTAGAGATAATGCAATTTGGCAACCGGCAATGTAATTAGCATGCCGAATATTACTTGGAATGTGAATTATAACGAAATCGCCAATAGATAAGACCATTTTACAATTTGGGCCCAACTTAGAAGCAGAGCCTAAGGTGTAAATTATTGATAGTCCATATCTCGGAAACTATAAGAGATAATGCAATTTCGCAACCGGCAATGTAATTAGCATGCCGAATATTACTTGGAGTGTGAATTGGAACGAAATCGCCAATAGGTAAGACCATTTTACAATTTGGGCCCAAGTTATAAGCAGAGCCTAAGGTGTAAATTATCGATAGTCCATATCTCGGAAACTATAAGAGATAATGCAATTTGGCAACCGGCAATGTAATTAGCATGCCGAATATTACTTGGAATGTGAATTGGAACGAAATCGCCAATAGAGAAGACCATATTACAATTTGGGCCCAAGTTAGAAGCAGAGCCTAAGGTGTAAATTATCGATAGTCCATATCTCGGAAACTATAAGAGATAATGCAATTTGGCAACCGGCAATGTAATTAGCATGCCGAATATTACTTGGAATGTGAATTGGAACGAAAACGCCAATAGATAAGGCCATTTTACAATTTGGGCCCAAGTTAGAAGCAGAGCCTAAGGTGTAAATTATCGATAGTCCATATCTCGGAAACTATTAGAGATAATGCAATTTGGCAACCGGCAATGTAATTAGCATGCCGAATATTACTTGGAATGTGAATTGGAACGAAATCGCGAATAGATAAGACCATTTTACAATTTGGGCCCAAGTTAGAAGCAGAGCCTAAGGTGTAAATTATCGATAGTCCATATCTCGGAAACTATAAGAGATAATCCAATTTGGCAACCGGCAATGTAATTAGCATGCCGAATATTACTTGGAATGTGAATTGGAACGAAATAGCCAATAGATAAGACCATTTTACAATTTGGGCCCAAGTTAGAAGCAGAGCCTAAGGTGTAAATTATTGATAGTCCATATCTCGGAAACTATAAGAGATAATGCAATTTCGCAAGCGGCAATGTAATTAGCATGCCGAATATTACTTGGAGTGTGAATTGGAACGAAATCGCCAATAGATAAGACCATTTTACAATTTGGGCCCAAGTTAGAAGCAGAGCCTAAGGTGTAAATTATCGATAGTCCATATCTCGGAAACTATAAGAGATAATGCAATTTGGCAACCGGCAATATAATTAGCATGCCGAGTATTACTTGGAATGTGAATTGGAACGAAATCGCCAATAGATAAGACCATTTTACAATTTGGGCCCAAGTTAGAAGCAGAGCCTAAGGTCTAAATTATCGATAGTCCATATCTCGGAAACTATAAGAGATAATGCAATTTGGCAACCGGCAATGTAATTAGCATGCCGAATATTACTTGGAATGTGAATTGGAACGAAATCGCCAATAGATAAGACCATTTTACAATTTGGGCCCAAGTTAGAAGCAGAGCCTAAGGTGTAATTAAATTATTGATAGTCCATATCCCGGAAACTATAAGAGATAATGCAATTTCGCAATCGGCAATGTAATTAGCATGCCGAATATCACTTGGAATGTGAATTGGGACGAAATCGCCAATAGATAAGACCATTTTACAATTTGGGCCCAAGTTAGAAGCAGAGCCTAAGGTGTAAATTATCGATAGTCCATATCTCGGAAACTATAAGAGATAATGCAATTTGGCAACCGGCAATGTAATTAGCATGCCGAATATTACTTGGAATGTGAATTGGAACGAAATCGCCAATAGATAAGACCATTTTACAATTTGGGCCCAAGTTAGAAGCAGAGCCTAAGGTGTAAATTATCGATAGTCCATATCTCGGAAACTATAAGAGATAATGCAATTTGGCAACCGGCAATGTAATTAGCATGCCGAATATTACTTGGAATGTGAATTGGAACGAAATCGCCAATAGATAAGACCATTTTACAATTTGGGCCCAAGTTAGAAGCAGAGCCTAAGGTGTAAATTATCGATAGTCCATATCTCGGAAACTATAAGACATAATGCAATTTGGCAACCGGCAATGTAATTAGCATGCCGAGTATTACTTGGAATGTGAATTGGAACGAAATCGCCAATAGATAAGACCATTTTACAATTTGGGCCCAAGTTAGAAGCAGAGCCTAAGGTGTAAATTATCGATAGTCCATATCTCGGAAACTATAAGAGATAATTCAATTTGGCAACCGGCAATGTAATTAGCATGCCGAATATTACTTATAATGTGAATTGGAACGAAATCGCCAATAGATAAGACCATTTTACAATTTGGGCCCAAGTTAGAAGCAGAGCCTAAGGTGTAATTAAATTATTGATAGTCCATATCTCGGAAACTATAAGAGATAATGCAATTTCGCAATCGGCAATGTAATTAGCATGCCGAATATCACTTGGAATGTGAATTGGGACGAAATCGCCAATAGATAAGACCATTTTACAATTTGGGCCCAAGTTAGAAGCAGAGCCTAAGGTGTAAATTATCGATAGTCCATATCTCGGAAACTATAAGAGATAATGCAATTTGGCAACCGGCAATGTAATTAGCATGCCGAATATTACTTGGAATGTGAATTGGAACGAAATCGCCAATAGATAAGACCATTTTACAATTTGGTCCCAAGTTAGAAGCAGAGCCTAAGGTGTAAATTATCGAGAGTCCATATCTCGGAAACTATAAGAGATAATGCAATTTGGCAACCGGCAAAGTAATTAGCATGCCGAATATTACTTGGAATGTGAACTGGAACGAAATCGCCAATAGATAAGGCCATTTTACAATTTGGGCCCAAGTTAGAAGCAGAGCCTAAGGTGTAAATTATTGATAGTCCATATCTCGGAAACTATAAGAGATAATGCAATTTCGCAACCGGCAATGTAATTAGCATGCCGAATATTACTTGGAGTGTGAATTGGAACGAAATCGCCAATAGGTAAGACCACTTTACAATTTGGGCTCAAGTTAGAAGCAGAGCCTAAGGTGTAAATTATCGATAGTCCATATCTCGGAAACTATAAGAGATAATGCAATTTGGCAACCGGCAATGTAATTAGCATGCCGAATATTACTTGGAATGTGAATTGGAACGAAATCGCCAATAGATAAGGCCATTTTACAATTTGGGCCCAAGTTAGAAGCAGAGCCTAAGGTGTAAATTATCGATAGTCCATATCTCGGAAACTATAAGAGATAATGCAATTTGGCAACCGGCAATGTAATTAGCATGCCGAATATTACTTGGAATGTGAATTGGAACGAAATCGCCAATAGATAAGACCATTTTACAATTTGGGACCAAGTTAGAAGCAGAGCCTAAGGTGTAAATTATCGATAGTCCATATCTCGGAAACTATAAGAGATAATGCAATTTGGCAACCGGCAATGTAATTAGCATGCCGAATATTACTTGGAGTGTGAATTGGAACGAAATCGCCAATAGGTAAGACCATTTTACAATTTGGGCCCAAGTTAGAAGCAGAGCCTAAGGTGTAAATTATCGATAGTCCATATCTCGGAAACTATAAGAGATAATGCAATTTGGCAACCGGCAATGTAATTAGCATGCCGAATATTACTTGGAATGTGAATTGGAACGAAATCGCCAATAGATAAGGCCATTTTACAATTTGGGCCCAAGTTAGAAGCAGAGCCTAAGGTGTAAATTATCGATAGTCCATATCTCGGAAACTATTAGAGATAATGCAATTTGGCAACCGGCAATGTAATTAGCATGCCGAATATTACTTGGAATGTGAATTGGAACGAAATCGCCAATAGATAAGACCATTTTACAATTTGGGCCCAACTTAGAAGCAGAGCCTAAGGTGTAAATTATTGATAGTCCATATCTCGGAAACTATAAGAGATAATGCAATTTCGCAACCGGCAATGTAATTAGCATGCCGAATATTACTTGGAGTGTGAATTGGAACGAAATCGCCAATAGGTAAGACCATTTTACAATTTGGGCCCAAGTTAGAAGCAGAGCCTAAGGTGTAAATTATCGATAGTCCATATCTCGGAAACTATAAGAGATAATGCAATTTGGCAACCGGCAATGTAATTAGCATGCCGAATATTACTTGGAATGTGAATTGGAACGAAAACGCCAATAGATAAGACCATTTTACAATTTGGGCCCAAGTTAGAAGCAGAGGCTAAGGTGTAAATTATCGATAGTCCATATCTCGGAAACCATAAGAGATAATGCAATTTGGCAACCGGAAATGTAATTAGCATGCCGAATATTACTTGGAATGTGAATTGGAACGAAATCGCCAATAGATAAGACCATTTTACAATTTGGGCCCAAGTTAGAAGCAGAGCCTAAGGTGTAAATTATTGATAGTCCATATCTCGGAAACTATAAGAGATAATGCAATTTCACAAGCGGCAATGTAATTAGCATGCCGAATATTACTTGGAGTGTGAATTGGAACGAATTCGCCAATAGATAAGACCATTTTACAATTTGGGCCCAAGTTAGAAGCAGAGCCTAAGGTGTAAATTATCGATAGTCCATATCTCGGAAACTATAAGAGATAATGCAATTTGGCAACCGGCAATGTAATTAGCATGCCGAATATTACTTGGAATGTGAATTGGAACGAAATCGCCAATAGATAAGACCATTTTACAATTTGGGCCCAAGTTAGAAGCAGAGCCTAAGGTGTAAATTATCGATAGTCCATATCTCGGAAACTATAAGAGAAAATGCAATTTGGCAACCGGCAATATAATTAGCATGCCGAGTATTACTTGGAATGTGAATTGGAACGAAATCGCCTATAGATAAGACCATTTTACAATTTGGGCCCAAGTTAGAAGCAGAGCCTAAGGTCTAAATTATCGATAGTCCATATCTCGGAAACTATAAGAGATAATGCAATTTGGCAACCGGCAATGTAATTAGCATGCCGAATATTACTTGGAATGTGAATTGGAACGAAATCGCCAATAGATAAGACCATTTTACAATTTGGGCCCAAGTTAGAAGCAGAGCCTAAGGTGTAATTAAATTATTGATAGTCCATATCTCGGAAACTATAAGAGATAATGCAATTTCGCAATCGGCAATGTAATTAGCATGCCGAATATCACTTGGAATGTGAATTGGGACGAAATCACCAATAGATAAGACCATTTTACAATTTGGGCCCAAGTTAGAAGCAGAGCCTAAGGTGTAAATTATCGATAGTCCATATCTCGGAAACTATAAGAGATAATGCAATTTGGCAACCGGCAATGTAATTAGCATGCCGAATATTACTTGGAATGTGAATTGGAACGAAATCGCCAATAGATAAGACCATTTTACAATTTGGGCCCAAGTTAGAAGCAGAGCCTAAGGTGTAAATTATCGAGAGTCCATATCTCGGAAACTATAAGAGATAATGCAATTTGGCAACCGGCAATGTAATTAGCATGCCGAATATTACTTGGAATGTGAATTGGAACGAAATCGCCAATAGATAAGGCCATTTTACAATTTGGGCCCAAGTTAGAAGCAGAGCCTAAGGTGTAAATTATTGATAGTCCATATCTCGGAAACTATAAGAGATAATGCAATTTCGCAACCGGCAATGTAATTAGCATGCCGAATATTACTTGGAGTGTGAATTGGATCGAAATCGCCAATAGGTAAGACCATTTTACAATTTGGGCCCAAGTTAGAAGCAGAGCCTAAGGTGTAAATTATCGATAGTCCATATCTCGGAAACTATAAGAGATAATGCAATTTGGCAACCGGCAATGTAATTAGCATGCCGAATATTACTTGGAATGTGAATTGGAACGAAATCGCCAATAGATAAGGCCATTTTACAATTTGGGCCCAAGTTAGAAGCAGAGCCTAAGGTGTAAATTATCGATAGTCCATATCTCGGAAACTATAAGAGATAATGCAATTTTGCAACCGGCAATGTAATTAGCCTGCCGAATATTACTTGGAATGTGAATTGGAACGAAATCGCCAATAGATAAGACCATTTTACAATTTGGGAGCAAGTTAGAAGCAGAGCCTAAGGTGTAAATTATCGATAGTCCATATCTCCGAAACTATAAGAGATAATGCAATTTGGCAACCGGCAATGTAATTAGCATGCCGAATATTACTTGGAATGTGAATTGGAACGAAATCGCCAATAGATAAGACCATTTTACAATTTGGGCCCAAGTTAGAAGCAGAGCCTAAGGTGTAAATTATCGATAGTCCATATCTCGGAAACTATAAGACATAATGCAATTTGGCAACCGGCAATGTAATTAGCATGCCGAGTATTACTTGGAATGTGAATTGGAACGAAATCGCCAATAGATAAGACCATTTTACAATTTGGGCCCAAGTTAGAAGCAGAGCCTAAGGTGTAAATTATCGATAGTCCATATCTCGGAAACTATAAGAGATAATTCAATTTGGCAACCGGCAATGTAATTAGCATGCCGAATATTACTTATAATGTGAATTGGAACGAAATCGCCAATAGATAAGACCATTTTACAATTTGGGCCCAAGTTAGAAGCAGAGCCTAAGGTGTAATTAAATTATTGATAGTCCATATCTCGGAAACTATAAGAGATAATGCAATTTCGCAATCGGCAATGTAATTAGCATGCCGAATATCACTTGGAATGTGAATTGGGACGAAATCGCCAATAGATAAGACCATTTTACAATTTGGGCCCAAGTTAGAAGCAGAGCCTAAGGTGTAAATTATCGATAGTCCATATCTCGGAAACTATAAGAGATAATGCAATTTGGCAACCGGCAATGTAATTAGCATGCCGAATATTACTTGGAATGTGAATTGGAACGAAATCGCCAATAGATAAGACCATTTTACAATTTGGTCCCAAGTTAGAAGCAGAGCCTAAGGTGTAAATTATCGAGAGTCCATATCTCGGAAACTATAAGAGATAATGCAATTTGGCAACCGGCAATGTAATTAGCATGCCGAATATTACTTGGAATGTGAATTGGAACGAAATCGCCAATGGATAAGGCCATTTTACAATTTGGGCCCAAGTTAGAAGCAGAGCCTAAGGTGTAAATTATTGATAGTCCATATCTCGGAAACTATAAGAGATAATGCAATTTCGCAACCGGCAATGTAATTAGCATGCCGAATATTACTTGGAGTGTGAATTGGAACGAAATCGCCAATAGGTAAGACCACTTTACAATTTGGGCCCAAGTTAGAAGCAGAGCCTAAGGTGTAAATTATCGATAGTCCATATCTCGGAAACTATAAGAGATAATGCAATTTGGCAACCGGCAATGTAATTAGCATGCCGAATATTACTTGGAATGTGAATTGGAACGAAATCGCCAATAGATAAGACCATTTTACAATTTGGGACCAAGTTAGAAGCAGAGCCTAAGGTGTAAATTATCGATAGTCCATATCTCGGAAACTATAAGAGATAATGCAATTTGGCAACCGGCAATGTAATTAGCATGCCGAATATTACTTGGAGTGTGAATTGGAACGAAATCGCCAATAGGTAAGACCATTTTACAATTTGGGCCCAAGTTAGAAGCAGAGCCTAAGGTGTAAATTATCGATAGTCCATATCTCGGAAACTATAAGAGATAATGCAATTTGGCAACCGGCAATGTAATTAGCATGCCGAATATTACTTGGAATGTGAATTGGAACGAAATCGCCAATAGATAAGGCCATTTTACAATTTGGGCCCAAGTTAGAAGCAGAGCCTAAGGTGTAAATTATCGATAGTCCATATCTCGGAAACTATTAGAGATAATGCAAATTGGCAACCGGCAATGTAATTAGCATGCCGAATATTACTTGGAGTGTGAATTGGAACGAAATCGCCAATAGGTAAGACCATTTTACAATTTGGGCCCAAGTTAGAAGCAGAGCCTAAGGTGTAAATTATCGATAGTCCATATCTCGGAAACTATAAGAGATAATGCAATTTGGCAACCGGCAATGTAATTAGCATGCCGAATATTACTTGTAATGTGAATTGGAACGAAATCGCCAATAGATAAGACCATTTTACAATTTGGGCCCAAGTTAGAAGCAGAGCCTAAGGTGTAAATTATCGATAGTCCATATCTCGGAAACTATAAGAGATAATGCAATTTGGCAACCGGCAATGTAATTAGCATGCCGAATATTACTTGGAATGTGAATTGGAACGAAATCGCCAATAGAGAAGACCATATTACAATTTGGGCCCAAGTTAGAAGCAGAGCCTAAGGTGTAAATTATCGATAGTCCATATCTCGGAAACTATAAGAGATAATGCAATTTGGCAACCGGCAATGTAATTAGCATGCCGAATATTACTTGGAATGTGAATTGGAACGAAAACGCCAATAGATAAGACCATTTTACAATTTGGGCCCAAGTTAGAAGCAGAGGCTAAGGTGTAAATTATCGATAGTCCATATCTCGGAAACCATAAGAGATAATGCAATTTGGCAACCGGAAATGTAATTAGCATGCCGAATATTACTTGGAATGTGAATTGGAACGAAATCGCCAATAGATAAGACCATTTTACAATTTGGGCCCAAGTTAGAAGCAGAGCCTAAGGTGTAAATTATCGATAGTCCATATCTCGGAAACTATAAGAGATAATGCAATTTGGCAACCGGCAATGTAATTAGCATGCCGAATATTACTTGGAATGTGAATTGGAACGAAATAGCCAATAGATAAGACCATTTTACAATTTGGGCCCAAGTTAGAAGCAGAGCCTAAGGTGTAAATTATTGATAGTCCATATCTCGGAAACTATAAGAGATAATGCAATTTCGCAAGCGGCAATGTAATTAGCATGCCGAATATTACTTGGAGTGTGAATTGGAACGAATTCGCCAATAGATAAGACCATTTTACAATTTGGGCCCAAGTTAGAAGCAGAGCCTAAGGTGTAAATTATCGATAGTCCATATCTCGGAAACTATAAGAGATAATGCAATTTGGCAACCGGCAATGTAATTAGCATGCCGAATATTACTTGGAATGTGAATTGGAACGAAATCGCCAATAGATAAGACCATTTTACAATTTGGGCCCAAGTTAGAAGCAGAGCCTAAGGTGTAAATTATCGATAGTCCATATCTCGGAAACTATAAGAGAAAATGCAATTTGGCAACCGGCAATATAATTAGCATGCCGAGTATTACTTGGAATGTGAATTGGAACGAAATCGCCAATAGATAAGACCATTTTACAATTTGGGCCCAAGTTAGAAGCAGAGCCTAAGGTCTAAATTATCGATAGTCCATATCTCGGAAACTATAAGAGATAATGCAATTTGGCAACCGGCAATGTAATTAGCATGCCGAATATTACTTGGAATGTGAATTGGAACGAAATCGCCAATAGATAAGACCATTTTACAATTTGGGCCCAAGTTAGAAGCAGAGCCTAAGGTGTAATTAAATTATTGATAGTCCATATCTCGGAAACTATAAGAGATAATGCAATTTCGCAATCGGCAATGTAATTAGCATGCCGAATATCACTTGGAATGTGAATTGGGACGAAATCGCCAATAGATAAGACCATTTTACAATTTGGGCCCAAGTTAGAAGCAGAGCCTAAGGTGTAAATTATCGATAGTCCATATCTCGGAAACTATAAGAGATAATGCAATTTGGCAACCGGCAATGTAATTAGCATGCCGAATATTACTTGGAATGTGAATTGGAACGAAATCGCCAATAGATAAGACCATTTTACAATTTGGGCCCAAGTTAGAAGCAGAGCCTAAGGTGTAAATTATCGAGAGTCCATATCTCGGAAACTATAAGAGATAATGCAATTTGGCAACCGGCAATGTAATTAGCATGCCGAATATTACTTGGAATGTGAATTGGAACGAAATCGCCAATAGATAAGGCCATTTTACAATTTGGGCCCAAGTTAGAAGCAGAGCCTAAGGTGTAAATTATTGATAGTCCATATCTCGGAAACTATAAGAGATAATGCAATTTCGCAACCGGCAATGTAATTAGCATGCCGAATATTACTTGGAGTGTGAATTGGAACGAAATCGCCAATAGGTAAGACCATTTTACAATTTGGGCCCAAGTTAGAAGCAGAGCCTAAGGTGTAAATTATCGATAGTCCATATCTCGGAAACTATAAGAGATAATGCAATTTGGCAACCGGCAATGTAATTAGCATGCCGAATATTACTTGGAATGTGAATTGGAACGAAATCGCCAATAGATAAGGCCATTTTACAATTTGGGCCCAAGTTAGAAGCAGAGCCTAAGGTGTAAATTATCGATAGTCCATATCTCGGAAACTATAAGAGATAATGCAATTTGGCAACCGGCAATGTAATTAGCCTGCCGAATATTACTTGGAATGTGAATTGGAACGAAATCGCCAATAGATAAGACCATTTTACAATTTGGGAGCAAGTTAGAAGCAGAGCCTAAGGTGTAAATTATCGATAGTCCATATCTCCGAAACTATAAGAGATAATGCAATTTGGCAACCGGCAATGTAATTAGCATGCCGAATATTACTTGGAATGTGAATTGGAACGGAATCGCCAATAAATAAGACCATTTTACAATTTGGGCCCAAGTTAGAAGCAGAGCCTATGGTGTAAATTATCGATAGTCCATATCTCGGAAACTATAAGAGATAATGCAATTTGGCAACCGGCAATGTAATTAGCATGCCGAATATTACTTGGAATGTGAATTGGAACGGAATCGCCAATAGATAAAACCATTTTACAATTTGGGCCCAAGTTAGAAGCAGAGCCTATGATGTAAATTATCGATAGTCCATATCTCGGAAACTATAAGAGATAATGCAATTTGGCAACCGGCAATGTAATTAGCATGCCGAATATTACTTGGAATGTGAATTGGAACGAAATCGCCAATAGATAAGACCATTTTACAATTTGGGCCCAAGTTAGAAGCAGAGCCTAAGGTGTAAATTATTGATAGTCCATATCTCGGAAACTATAAGAGATAATGCAATTTCGCAACCGGCAATGTAATTAACATGCCGAATATCACTTGGAATGTGAATTGGGACGAAATCGCCAATAGATAAGACCATTTTACAATTTGGGCCCAAGTTAGAAGCAGAGCCTAAGGTGTAAATTATCGATAGTCCATATCTCGGAAACTATAAGAGATAATGCAATTTGGCAACCGGCAATGTAATTAGCATGCCGAATATTACTTGGAATGTGAATTGGAACGAAATCGCCAATAGATAAGATCATTTTACAATTTGGGCCCAAGTTAGAAGCAGAGCCTAAGGTGTAAATTATCGATAGTCCATATCTCGGAAACTATAAGAGATAATGCAATTTAGCAACTGGCAATGTAATTAGCATGCCGAATATTACTTGGAATGTGAATTGGAACGAAATCGCCAATAGATAAGACCATTTTACCATTTGGGCCCAAGTTAGAAGCAGAGCCTAAGGTGTAAATTATCGATAGTCCATATCTCGGAAACTATAAGAGATAATGCAATTTCGCAACCGGCAATGTAATTAGCATGCCGAATATTACTTGGAGTGTGAATTGGAACGAAATCGCCAATAGATAAGACCATTTTACAATTTGGGCCCAAGTTAGAAGCAGAGCCTAAGGTGTAAATTATCGATAGTCCATATCTCGGAAACTATAAGAGATAATGCAATTTGGCAACCGGCAATGTAATTAGCATGCCGAATATTACTTGGAATGTGAATTGGAACGAAATCGCCAATAGATAAGACCATTTTACAATTTGGGCCCAAGTTAGAAGCAGAGCCTAAGGTGTAAATAATCGATAGTCCATATCTCGGAAACTATAAGAGATAATGCAATTTGGCAACCGGCAATGTAATTAGCATGCCGAATATTACTTGGAATGTGAATTGGAACGAAATCGCCAATAGATAAGACCATTTTACAATTTGGGCCCAAGTTAGAAGCAGAGCCTAAGGTGTAAATTATTGATAGTCCATATCTCGGAAACTATAAGAGATAATGCAATTTGGCAACCGGCAATGTAATTAGCATGCCGAATATTACTTGGAATGTGAATTGGAACGAAATCGCCAATAGATAAGACCATTTTACAATTTGGGCCCAAGTTAGAAGCAGAGCCTAATGTGTAAATTATCGATAGTCCATATCTCGGAAACTATAAGATATAATGCAATTTGGCAACCGGCAATGTAATTAGCATGCCGAATATTACTTGGAATGTGAATTGGAACGAAATCGCCAATAGATAAGACCATTTTACAATTTGGGAGCAAGTTAGAAGCAGAGCCTAAGGTGTAAATTATCGATAGTCCATATCTCGGAAACTATAAGATATAATGCAATTTGGCAACCGGCAATGTAATTAGCATGCCGAATATTACTTGGAATGTGAATTGGAACGAAATCGCCAATAGATAAGACCATTTTACAATTTGGGCCCAAGTTAGAAGCAGAGCCTAAGGTGTAAATTATCGATAGTCCATATCTCGGAAACTATAAGAGATAATGCAATTTGGCAACCGGCAATGTAATTAGCATGCCGAATATTACTTGGAATGTGAATTGGAACGAAATCGCCAATAGATAAGACCATTTTACAATTTGGGCCCAAGTTAGAAGCAGAGCCTATGGTGTAAATTATCGATAGCCCATATCTCGGAAACTATAAGAGATAAAGCAATTTGTCAACCGGCAATGTAATTAGCATGCCCAATATTACTTGGAATGTGAATTGGAACGAAATCGCCAATAGAAAAGACCATTTTACAATTTGGGCCCAAGTTAGAAGCAGAGCCTAAGGTGTAAATTATCGATAGTCCATATCTCGGAAACTATAAGAGATAATTCAATTTGGCAACCGGCAATGTAATTAGCATGCCGATATTACTTGGAATGTGAATTGGAACGAAATCGCCAATAGATAAGACCATTTTACAATTTGGTCCCAAGTTAGAAGCAGAGCCTAAGGTGTAAATTATCGATAGTCCATATCTCGGAAACTATAAGAGATAATGCAATTTGGCAACCGGCAATGTAATTAGCATGCCGAATATTACTTGGAATGTGAATTGGAACGAAATCGCCAATAGATAAGACCATTTTACAATTTGGGAGCAAGTTAGAAGCAGAGCCTAAGGTGTAAATTATCGATAGTCCATATCTCGGAAACTATAAGAGATAATGCAATTTGGCAACCGGCAATGTAATTAGCATGCCGAATATTACTTGGAATGTGAATTGGAACGAAATCGCCAATAGATAAGACCATTTTACAATTTGGGCCCAAGTTAGAAGCAGAGCCTATGGTGTAAATTATCGATAGTCCATATCTCGGAAACTATAAGAGATAATGCAATTTGGCAACCGGCAATGTAATTAGCATGCCGAATATTACTTGGAATGTGAATTGGAACGAAATCGCCAATAGATAAGTCCATTTTACAATTTGGGCCCAAGTTAGAAGCAGAGCCTAAGGTGTAAATTATCGATAGTCCATATCTCGGAAACTATAAGAGATAATGCAATTTGGCAACCGGCAATGTAATTAGCATGCCGAATATTACTTGGAATGTGAATTGGAACGAAATCGCCAATAGATAAGACCATTTTACAATTTGGGCCCAAGTTAGAAGCAGAGCCTAAGGTGTAAATTATCGATAGTCCATATCTCGGAAACTATAAGAGATAATGCAATTTGGCAACCGGCAATGTAATTAGCATGCCGAATATTACTTGGAATGTGAATTGGAACGAAATCGCCAATAGATAAGACCATTTTACAATTTGGGCCCAAGTTAGAAGCAGAGCCTAAGGTGTAAATTATTGATAGTCCATATCTCGGAAACTATAAGAGATAATGCAATTTCGCAACCGGCAATGTAATTAGCATGCCGAATATCACTTGGAATGTGAATTGGGACGAAATCGCCAATAGATAAGACCATTTTACAATTTGGGCCCAAGTTAGAAGCAGAGCCTAAGGTGTAAATTATCGATAGTCCATATCTCGGAAACTATAAGAGATAATGCAATTTGGCAACCGGCAATGTAATTAGCATGCCGAATATTACTTGGAATGTGAATTGGAACGAAATCGCCAATAGATAAGACCATTTTACAATTTGGGCCCAAGTTAGAAGCAGAGCCTAAGGTGTAAATTATCGATAGTCCATATCTCGGAAACTATAAGAGATAATGCAATTTGGCAACCGGCAATGTAATTAGCATGCCGAATATTACTTGGAATGTGAATTGGAACGAAATCGCCAATAGATAAGACCATTTTACAATTTGGGCCCAAGTTAGAAGCAGAGCCTAAGGTGTAAATTATCGATAGTCCATATCTCGGAAACTATAAGAGATAATGCAATTTCGCAATCGGCAATGTAATTAGCATACCGAATATTACTTGGAGTGTGAATTGGAACGAAATCGCCAATAGATAAGACCATTTTACAATTTGGGCCCAAGTTAGAAGCAGAGCCTAAGGTGTAAATTATCGATAGTCCATATCTCGGAAACTATAAGAGATAATGCAATTTGGCAACCGGCAATGTAATTAGCATGCCGAATATTACTTGGAATGTGAATTGGAACGAAATCGCCAATAGATAAGACCATTTTACAATTTGGGCCCAAGTTAGAAGCAGAGCCTAAGGTGTAAATTATCGATAGTCCATATCTCGGAAACTATAAGAGATAATGCAATTTGGCAACCGGCAATGTAATTAGCATGCCGAATATTACTTGGAATGTGAATTGGAACGAAATCGCCAATAGATAAGACCATTTTACAATTTGGGCCCAAGTTAGAAGCAGAGCCTAAGGTGTAAATTATCGATAGTCCATATCTCGGAAACTATAAGAGATAATGCAATTTGGCAACCGGCAATGTAATTAGCACGCCGAATATTACTTGGAATGTGAATTGCAACTAAATCGCCAATAGATAAGACCATTTTACAATTTGGGCCCAAGTTAGAAGCAGAGCCTAAGGTGTAAATTATCGATAGTCCATATCTCGGAAACTATAAGAGATAATGCAATTTGGCAACCGGCAATGTAATTAGCATGCCGAATATTACTTGGAATGTGAATTGGAACGAAATCGCCAATAGATAAGACCATTTTACAATTTGGGCCCAAGTTAGAAGCAGAGCCTAAGGTGTAAATTATTGATAGTCCATATCTCGGAAACTATAAGAGATAATGCAATTTCGCAACCGGCAATGTAATTAGCATGCCGAATATCACTTGGAATGTGAAGTGGGACGAAATCGCCAATAGATAAGACCATTTTACAATTTGGGCCCAAGTTAGAAGCAGAGCCTAAGGTGTAAATTATCGATAGTCCATATCTCGGAAACTATAAGAGATAATGCAATTTGGCAACCGGCAATGTAGTTAGCATGCCGAATATTACTTGGAATGTGAATTGGAACGAAATCGCCAATAGATAAGACCATTTTACAATTTGGGCCCAAGTTAGAAGCAGAGCCTAAGGTGTAAATTATTGATAGTCCATATCTCGGAAACTATAAGAGATAATGCAATTTCGCAACCGGCAATGTAATTAGCATGCCGAATATCACTTGGAATGTGAATTGGGACGAAATCGCCAATAGATAAGACCATTTTACAATTTGGGCCCAAGTTAGAAGCAGAGCCTAAGGTGTAAATTATTGATAGTCCATATCTCGGAAACTATAAGAGATAATGCAATTTCGCAACCGGCAATGTAATTAGCATGCCGAATATTACTTGGAGTGTGAATTGGAACGAAATCGCCAATAGGTAAGACCATTTTACAATTTGGGCCCAAGTTAGAAGCAGAGCCTAAGGTGTAAATTATCGATAGTCCATATCTCGGAAACTATAAGAGATAATGCAATTTGGCAACCGGCAATGTAATTAGCATGCCGAATATTACTTGGAATGTGAATTGGAACGAAATCGCCAATAGATAAGACCATTTTACAATTTGGGCCCAAGTTAGAAGCAGAGCCTAAGGTGTAAATTATCGATAGTCCATATCTCGGAAACTATAAGAGATAATGCAATTTGGCAACCGGCAATGTAATTAGCATGCCGAATATTACTTGGAATGTGAATTGGAACGAAATCGCCAATAGAGAAGACCATATTACAATTTGGGCCCAAGTTAGAAGCAGAGCCTAAGGTGTAAATTATCGATAGTCCATATCTCGGAAACTATAAGAGATAATGCAATTTGGCAACCGGCAATGTAATTAGCATGCCGAATATTACTTGGAATGTGAATTGGAACGAAAACGCCAATAGATAAGACCATTTTACAATTTGGGCCCAAGTTAGAAGCAGAGGCTAAGGTGTAAATTATCGATAGTCCATATCTCGGAAACCATAAGAGATAATGCAATTTGGCAACCGGAAATGTAATTAGCATGCCGAATATTACTTGGAATGTGAATTGGAACGAAATCGCCAATAGATAAGACCATTTTACAATTTGGGCCCAAGTTAGAAGCAGAGCCTAAGGTGTAAATTATCGATAGTCCATATCTCGGAAACTATAAGAGATAATGCAATTTGGCAACCGGCAATGTAATTAGCATGCCGAATATTACTTGGAATGTGAATTGGAACGAAATAGCCAATAGATAAGACCATTTTACAATTTGGGCCCAAGTTAGAAGCAGAGCCTAAGGTGTAAATTATTGATAGTCCATATCTCGGAAACTATAAGACATAATGCAATTTCGCAAGCGGCAATGTAATTAGCATGCCGAATATTACTTGGAGTGTGAATTGGAACGAAATCGCCAATAGATAAGACCATTTTACAATTTGGGCCCAAGTTAGAAGCAGAGCCTAAGGTGTAAATTATCGATAGTCCATATCTCGGAAACTATAAGAGATAATGCAATTTGGCAACCGGCAATGTAATTAGCATGCCGAATATTACTTGGAATGTGAATTGGAACGAAATCGCCAATAGATAAGACCATTTTACAATTTGGGCCCAAGTTAGAAGCAGAGCCTAAGGTGTAAATTATCGATAGTCCATATCTCGGAAACTATAAGAGAAAATGCAATTTGGCAACCGGCAATATAATTAGCATGCCGAGTATTACTTGGAATGTGAATTGGAACGAAATCGCCAATAGATAAGACCATTTTACAATTTGGGCCCAAGTTAGAAGCAGAGCCTAAGGTGTAATTAAATTATTGATAGTCCATATCTCGGAAACTATAAGAGATAATGCAATTTCGCAATCGGCAATGTAATTAGCATGCCGAATATCACTTGGAATGTGAATTGGGACGAAATCGCCAATAGATAAGACCATTTTACAATTTGGACCCAAGTTAGAAGCAGAGCCTAAGGTGTAAATTATCGATAGTCCATATCTCGGAAACTATAAGAGATAATGCAATTTGGCAACCGGCAATGTAATTAGCATGCCGAATATTACTTGGAATGTGAATTGGAACGAAATCGCCAATAGATAAGACCATTTTACAATTTGGGCCCAAGTTAGAAGCAGAGCCTAAGGTGTAAATAATCGAGAGTCCATATCTCGGAAACTATAAGAGATAATGCAATTTGGCAACCGGCAATGTAATTAGCATGCCGAATATTACTTGGAATGTGAATTGGAACGAAATCGCCAATAGATAAGGCCATTTTACAATTTGGGCCCAAGTTAGAAGCAGAGCCTAAGGTGTAAATTATTGATAGTCCATATCTCGGAAACTATAAGAGATAATGCAATTTCGCAACCGGCAATGTAATTAGCATGCCGAATATTACTTGGAGTGTGAATTGGAACGAAATCGCCAATAGGTAAGACCATTTTACAATTTGGGCCCAAGTTAGAAGCAGAGCCTAAGGTGTAAATTATCGATAGTCCATATCTCGGAAACTATAAGAGATAATGCAATTTGGCAACCGGCAATGTAATTAGCATGCCGAATATTACTTGGAATGTGAAATGGAACGAAATCGCCAATAGATAAGGCCATTTTACAATTTGGGCCCAAGTTAGAAGCAGAGCCTAAGGTGTAAATTATCGATAGTCCATATCTCGGAAACTATAAGAGATAATGCAATTTGGCAACCGGCAATGTAATTAGCCTGCCGAATATTACTTGGAATGTGAATTGGAACGAAATCGCCAATAGATAAGACCATTTTACAATTTGGGAGCAAGTTAGAAGCAGAGCCTAAGGTGTAAATTATCGATAGTCCATATCTCCGAAACTATAAGAGATAATGCAATTTGGCAACCGGCAATGTAATTAGCATGCCGAATATTACTTGGAATGTGAATTGGAACGGAATCGCCAATAAATAAGACCATTTTACAATTTGGGCCCAAGTTAGAAGCAGAGCCTATGGTGTAAATTATCGATAGTCCATATCTCGGAAACTATAAGAGATAATGCAATTTCGCAACCGGCAATGTAATTAGCATGCCGAATATTACTTGGAATGTGAATTGGAACGGAATCGCCAATAGATAAAACCATTTTACAATTTGGGCCCAAGTTAGAAGCAGAGCCTATGATGTAAATTATCGATAGTCCATATCTCGGAAACTATAAGAGATAATGCAATTTGGCAACCGGCAATGTAATTAGCATGCCGAATATTACTTGGAATGTGAATTGGAACGAAATCGCCAATAGATAAGACCATTTTACAATTTGGGCCCAAGTTAGAAGCAGAGCCTAAGGTGTAAATTATTGATAGTCCATATCTCGGAAACTATAAGAGATAATGCAATTTCGCAACCGGCAATGTAATTAACATGCCGAATATCACTTGGAATGTGAATTGGGACGAAATCGCCAATAGATAAGACCATTTTACAATTTGGGCCCAAGTTAGAAGCAGAGCCTAAGGTGTAAATTATCGATAGTCCATATCTCGGAAACTATAAGAGATAATGCAATTTGGCAACCGGCAATGTAATTAGCATGCCGAATATTACTTGGAATGTGAATTGGAACGAAATCGCCTATAGATAAGATCATTTTACAATTTGGGCCCAAGTTAGAAGCAGAGCCTAAGGTGTAAATTATCGATAGTCCATATCTCGGAAACTATAAGAGATAATGCAATTTGGCAACTGGCAATGTAATTAGCATGCCGAATATTACTTGGAATGTGAATTGGAACGAAATCGCCAATAGATAAGACCATTTTACCATTTGGGCCCAAGTTAGAAGCAGAGCCTAAGGTGTAAATTATCGATAGTCCATATCTCGGAAACTATAAGAGATAATGCAATTTCGCAACCGGCAATGTAATTAGCATGCCGAATATTACTTGGAGTGTGAATTGGAACGAAATCGCCAATAGATAAGACCATTTTACAATTTGGGCCCAAGTTAGAAGCAGAGCCTAAGGTGTAAATTATCGATAGTCCATATCTCGGAAACTATAAGAGATAATGCAATTTGGCAACCGGCAATGTAATTAGCATGCCGAATATTACTTGGAATGTGAATTGGAACGAAATCGCCAATAGATAAGACCATTTTACAATTTGGGCCCAAGTTAGAAGCAGAGCCTAAGGTGTAAATAATCGATAGTCCATATCTCGGAAACTATAAGAGATAATGCAATTTGGCAACCGGCAATGTAATTAGCATGCCGAGTATTACTTGGAATGTGAATTGGAACGAAATCGCCAATAGATAAGATCATTTTACAATTTGGGCCCAAGTTAGAAGCAGAGCCTAAGGTGTAAATTATCGATAGTCCATATCTCGGAAACTATAAGAGATAATGCAATTTGGCAACTGGCAATGTAATTAGCATGCCGAATATTACTTGGAATGTGAATTGGAACGAAATCGCCAATAGATAAGACCATTTTACAATTTGGGCCCAAGTTAGAAGCAGAGCCTAAGGTGTAAATTATCGATAGTCCATATCTCGGAAACTATAAGAGATAATGCAATTTGGCAACCGGCAATGTAATTAGCATGCCGAATATTACTTGGAATGTGAATTGGAACGAAATCGCCAATAGATAAGACCATTTTACAATTTGGGCCCAAGTTAGAAGCAGAGCCTAATGTGTAAATTATCGATAGTCCATATCTCGGAAACTATAAGAGATAATGCAATTTGGCAACCGGCAATGTAATTAGCATGCCGAATATTACTGGGAATGTGAATTGGAACGAAATCGCCAATAGATAAGACCATTTTACAATTTGGGCCCAAGTTAGAAGCAGAGCCTAAGGTGTAAATTATTGATAGTCCATATCTCGGAAACTATAAGAGATAATGCAATTTCGCAACCGGCAATGTAATTAGCATGCCGAATATCACTTGGAATGTGAATTGGGACGAAATCGTAAATAGATAAGACCATTTTACAATTTGGGCCCAAGTTAGAAGCAGAGCCTAAGGTGTAAATTATCGATAGTCCATATCTCGGAAACTATAAGAGATAATGCAATTTGGCAACCGGCAATGTAATTAGCATGCCGAATATTACTTGGAATGTGAATTGGAACGAAATCGCCAATAGATAAGACCATTTTACAATTTGGGAGCAAGTTAGAAGCAGAGCCTAAGGTGTAAATTATCGATAGTCCATATCTCGGAAACTATAAGATATAATGCAATTTGGCAACCGGCAATGTAATTAGCATGCCGAATATTACTTGGAATGTGAATTGGAACGAAATCGCCAATAGATAAGACCATTTTACAATTTGGGCCCAAGTTAGAAGCAGAGCCTAAGGTGTAAATTATCGATAGTCCATATCTCGGAAACTATAAGAGATAATGCAATTTGGCAACCGGCAATGTAATTAGCATGCCGAATATTACTTGGAATGTGAATTGGAACGAAATCGCCAATAGATAAGACCATTTTACAATTTGGGCCCAAGTTAGAAGCAGAGCCTATGGTGTAAATTATCGATAGCCCATATCTCGGAAACTATAAGAGATAATGCAATTTGGCAACCGGCAATGTAATTAGCATGCCCAATATTACTTGGAATGTGCATTGGAACGAAATCGCCAATAGATAAGACCATTTTACAATTTGGGCCCAAGTTAGAAGCAGAGCCTAAGGTGTAAATTATCGATAGTCCATATCTCGGAAACTATAAGAGATAATTCAATTTGGCAACCGGCAATGTAATTAGCATGCCGAATATTACTTGGAATGTGAATTGGAACGAAATCGCCAATAGATAAGACCATTTTACAATTTGGGCCCAAGTTAGAAGCAGAGCCTAAGGTGTAAATTATCGATAGTCCATATCTCGGAAACTATAAGAGATAATGCAATTTGGCAAACGGCAATGTAATTAGCATGCCGAATATTACTTGGAATGTGAATTGGAACGAAATCGCCAATAGATAAGACCATTTTACAATTTGGGAGCAAGTTAGAAGCAGAGCCTAAGGTGTAAATTATCGATAGTCCATATCTCGGAAACTATAAGAGATAATGCAATTTGGCAACCGGCAATGTAATTAGCATGCCGAATATTACTTGGAATGTGAATTGGAACGAAATCGCCAATAGATAAGACCATTTTACAATTTGGGCCCAAGTTAGAAGCAGAGCCTATGGTGTAAATTATCGATAGTCCATATCTCGGAAACTATAAGAGATAATGCAATTTGGCAACCGGCAATGTAATTAGCATGCCGAATATTACTTGGAATGTGAATTGGAACGAAATCGCCAATAGATAAGTCCATTTTACAATTTGGGCCCAAGTTAGAAGCAGAGCCTAAGGTGTAAATTATCGATAGTCCATATCTCGGAAACTATAAGAGATAATGCAATTTGGCAACCGGCAATGTAATTAGCATGCCGAATATTACTTGGAATGTGAATTGGAACGAAATCGCCAATAGATAAGACCATTTTACAATTTGGGCCCAAGTTAGAAGCAGAGCCTATGGTGTAAATTATCGATAGTCCATATCTCGGAAACTATAAGAGATAATGCAATTTGGCAACCGGCAATGTAATTAGCATGCCGAATATTACTTGGAATGTGAATTGGAACGAAATCGCCAATAGATAAGACCATTTTACAATTTGGGCCCAAGTTAGAAGCAGAGCCTATGGTGTAAATTATCGATAGTCCATATCTCGGAAACTATAAGAGATAATGCAATTTGGCAACCGGCAATGTAATTAGCATGCCGAATATTACTTGGAATGTGAATTGGAACGAAATCGCCAATAGATAAGACCATTTTACAATTTGGGCCCAAGTTAGAAGCAGAGCCTAAGGTGTAAATTATCGATAGTCCATATCTCGGAAACTATAAGAGATAATGCAATTTGGCAACCGGCAATGTAATTAGCATGCCGAATATTACTTGGAATGTGAATTGGAACGAAATCGCCAATAGATAAGACCATTTTACAATTTGGGCCCAAGTTAGAAGCAGAGCCTAAGGTGTAAATTATCGATAGTCCATATCTCGGAAACTATAAGAGATAATGCAATTTCGCAACCGGCAATGTAATTAGCATACCGAATATTACTTGGAGTGTGAATTGGAACGAAATCGCCAATAGATAAGACCATTTTACAATTTGGGCCCAAGTTAGAAGCAGAGCCTAAGGTGTAAATTATCGATAGTCCATATCTCGGAAACTATAAGAGATAATGCAATTTGGCAACCGGCAATGTAATTAGCATGCCGAATATTACTTGGAATGTGAATCGGAACGAAATCGCCAATAGATAAGACCATTTTACAATTTGGGCCCAAGTTAGAAGCAGAGCCTAAGGCGTAAATTATCGATAGTCCATATCTCGGAAACTATAAGAGATAATGCAATTTGGCAACCGGCAATGTAATTAGCATGCCGAATATTACTTGGAATGTGAATTGGAACGAAATCGCCAATAGATAAGACCATTTTACAATTTGTGCCCAAGTTAGAAGCAGAGCCTAAGGTGTAAATTATCGATAGTCCATATCTCGGAAACTATAAGAGATAATGCAATTTGGCAATCGGCAATGTAATTAGCATGCCGAATATTACTTGGAATGCGAATTGGAACGAAATCGCCAATAGATAAGACCATTTTACAATTTGGGCCCAAGTTAGAAGCAGAGCCTAAGGTGTAAATTATCGATAGTCCATATCTCGGAAACTATAAGAGATAATGCAATTTGGCAACCGGCAATGTAATTAGCATGCCGAATATTACTTGGAATGTGAATTGCAACTAAATCGCCAATAGATAAGACCATTTTACAATTTGGGCCTAAGTTAGAAGCAGAGCCTAAGGTGTAAATTATCGATAGTCCATATCTCGGAAACTTTAAGAGATAATGCAATTTCGCAACCGGCAATGTAATTAGCATGCCGAATATCACTTGGAATGTGAATTGGGACGAAATCGCCAATAGATAAGACCATTTTACAATTTGGGCCCAAGTTAGAAGCAGAGCCTAAGGTGTAAATTATCGATAGTCCATATCTCGGAAACTATAAGAGATAATGCAATTTGGTAACCGGCAATGTAATTAGCATGCCGAATATTACTTGGAATGTGAATTGGAACGAAATCGCCAATAGATAAGACCATTTTACAATTTGGGCCCAAGTTAGAAGCAGAGCCTAAGGTGTAAATTATCGATAGTCCATATCTCGGAAACTATAAGAGATAATGCAATTTGGCAACCGGCAATGTAATTAGCATGCCGAATATTACTTGGAATGTGAATTGGAACGAAATCGCCAATAGGTAAGACCATTTTACAATTTGGGCCCAAGTTAGAAGCAGAGCCTAAGGTGTAAATTATCGATAGTCCATATCTCGGAAACTATAAGAGATAATTCAATTTGGCAACCGGCAATGTAATTAGCATGCCGAATATTACTTGGAATGTGAATTGGAACGAAATCGCCAATAGATAAGACCATTTTACAATTTGGGCCCAAGTTAGAAGCAGAGCCTAAGGTGTATATTATCGATAGTCCATATCTCGGAAACTATAAGAGATAATGCAATTTGGCAACCGGCAATGTAATTAGCATGCCGAATATTACTTGGAATGTGAATTGGAACGAAATCGCCAATAGATAAGACCATTTTACAATTTGGGACCAAGTTAGAAGCAGAGCCTAAGGTGTAAATTATCGATAGTCCATATCTCGGAAATTATAAGAGATAATGCAATTTGGCAACCGGCAATGTAATTAGCATGCCGAATATTACTTGGAATGGGAATTGGAACGAAATCGCCAATAGATAAGGCCATTTTACAATTTGGGCCCAAGTTAGAAGCAGAGCCTATGGTGTAAATTATCGATAGTCCATATCTCGGAAACTATAAGAGTTAATGCAATTTGGCAACCGGCAATATAATTAGCATGCCGAATATTACTTGGAATGTGAATTGGAAAGAAATCGCCAATAGATAAGGCCATTTTACAATTTGGGCCCAAGTTAGAATCAGAGCCTAAGGTGTAAATTATCGATAGTCCATATCTCAGAAACTATAAGAGATAATGCAATTTCGCAACCGGCAATGTAATTAGCATGCCGAATATTACTTGGAATGTGAATTGGGACGAAATCGCCAATAGATAAGGCCATTTTACAATTTGGGCCCAAGTTAGAAGCAGAGCCTAAGGTGTAAATTATCGATAGTCCATATCACGGAAACTATAAGAGATAGTGCAATTTGGCAACCGGCAATGTAATTAGCATGCCGAATATTACTTGGAATGTGAATTGGAACGAAATCGCCAATAAATAAGACCATTTTACAATTTGGGCCCAAGTTAGAAGCAGAGCCTAAGGTGTAAATTATTGATAGTCCATATCTCGGAAACTATAAGAGATAATGCAATTTCGCAACCGGCAATGTAATTAGCATGCCGAATATTACTAGGAGTGTGAATTGGAACGAAATCGCCAATAGATAAGACCATTTTACAATTTGGGCCCAAGTTAGAAGCAGAGCCTAAGGTGTAAATTATCGATAGTCCATATCTCGGAAACTATAAGAGATAATGCAATTTGGCAACCGGCAATGTAATTAGCATGCCGAATATTACTTGGAATGTGAATTGGAACGAAATCGCCAATAGATAAGACCATTTTACAATTTGGGCCCAAGTTAGAAGCAGAGCCTAAGGTGTAAATTATCGATAGGCCATATCTCGGAAACTATAAGAGATAATGCAATTTGGCAACCGGCAATGTAATTAGCATGCCGAATATTACTTGGAATGTGAATTGGAACGAAATCGCCAATAGGTAAGACCATTTTACAATTTGGGCCCAAGTTAGAAGCAGAGCCTAAGGTGTAAATTATCGATAGTCCATATCTCGGAAACTATAAGAGATAATTCAATTTGGCAACCGGCAATGTAATTAGCATGCCGAATATTACTTGGAATGTGAATTGGAACGAAATCGACAATAGATAAGACCATTTTACAATTTGGGCCCAAGTTAGAAGCAGAGCCTAAGGTGTAAATTATCGATAGTCCATATCTCGGAAACTATAAGAGATAATGCAATTTGGCAACCGGCAATGTAATTAGCATGCCGAATATTACTTGGAATGTGAATTGGAACGAAATCACCAATAGATAAGACCATTTTACAATTTGGGCCCAAGTTAGAAGCAGAGCCTAAGGTGTAAATTATCGATAGTCCATATCTCGGAAACTATAAGAGAGAATGCAATTTGGCAACCGGCAATGTAATTAGCATGCCGAATATTACTTGGAATGTGAATTGGAACGAAATCGCCAATAGATAAGACCATTTTACAATTTGGGCCCAAGTTAGAAGCAGAGCCTAAGGTGTAAATTATCGATAGTCCATATCTCGGAAACTATAAGAGATAATGCAATTTGGCAACCGGCAATGTAATTAGCATGCCGAATATTACTTGGAATGTGAATTGGAACGAAATCGCCAATAGATAAGACCATTTTACAATTTGGGAGCAAGTTAGAAGCAGAGCCTAAGGTGTAAATTATCGATAGTCCATATCTCGGAAACTATAAGAGATAATGCAATTTCGCAACCGGCAATGTAATTAGCATGCCGAATATCACTTGGAATGTGAATTGGGACGAAATCGCCAATAGATAAGACCATTTTACAATTTGGGCCCAAGTTAGAAGCAGAGCCTAAGGTGTAAATTATCGATAGTCCATATCTCGGAAACTATAAGAGATAATGCAATTTGGCAACCGGCAATGTAATTAGCATGCCGAATATTACTTGGAATGTGAATTGGAACGAAATCGCCAATAGATAAGACCATTTTACAATTTGGGCCCAAGTTAGAAGCAGAGCCTAAGGTGTAAATTATCGATAGTCCATATCTCGGAAACTATAAGAGATAATGCAATTTGGCAACCGGCAATGTAATTAGCATGCCGAATATTACTTGGAATGTGAATTGGAACGAAATCGACAATAGATAAGACCATTTTACAATTTGGGCCCAAGTTAGAAGCAGAGCCTAAGGTGTAAATTATCGATAGTCCATATCTCGGAAACTATAAGAGATAATGCAATTTGGCAACCGGCAATGTAATTAGCATGCCGAATATTACTTGGAATGTGAATTGGAACGAAATCGCCAATAGATAAGACCATTTTACAATTTGGGCCCAAGTTAGAAGCAGAGCCTAAGGTGTAAATTATCGATAGTCCATATCTCGGAAACTATAAGAGAGAATGCAATTTGGCAACCGGCAATGTAATTAGCATGCCGAATATTACTTGGAATGTGAATTGGAACGAAATCGCCAATAGATAAGACCATTTTACAATTTGGGCCCAAGTTAGAAGCAGAGCCTAAGGTGTAAATTATCGATAGTCCATATCTCGGAAACTATAAGAGATAATGCAATTTGGCAACCGGCAATGTAATTAGCATGCCGAATATTAATTGGAATGTGAATTGGAACGAAATCGCCAATAGATAAAACCATTTTATAATTTGGGCCCAAGTTAGAAGCAGAGCCTAAGGTGTAAATTATCGATAGTCCATATCTCGGAAACTATAAGAGATAATGCAATTTGGCAACCGGCAATGTAATTAGCATGCCGAATATTACTTGGAATGTGAATTGGAACGAAATCGCCAATAGGTAAGACCATTTTACAATTTGGGCCCAAGTTAAAAGCAGAGCCTATGGTGTAAATTATCGATAGTCCATATCTCGGAAACTATAAGAGATAATGCAATTTGGCAACCGGCAATGTAATTAGCATGCCCAATATTACTTGGAATGTGAATTGGAACGAAATCGCCAATAGATAAGACCATTTTACAATTTGGGCCCAAGTTAGAAGCAGAGCCTAAGGTGTAAATTATCGATAGTCCATATCTCGGAAACTATAAGAGATAATTCAATTTGGCAACCGGCAATGTAATTAGCATGCCGAATATTACTTGGAATGTGAATTGGAACGAAATCGCCAATAGATAAGACCATTTTACAATTTGGGCCCAAGTTAGAAGCAGAGCCTAAGGTGTAAATCATCGATAGTCCATATCTCGGAAACTATAAGAGATAATGCAATTTGGCAACCGGCAATGTAATTAGCATGCCGAATATTACTTGGAATGTGAATTGGAACGAAATCGCCAATAGATAAGACCATTTTACAATTTGGGAGCAAGTTAGAAGCAGAGCCTAAGGTGTAAATTATCGATAGTCCATATCTCGGAAACTATAAGAGAAAATGCAATTTCGCAACCGGCAATGTAATTAGCATGCCGAATATCACTTGGAATGTGAATTGGGACGAAATCGCCAATAGATAAGACCATTTTACAATTTGGGCCCAAGTTAGAAGCAGAGCCTAAGGTGTAAATTATCGATAGTCCATATCTCGGAAACTATAAGAGATAATGCAATTTGGCAACCGGCAATGTAATTAGCATGCCGAATATTACTTGGAATGTGAATTGGAACGAAATCGCCAATAGATAAGACCATTTTACAATTTGGGCCCAAGTTAGAAGCAGAGCCTAAGGTGTAAATTATCGATAGTCCATATCTCGGAAACTATAAGAGATAATGCAATTTGGCAACCGGCAATGTAATTAGCATGCCGAATATTACTTGGAATGTGAATTGAAACGGAATCGCCAATAGGTAAGACCATTTTACAATTTGGGCCCAAGTTAGAAGCAGAGCCTAAGGTGTAAATTATCGATAGTCCATATCTCGGAAACTATAAGAGATAATGCAATTTGGCAACCGGCAATGTAATTAGCATGCCGAATATTACTTGGAATGTGAATTGGAACGAAATCGCCAATAGATAAGACCATTTTACAATTTGGGCCCAAGTTAGAAGCAGAGCCTAAGGTGTAAATTATCGATAGTCCATATCTCGGAAACTATAAGAGATAATGCAATTTGGCAACCGGCAATGTAATTAGCATGCCGAATATTAATTGGAATGTGAATTGGAACGAAATCGCCAATAGATAAGACCATTTTACAATTTGGGAGCAAGTTAGAAGCAGAGCCTAAGGTGTAAATTATCGATAGTCCATATCTCGGAAACTATAAGAGATAATGCAATTTCGCAACCGGCAATGTAATTAGCATGCCGAATATCACTTGGAATGTGAATTGGGACGAAATCGCCAATAGATAAGACCATTTTACAATTTGGGCCCAAGTTAGAAGCAGGGCCTAAGGTGTACATTATCGATAGTCCATATCTCGGAAACTATAAGAGATAATGCAATTTGGCAACCGGCAATGTAATTAGCATGCCGAATATTACTTGGAATGTGAATTGGAACGAAATCGCCAATAGATAAGACCATTTTACAATTTGGGCCCAAGTTAGAAGCAGAGCCTAAGGTGTAAATTATCGATAGTCCATATCTCGGAAACTATAAGAGATAATGCAATTTGGCAACCGGCAATGTAATTAGCATGCCGAATATTACTTGGAATGTGAATTGGAACGGAATCGCCAATAGGTAAGACCATTTTACAATTTGGGCCCAAGTTAGAAGCAGAGCCTAAGGTGTAAATTATCGATAGTCCATATCACGGAAACTATAAGAGATAATGCAATTTGGCAACCGGCAATGTAATTAGCATGCCGAATATTACTTGGAATGTGAATTGGAATGAAATCGCCAATAGATAAGACCATTTTACAATTTGGGCCCAAGTTAGAAGCAGAGCCTAAGGTGTAAATTATTGATAGTCCATATCTCGGAAACTATAAGAGATAATGCAATTTCGCAACCGGCAATGTAATTAGCATGCCGAATATTACTAGGAGTGTGAATTGGAACGAAATCGCCAATAGATAAGACCATTTTACAATTTGGGCCCAAGTTAGAAGCAGAGCCTAAGGTGTAAATTATCGATAGTCCATATCTCGGAAACTATAAGAGATAATGCAATTTGGCAACTGGCAATGTAATTAGCATGCCGAATATTACTTGGAATGTGAATTGGAACGAAATCGCCAATAGATAAGACCATTTTACAATTTGGGCCCAAGTTAGAAGCAGAGCCTAAGGTGTAAATTATCGATAGTCCATATCTCGGAAACTATAAGAGATAATGCAATTTGGCAACCGGCAATGTAATTAGCATGCCGAATATTACTTGGAATGTGAATTGGAACGATATCGCCAATAGATAAGACCATTTTACAATTTGGGCCCAAGTTAGAAGCAGAGCCTAAGGTGTAAATTATCGATAGTCCATATCTCGGAAACTATAAGAGATAATGCAATTTGGCAACCGGCAATGTAATTAGCATGCCGAATATTACTTGGAATGTGAATTGGAACGAAATCGCCAATAGATAAGACCATTTTACAATTTGGGCCCAAGTTAGAAGCAGAGCCTAAGGTGTAAATTATCGATAGTCCATATCTCGGAAACTATAAGAGATAATGCAATTTGGCAACCGGCAATGTAATTAGCATGCCGAATATTACTTGGAATGTGAATTGGAACGAAATCGACAATAGATAAGACCATTTTACAATTTGGGCCCAAGTTAGAAGCAGAGCCTAAGGTGTAAATTATCGATAGTCCATATCTCGGAAACTATAAGAGATAATGCAATTTGGCAACCGGCAATGTAATTAGCATGCCGAATATTACTTGGAATGTGAATTGGAACGAAATCGCCAATAGATAAGACCATTTTACAATTTGGGCCCAAGTTAGAAGCAGAGCCTAAGGTGTAAATTATCGATAGCCCATATCTCGGAAACTATAAGAGAGAATGCAATTTGGCAACCGGCAATGTAATTAGCATGCCGAATATTACTTGGAATGTGAATTGGAACGAAATCGCCAATAGATAAGACCATTTTACAATTTGGGCCCAAGTTAGAAGCAGAGCCTAAGGTGTAAATTATCGATAGTCCATATCTCGGAAACTATAAGAGATAATGCAATTTGGCAACCGGCAATGTAATTAGCATGCCGAATATTAATTGGAATGTGAATTGGAACGAAATCGCCAATAGATAAAACCATTTTATAATTTGGGCCCAAGTTAGAAGCAGAGCCTAAGGTGTAAATTATCGATAGTCCATATCTCGGAAACTATAAGAGATAATGCAATTTGGCAACCGGCAATGTAATTAGCATGCCGAATATTACTTGGAATGTGAATTGGAACGAAATCGCCAATAGGTAAGACCATTTTACAATTTGGGCCCAAGTTAAAAGCAGAGCCTATGGTGTAAATTATCGATAGTCCATATCTCGGAAACTATAAGAGATAATGCAATTTGGCAACCGGCAATGTAATTAGCATGCCAAATATCACTTGGAATGTGAATTGGGACGAAATCGCCAATAGATAAGACCATTTTACAATTTGGGCCCAAGTTAGAAGCAGAGCCTAAGGTGTAAATTATCGATAGTCCATATCTCGGAAACTATAAGAGATAATGCAATTTGGCAACCGGCAATGTAATTAGCATGCCGAATATTACTTGGAATGTGAATTGGAACGAAATCGCCAATAGATAAGACCATTTTACAATTTGGGCCCAAGTTAGAAGCAGAGCCTAAGGTGTAAATTATCGATAGTCCATATCTCGGAAACTATAAGAGATAATGCAATTTGGCAACCGGCAATGTAATTACCATGCCGAATATTACTTGGAATGTGAATTGAAACGGAATCGCCAATAGGTAAGACCATTTTACAATTTGGGCCCAAGTTAGAAGCAGAGCCTAAGGTGTAAATTATCGATAGTCCATATCTCGGAAACTATAAGAGATAATGCAATTTGGCAACCGGCAATGTAATTAGCATGCCGAATATTACTTGGAATGTGAATTGGAACGAAATCGCCAATAGATAAGACCATTTTACAATTTGGGCCCAAGTTAGAAGCAGAGCCTAAGGTGTAAATTATCGATAGTCCATATCTCGGAAACTATAAGAGATAATGCAATTTGGCAACCGGCAATGTAATTAGCATGCCGAATATTAATTGGAATGTGAATTGGAACGAAATCGCCAATAGATAAGACCATTTTACAATTTGGGAGCAAGTTAGAAGCAGAGCCTAAGGTGTAAATTATCGATAGTCCATATCTCGGAAACTATAAGAGATAATGCAATTTCGCAACCGGCAATGTAATTAGCATGCCGAATATCACTTGGAATGTGAATTGGGACGAAATCGCCAATAGATAAGACCATTTTACAATTTGGGCCCAAGTTAGAAGCAGGGCCTAAGGTGTACATTATCGATAGTCCATATCTCGGAAACTATAAGAGATAATGCAATTTGGCAACCGGCAATGTAATTAGCATGCCGAATATTACTTGGAATGTGAATTGGAACGAAATCGCCAATAGATAAGACCATTTTACAATTTGGGCCCAAGTTAGAAGCAGAGCCTAAGGTGTAAATTATCGATAGTCCATATCTCGGAAACTATAAGAGATAATGCAATTTGGCAACCGGCAATGTAATTAGCATGCCGAATATTACTAGGAGTGTGAATTGGAACGAAATCGCCAATAGATAAGACCATTTTACAATTTGGGCCCAAGTTAGAAGCAGAGCCTAAGGTGTAAATTATCGATAGTCCATATCTCGGAAACTATAAGAGATAATGCAATTTGGCCACCGGCAATGTAATTAGCATGCCGAATATTACTTGGAATGTGAATTGGAACGAAATCGCCAATAGATAAGACCATTTTACAATTTGGGCCCAAGTTAGAAGCAGAGCCTAAGGTGTAAGTTATCGATAGTCCATATCTCGGAAACTATAAGAGATAATGCAATTTGGCAACCGGCAATGTAATTAGCATGCCGAATATTACTTGGAATGTGAATTGGAACGATATCGCCAATAGATAAGACCATTTTACAATTTGGGCCCAAGTTAGAAGCAGAGCCTAAGGTGTAAATTATCGATAGTCCATATCTCGGAAACTATAAGAGATAATGCAATTTGGCAACCGGCAATGTAATTAGCATGCCGAATATTACTTGGAATGTGAATTGGAACGAAATCGCCAATAGATAAGACCATTTTACAATTTGGGCCCAAGTTAGAAGCAGAGCCTAATGTGTAAATTATCGATAGTCCATATCTCGGAAACTATAAGAGATAATGCAATTTGGCAACCGGCAATGTAATTAGCATGCCGAATATTACTTGGAATGTGAATTGGAACGAAATCGCCAATAGATAAGACCATTTTACAATTTGGGCCCAAGTTAGAAGCAGAGCCTAAGGTGTAAATTATTGATAGTCCATATCTCGGAAACTATAAGAGATAATGCAATTTCGCAACCGGCAATGTAATTAGCATGCCGAATATCACTTGGAATGTGAATTGGGACGAAATCGCCAATAGATAAGACCATTTTACAATTTGGGCCCAAGTTAGAAGCAGAGCCTAAGGTGTAAATTATCGATAGTCCATATCTCGGAAACTATAAGAGATAATGCAATTTGGCAACTGGCAATGTAATTAGCATGCCGAATATTACTTGGAATGTGAATTGGAACGAAATCGCCAATAGATAAGACCATTTTACAATTTGGGCCCAAGTTAGAAGCAGAGCCTAAGGTGTAAATTATCGATAGGCCATATCTCGGAAACTATAAGAGATAATGCAATTTGGCAACCGGCAATGTAATTAGCATGCCGAATATTACTTGGAATGTGAATTGGAATGAAATCGCCAATAGGTAAGACCATTTTACAATTTGGGCCCAAGTTAGAAGCAGAGCCTAAGGTGTAAATTATCGATAGTCCATATCTCGGAAACTATAAGAGATAATTCAATTTGGCAACCGGCAATGTAATTAGCATGCCGAATATTACTTGGAATGTGAATTGGAACGAAATCGACAATAGATAAGACCATTTTACAATTTGGGCCCAAGTTAGAAGCAGAGCCTAAGGTGTAAATTATCGATAGTCCATATCTCGGAAACTATAAGAGATAATGCAATTTGGCAACCGGCAATGTAATTAGCATGCCGAATATTACTTGGAATGTGAATTGGAACGAAATCGCCAATAGATAAGACCATTTTACAATTTGGGCCCAAGTTAGAAGCAGAGCCTAAGGTGTAAATTATCGATAGTCCATATCTCGGAAACTATAAGAGATAATGCAATTTGGCAACCGGCAATGTAATTAGCATGCCGAATATTAATTGGAATGTGAATTGGAACGAAATCGCCAATAGATAAAACCATTTTATAATTTGGGCCCAAGTTAGAAGCAGAGCCTAAGGTGTAAATTATCGATAGTCCATATCTCGGAAACTATAAGAGATAATGCAATTTGGCAACTGGCAATGTAATTAGCATGCCGAATATCACTTGGAATGTGAATTGGGACGAAATCGCCAATAGATAAGACCATTTTACAATTTGGGCCCAAGTTAGAAGCAGAGCCTAAGGTGTAAATTATCGATAGTCCATATCTCGGAAACTATAAGAGATAATGCAATTTGGCAACCGGCAATGTAATTAGCATGCCGAATATTACTTGGAATGTGAATTGGAACGAAATCGCCAATAGATAAGACCATTTTACAATTTGGGCCCAAGTTAGAAGCAGAGCCTAAGGTGTAAATTATCGATAGTCCATATCTCGGAAACTATAAGAGATAATGCAATTTGGCAACCGGCAATGTAATTAGCATGCCGAATATTACTTGGAATGTGAATTGGAACGGAATCGCCAATAGGTAAGACCATTTTACAATTTGGGCCCAAGTTAGAAGCAGAGCCTAAGGTGTAAATTATCGATAGTCCATATCTCGGAAACTATAAGAGATAATGCAATTTGGCAACCGGCAATGTAATTAGCATGCCGAATATTACTTGGAATGTGAATTGGAACGAAATCGCCAATAGATAAGACCATTTTACAATTTGGGCCCAAGTTAGAAGCAGAGCCTAAGGTGTAAATTATCGATAGTCCATATCTCGGAAACTATAAGAGATAATGCAATTTGGCAACCGGCAATGTAATTAGCATGCCGAATATTAATTGGAATGTGAATTGGAACGAAATCGCCAATAGATAAGACCATTTTACAATTTGGGAGCAAGTTAGAAGCAGAGCCTAAGGTGTAAATTATCGATAGTCCATATCTCGGAAACTATAAGAGATAATGCAATTTCGCAACCGGCAATGTAATTAGCATGCCGAATATTACTTGGAATGTGAATTGGAACGGAATCGCCAATAGGTAAGACCATTTTACAATTTGGGCCCAAGTTAGAAGCAGAGCCTAAGGTGTAAATTATCGATAGTCCATATCTCGGAAACTATAAGAGATAATGCAATTTCGCAACCGGCAATGTAATTAGCATGCCGAATATTACTTGGAATGTGAATTGGAACGAAATCGCCAATAGATAAGACCATTTTACAATTTGGGCCCAAGTTAGAAGCAGAGCCTAAGGTGTAAATTATCGATAGTCCATATCTCGGAAACTATAAGAGATAATGCAATTTGGCAACCGGCAATGTAATTAGCATGCCGAATATTACTTGGAATGTGAATTGGAACGGAATCGCCAATAGGTAAGACCATTTTACAATTTGGGCCCAAGTTAGAAGCAGAGCCTAAGGTGTAAATTATCGATAGTCCATATCTCGGAAACTATAAGAGATAATGCAATTTGGCAACCGGCAATGTAATTAGCATGCCGAATATTACTTGGAATGTGAATTGGGACGAAATCGCCAATAGATAAGACCATTTTACAATTTGGGCCCAAGTTAGAAGCAGGGCCTAAGGTGTAAATTATCGATAGTCCATATCTCGGAAACTATAAGAGATAATGCAATTTGGCAACCGGCAATGTAATTAGCATGCCGAATATTACTTGGAATGTGAATTGGAACGAAATCGCCAATAGATAAGACCATTTTACAATTTGGGCCCAAGTTAGAAGCAGAGCCTAAGGTGTAAATTATCGATAGTCCATATCTCGGAAACTATAAGAGATAATGCAATTTGGCAACCGGCAATGTAATTAGCATGCCGAATATTACTTGGAATGTGAATTGGAACGGAATCGCCAATAGGTAAGACCATTTTACAATTTGGGCCCAAGTTAGAAGCAGAGCCTAAGGTGTAAATTATCGATAGTCCATATCTCGGAAACTATAAGAGATAATGCAATTTGGCAACCGGCAATGTAATTAGCATGCCGAATATTACTTGGAATGTGAATTGGAACGAAATCGCCAATAGATAAGACCATATTACAATTTGGGCCCAAGTTAGAAGCAGAGCCTAAGGTGTAAATTATCGATAGTCCATATCTCGGAAACTATAAGAGATAATGCAATTTCGCAACCGGCAATGTAATTAGCATGCCGAATATTACTTGGAGTGTGAATTGGAACAAAATCGCCAATAGATAAGACCATTTTACAATTTGGGCCCAAGTTAGAAGCAGAGCCTAAGGTGTAAATTATCGATAGTCCATATCACGGAAACTATAAGAGATAATGCAATTTGGCAACCGGCAATGTAATTAGCATGCCGAATATTACTTGGAATGTGAATTGGAACGAAATCGCCAATAGATAAGACCATTTTACAATTTGGGCCCAAGTTAGAAGCAGAGCCTAAGGTGTAAATTATTGATAGTCCATATCTCGGAAACTATAAGAGATAATGCAATTTTGCAACCGGCAATGTAATTAGCATGCCGAATATTACTAGGAGTGTGAATTGGAACGAAATCGCCAATAGATAAGACCATTTTACAATTTGGGCCCAAGTTAGAAGCAGAGCCTAAGGTGTAAATTATCGATAGTCCATATCTCGGAAACTATAAGAGATAATGCAATTTGGCCACCGGCAATGTAATTAGCATGCCGAATATTACTTGGAATGTGAATTGGAACGAAATCGCCAATAGATAAGACCATTTTAAAATTTGGGCCCAAGTTAGAAGCAGAGCCTAAGGTGTAAATTATCGATAGTCCATATCTCGGAAACTATAAGAGATAATGCAATTTGGCAACCGGCAATGTAATTAGCATGCCGAATATTACTTGGAATGTGAATTGGAACGATATCGCCAATAGATAAGACCATTTTACAATTTGGGCCCAAGTTAGAAGCAGAGCCTAAGGTGTAAATTATCGATAGTCCATATCTCGGAAACTATAAGAGATAATGCAATTTGGCAACCGGCAATGTAATTAGCATGCCGAATATTACTTGGAATGTGAATTGGAACGAAATCGCCAATAGATAAGACCATTTTACAATTTGGGCCCAAGTTAGAAGCAGAGCCTAATGTGTAAATTATCGATAGTCCATATCTCGGAAACTATAAGAGATAATGCAATTTGGCAACCGGCAATGTAATTAGCATGCCGAATATTACTTGGAATGTGAATTGGAACGAAATCGCCAATAGATAAGACCAGTTTACAATTTGGGCCCAAGTTAGAAGCAGAGCCTAAGGTGTAAATTATTGATAGTCCATATCTCGGAAACTATAAGAGATAATGCAATTTCGCAACCGGCAATGTAATTAGCATGCCGAATATCACTTGGAATGTGAATTGGGACGAAATCGCCAATAGATAAGACCATTTTACAATTTGGGCCCAAGTTAGAAGCAGAGCCTAAGGTGTAAATTATCGATAGTCCATATCTCGGAAACTATAAGAGATAATGCAATTTGGCAACTGGCAATGTAATTAGCATGCCGAATATTACTTGGAATGTGAATTGGAACGAAATCGCCAATAGATAAGACCATTTTACAATTTGGGCCCAAGTTAGAAGCAGAGCCTAAAGTGTAAATTATCGATAGGCCATATCTCGGAAACTATAAGAGATAATGCAATTTGGCAACCGGCAATGTAATTAGCATGCCGAATATTACTTGGAATGTGAATTGGAACGAAATCGCCAATAGGTAAGACCATTTTACAATTTGGGCCCAAGTTAGAAGCAGAGCCTAAGGTGTAAATTATCGATAGTCCATATCTCGGAAACTATAAGAGATAATGCAATTTCGCAACCGGCAATGTAATTAGCATGCCGAATATTACTTGGAATGTGAATTGGGACGGAATCGCCAATAGATAAGACCATTTTACAATTTGGGCCCAAGTTAGAAGCAGAGCCTAAAGTGTAAATTATCGATAGGCCATATCTCGGAAACTATAAGAGATAATGCAATTTGGCAACCGGCAATGTAATTAGCATGCCGAATATTACTTGGAATGTGAATTGGAACGAAATCGCCAATAGGTAAGACCATTTTACAATTTGGGCCCAAGTTAGAAGCAGAGCCTAAGGTGTAAATTATCGATAGTCCATATCTCGGAAACTATAAGAGATAATTCAATTTGGCAACCGGCAATGTAATTAGCATGCCGAATATTACTTGGAATGTGAATTGGAACGAAATCGACAATAGATAAGACCATTTTACAATTTGGGCCCAAGTTAGAAGCAGAGCCTAAGGTGTAAATTATCGATAGTCCATATCTCGGAAACTATAAGAGATAATGCAATTTGGCAACCGGCAATGTAATTAGCATGCCGAATATTACTTGGAATGTGAATTGGAACGAAATCGCCAATAGATAAGACCATTTTACAATTTGGGCCCAAGTTAGAAGCAGAGCCTAAGGTGTAAATTATCGATAGTCCATATCTCGGAAACTATAAGAGAGAATGCAATTTGGCAACCGGCAATGTAATTAGCATGCCGAATATTACTTGGAATGTGAATTGGAACGAAATCGCCAATAGATAAGACCATTTTACAATTTGGGCCCAAGATAGAAGCAGAGCCTAAGGTGTAAATTATCGATAGTCCATATCTCGGAAACTATAAGAGATAATGCAATTTGGCAACCGGCAATGTAATTAGCATGCCGAATATTAATTGGAATGTGAATTGGAACGAAATCGCCAATAGATAAAACCATTTTATAATTTGGGCCCAAGTTAGAAGCAGAGCCTAAGGTGTAAATTATCGATAGTCCATATCTCGGAAACTATAAGAGATAATGCAATTTGGCAACCGGCAATGTAATTAGCATGCCGAATATTACTTGGAATGTGAATTGGAACGAAATCGCCAATAGATAAGACCATTTTACAATTTGGGCCCAAGTTAAAAGCAGAGCCTATGGTGTAAATTATCGATAGTCCATATCTCGGAAACTATAAGAGATAATGCAATTTAGCAACCGGCAATGTAATTAGCATGCCCAATATTACTTGGAATGTGAATTGGAACGAAATCGCCAATAGATAAGACCATTTTACAATTTGGGCCCAAGTTAGAAGCAGAGCCTAAGGTGTAAATTATCGATAGTCCATATCTCGGAAACTATAAGAGATAATTCAATTTGGCAACCGGCAATGTAATTAGCATGCCGAATATTACTTGGAATGTGAATTGGAACGAAATCGCCAATAGATAAGACCATTTTACAATTTGGGCCCAAGTTAGAAGCAGAGCCTAAGGTGTAAATCATCGATAGTCCATATCTCGGAAACTATAAGAGATAATGCAATTTGGCAACCGGCAATGTAATTAGCATGCCGAATATTATTTGGAATGTGAATTGGAACGAAATCGCCAATAGATAAGACCATTTTACAATTTGGGAGCAAGTTAGAAGCAGAGCCTAAGGTGTAAATTATCGATAGTCCATATCTCGGAAACTATAAGAGATAATGCAATTTCGCAACCGGCAATGTAATTAGCATGCCGAATATCACTTGGAATGTGAATTGGGACGAAATCGCCAATAGATAAGACCATTTTACAATTTGGGCCCAAGTTAGAAGCAGAGCCTAAGGTGTAAATTATCGATAGTCCATATCTCGGGAACTATAAGAGATAATGCAATTTGGCAACCGGCAATGTAATTAGCATGCCGAATATTACTTGGAATGTGAATTGGAACGAAATCGCCAATAGATAAGACCATTTTACAATTTGGGCCCAAGTTAGAAGCAGAGCCTAAGGTGTAAATTATCGATAGTCCATATCTCGGAAACTATAAGAGATAATGCAATTTGGCATCCGGCAATGTAATTAGCATGCCGAATATTACTTGGAATGTGAATTGGAACGGAATCGCCAATAGGTAAGACCATTTTACAATTTGGGCCCAAGTTAGAAGCAGAGCCTAAGGTGTAAATTATCGATAGTCCATATCTCGGAAACTATAAGAGATAATGCAATTTGGCAACCGGCAATGTAATTAGCATGCCGAATATTACTTGGAATGTGAATTGGAACGAAATCGCCAATAGATAAGACCATTTTACAATTTGGGCCCAAGTTAGAAGCAGAGCCTAAGGTGTAAATTATCGATAGTCCATATCTCGGAAACTATAAGAGATAATGCAATTTGGCAACCGGCAATGTAATTAGCATGCTGAATATTAATTGGAATGTGAATTGGAACGAAATCGCCAATAGATAAGACCATTTTACAATTTGGGAGCAAGTTAGAAGCAGAGCCTAAGGTGTAAATTATCGATAGTCCATATCTCGGAAACTATAAGAGATAATGCAATTTCGCAACCGGCAATGTAATTAGCATGCCGAATATTACTTGGAATGTGAATTGGAACGAAATCGCCAATAGATAAGGCCATTTTACAATTTGGGCCCAAGTTAGAAGCAGAGCCTAAGGTGTAAATTATCGATAGTCCATATCTCGGAAACTATAAGAGATAATGCAATTTGGCAACCGGCAATGTAATTAGCATGCCGAATATTACTTGGAATGTGAATTGGAACGAAATCGCCTATAGATAAGACCATTTTACAATTTGGGAGCAAGTTAGAAGCAGAGCCTAAGGTGTAAATTATCGATAGTCCATATCTCGGAAACTATAAGAGATAATGCAATTTCGCAACCGGCAATGTAATTAGCATGCCGAATATCACTTGGAATGTGAATTGGGACGAAATCGCCAATAGATAAGACCATTTTACAATTTGGGCCCAAGTTAGAAGCAGAGCCTAAGGTGTAAATTATCGATAGTCCATATCTCGGAAACTATAAGAGATAATGGAATTTGGCAACCGGCAATGTAATTAGCATGCCGAATATTACTTGGAATGTGAATTGGAACGAAATCGCCAATAGATAAGACCATTTTACAATTTGGGCCCAAGTTAGAAGCAGAGCCTAAGGTGTAAATTATCGATAGTCCATATCTCGGAAACTATAAGAGATAATGCAATTTGGCAACCGGCAATATAATTAGCATGCCGAATATTACTTGGAATGTGAATTGGAACGGAATCGCCAATAGGTAAGACCATTTTACAATTTGGGCCCAAGTTAGAAGCAGAGCCTAAGGTGTAAATTATCGATAGTCCATATCTCGGAAACTATAAGAGATAATGCAATTTGGCAACCGGCAATGTAATTAGCATGCCGAATATTACTTGGAATGTGAATTGGAACGAAATCGCCAATAGATAAGACCATTTTACAATTTGGGCCCAAGTTAGAAGCAGAGCCTAAGGTGTAAATTATCGATAGTCCATATCTCGGAAACTCTAAGAGATAATGCAATTTCGCAACCGGCAATGTAATTAGCATGCCGAATATTAATTGGAGTGTGAATTGGAACGAAATCGCCAATAGATAAGACCATTTTACAATTTGGGCCCAAGTTAGAAGCAGAGCCTAAGGTGTAAATTATCGATAGTCCATATCTCGGAAACTATAAGAGATAATGCAATTTGGCAACCGGCAATGTAATTAGCATGCCGAATATTACTTGGAATGTGAAATGGAACGAAATCGCCAATAGATAAGACCATTTTACAATTTGGGCCCAATTTAGAAGCAGAGCCTAAGGTGTAAATTATCGATAGTCCATATCTCGGAAACTATAAGAGATAATGCAATTTGGCAACCGGCAATGTAATTAGCATGCCGAATATTACTTGGAATGTGAATTGGAACGAAATCGCCAATAGATAAGACCATTTTACAATTTGGGCCCAAGTTAGAAGCAGAGCCTAAGGTGTAAATTATCGATAGTCCATATCTCGGAAACTGTAAGAGATAATGCAATTTGGCAACTGGCAATGTAATTAGCATGCCGAATATTACTTGGAATGTGAATTGCAACTAAATCGCCAATAGATAAGACCATTTTACAATTTGGGCCCAAGTTAGAAGCAGAGCCTAAGGTGTAAATTATCGATAGTCCATATCTCGGAAACTATAAGAGATAATGCAATTTGGCAACCGGCAATGTAATTAGCATGCCGAATATTACTTGGAATGTGAATTGGAACGAAATCGCCAATAGATAAGAACATTTTACAATTTGGGCCCAAGTTAGAAGCAGAGCCTAAGGTGTAAATTATCGATAGTCCATATCTCGGAAACTATAAGAGATAATGCAATTTGGCAACCGGCAATGTAATTAGCATGCCGAATATTACTTGGAATGTGAATTGGAACGAAATCGCCAATAGATAAGACCATTTTACAATTTGGGCCCAAGTTAGAAGCAGAGCCTAAGGTGTAAATTATCGATAGTCCATATCTCGGAAACTATAAGAGATAATGCAATTTGGCAACCGGCAATGTAATTAGCATGCCGAATATTACTTGGAATGTGAATTGGAACGAAATCGCCAATAGATAAGACCATTTTACAATTTGGGCCCAAGTTAGAAGCAGAGCCTAAGGTGTAAATTATTGATAGTCCATATCTCCGAAACTATAAGAGATAATGCAATTTCGCAACCGGCAATGTAATTAGCATGCCGAATATCACTTGGAATGTGAATTGGGACGAAATCGCCAATAGATAAGACCATTTTACAATTTGGGCCCAAGTTAGAAGCAGAGCCTAAGGTGTAAATTATCGATAGTCCATATCTCGGAAACTATAAGAGATAATGCAATTTGGCAACCGGCAATGTAATTAGCATGCCGAATATTACTTGGAATGTGAATTGGAACGAAATCGCCAATAGATAAGACCATTTTACAATTTGGGCCCAAGTTAGAAGAAGAGCCTAAGGTGTAAATTATCGATAGTCCATATCTCGGAAACTATAAGAGATAATGCAATTTGGCAACCGGCAATGTAATTAGCATGCCGAATATTACTTGGAATGTGAATTGGAACGAAATCGCCAATAGATAAGACCATTTTACAATTTGGGCCCAAGTTAGAAGCAGAGCCTAAGGTGTAAATTATCGATAGTCCATATCTCGGAAACTCTAAGAGATAATGCAATTTCGCAACCGGCAATGTAATTAGCATGCCGAATATTACTTGGAGTGTGAATTTGAACGAAATCGCCAATAGATAAGACCATTTTACAATTTGGGCCCAAGTTAGAAGCAGAGCCTAAGGTGTAAATTATCGATAGTCCATATCTCGGAAACTATAAGAGATAATGCAATTTGGCAACCGGCAATGTAATTAGCATGCCGAATATTACTTGGAATGTGAATTGGAACGAAATCGCCAACAGATAAGACCATTTTACAATTTGGGCCCAAGTTAGAAGCAGAGCCTAAGGTGTAAATTATTGATAGTCCATATCTCCGAAACTATAAGAGAGAATGCAATTTCGCAACCGGCAATGTAATTAGCATGCCGAATATCACTTGGAATGTGAATTGGGACGAAATCGCCAATAGATAAGACCATTTTACAATTTGGGCCCAAGTTAGAAGCAGAGCCTAAGGTGTAAATTATCGATAGTCCATATCTCGGAAACTATAAGAGATAATGCAATTTGGCAACCGGCAATGTAATTAGCATGCCGAATATTACTTGGAATGTGAATTGGAACGAAATCGCCAATAGATAAGACCATTTTACAATTTGGGCCCAAGTTAGAAGAAGAGCCTAAGGTGTAAATTATCGATAGTCCATATCTCGGAAACTATAAGAGATAATGCAATTTGGCAACCGGCAATGTAATTAGCATGCCGAATATTACTTGGAATGTGAATTGGAACGAAATCGCCAATAGATAAGACCATTTTACAATTTGGGCCCAAGTTAGAAGCAGAGCCTAAGGTGTAAATTATCGATAGTCCATATCTCGGAAACTCTAAGAGATAATGCAATTTCGCAACCGGCAATGTAATTAGCATGCCGAATATTACTTGGAATGTGAAATGGAACGAAATCGCCAATAGATAAGACCATTTTACAATTTGGGCCCAATTTAGAAGCAGAGCCTAAGGTGTAAATTATCGATAGTCCATATCTCGGAAACTATAAGAGATAATGCAATTTGGCAACCGGCAATGTAATTAGCATGCCGAATATTACTTGGAATGTGAATTGGAACGAAATCGCCAATAGATAAGACCATTTTACAATTTGGGCCCAAGTTAGAAGCAGAGCCTAAGGTGTAAATTATCGATAGTCCATATCTCGGAAACTGTAAGAGATAATGCAATTTGGCAACTGGCAATGTAATTAGCATGCCGAATATTACTTGGAATGTGAATTGCAACTAAATCGCCAATAGATAAGACCATTTTACAATTTGGGCCCAAGTTAGAAGCAGAGCCTAAGGTGTAAATTATCGATAGTCCATATCTCGGAAACTATAAGAGATAATGCAATTTGGCAACCGGCAATGTAATTAGCATGCCGAATATTACTTGGAATGTGAATTGGAACGAAATCGCCAATAGATAAGAACATTTTACAATTTGGGCCCAAGTTAGAAGCAGAGCCTAAGGTGTAAATTATCGATAGTCCATATCTCGGAAACTATAAGAGATAATGCAATTTGGCAACCGGCAATGTAATTAGCATGCCGAATATTACTTGGAATGTGAATTGGAACGAAATCGCCAATAGATAAGACCATTTTACAATTTGGGCCCAAGTTAGAAGCAGAGCCTAAGGTGTAAATTATCGATAGTCCATATCTCGGAAACTATAAGAGATAATGCAATTTGGCAACCGGCAATGTAATTAGCATGCCGAATATTACTTGGAATGTGAATTGGAACGAAATCGCCAATAGATAAGACCATTTTACAATTTGGGCCCAAGTTAGAAGCAGAGCCTAAGGTGTAAATTATTGATAGTCCATATCTCCGAAACTATAAGAGATAATGCAATTTCGCAACCGGCAATGTAATTAGCATGCCGAATATCACTTGGAATGTGAATTGGGACGAAATCGCCAATAGATAAGACCATTTTACAATTTGGGCCCAAGTTAGAAGCAGAGCCTAAGGTGTAAATTATCGATAGTCCATATCTCGGAAACTATAAGAGATAATGCAATTTGGCAACCGGCAATGTAATTAGCATGCCGAATATTACTTGGAATGTGAATTGGAACGAAATCGCCAATAGATAAGACCATTTTACAATTTGGGCCCAAGTTAGAAGAAGAGCCTGAGGTGTAAATTATCGATAGTCCATATCTCGGAAACTATAAGAGATAATGCAATTTGGCAACCGGCAATGTAATTAGCATGCCGAATATTATTTGGAATGTGAATTGGAACGAAATCGCCAATAGATAAGACCATTTTACAATTTGGGCCCAAGTTAGAAGCAGAGCATAAGGTGTAAATTATCGATTGTCCATATCTCGGAAACTATAAGAAATAATGCAATTTCGCAACTGGCAATGTAATTAGCATGCCGAATATTACTTGGAGTGTGAATTGGAACGAAATCGCCAATAGATAAGACCATTTTACAATTTGGGCCCAAGTTAGAAGCAGAGCCTAAGGTGTAAATTATCGATAGTCCATATCTCGGAAACTATAAGAGATAATGCAATTTGGCAACCGGCAATGTAATTAGCATGCGGAATATTACTTGGAATGTGAATTGGAACGAAATAGCCAATAGATAAGACCATTTTACAATTTGGGCCCAAGTTAGAAGCAGAGCCTAAGGTGTAAATTATCGATAGTCCATATCTCGGAAACTATAAGAGATAATGCAATTTGGCAACCGGGAATGTAATTAGCATGCCGAATATTACTTGGAATGTGAATTGGGACGAAATCGCCAATAGATAAGACCATTTTACAATTTGGGCCCAAGTTGGAAGCAGAGCCTAAGGTGTAAATTATCGATAGTCCATATCTCGGAAACTATAAGAGATAATGCAATTTGGCAACCGGCAATGTAATTAGCATGCCGAATATTACTTGGAATGTGGATTGGAACGAAATCGCCAATAGGTAAGACCATTTTACAATTTGGGCCCAAGTTAGAAGCAGAGCCTAAGGTGTAAATTATCGATAGTCCATATCTCGGAAACTATAAGAAATATTGCATTTTCGCAACTGGCAATGTAATTAGCATGCCGAATATTACTTGGAGTGTGAATTGGAACGAAATCGCCAATAGATAAGACCATTTTACAATTTGGGCCCAAGTTAGAAGCAGAGCCTAAGGTGTAAATTATCGATAGTCCATATCTCGGAAACTATAAGAGATAATGCAATTTGGCAACCGGCAATGTAATTAGCATGCCGAATATTACTTGGAATGTGAATTGGAACGAAATAGCCAATAGATAAGACCATTTTACAATTTGGGCCCAAGTTAGAAGCAGAGCCTAAGGTGTAAATTATCGATAGTCCATATCTCGGAAACTATAAGAAATATTGCATTTTCGCAACTGGCAATGTAATTAGCATGCCGAATATTACTTGGAGTGTGAATTGGAACGAAATCGCCAATAGATAAGACCATTTTACAATTTGGGCCCAAGTTAGAAGCAGAGCCTAAGGTGTAAATTATCGATAGTCCATATCTCGGAAACTATAAGAGATAATGCAATTTGGCAACCGGCAATGTAATTAGCATGCCGAATATTACTTGGAATGTGAATTGGAACGAAATAGCCAATAGATAAGACCATTTTACAATTTGGGCCCAAGTTAGAAGCAGAGCCTAAGGTGTAAATTATCGATAGTCCATATCTCGGAAACTATAAGAGATAATTCAATTTGGCAACCGGCAATGTAATTAGCATGCCGAATATTACTTGGAATGTGAATTGGAACGAAATCGCCAATAGATAAGACCATTTTACAATTTGGGCCCAAGTTAGAAGCAGAGCCTAAGGTGTAAATTATCGATAGTCCATATCTCGGAAACTATAAGAAATATTACATTTTCGCAACTGGCAATGTAATTAGCATGCCGAATATTACTTGGAGTGTGAATTGGAACGAAATCGCCAATAGATAAGACCATTTTACAATTTGGGCCCAAGTTAGAAGCAGAGCCTAAGGTGTAAATTATCGATAGTCCATATCTCGGAAACTATAAGAGATAATGCAATTTGGCAACCGGCAATGTAATTAGCATGCCGAATATTACTTGGAATGTGAATTGGAACGAAATAGCCAATAGATAAGACCATTTTACAATTTGGGCCCAAGTTAGAAGCAGAGCCTAAGGTGTAAATTATCGATAGTCCATATCTCGGAAACTATAAGAGATAATGCAATTTGGCAACCGGCAATGTAATTAGCATGCCGAATATTACTTGGAATGTGAATTGGGACGAAATCGCCAATAGATAAGACCATTTTACAATTTGGGCCCAAGTTGGAAGCAGAGCCTAAGGTGTAAATTATCGATAGTCCATATCTCGGAAACTATAAGAGATAATGCAATTTGGCAACCGGCAATGTAATTAGCATGCCGAATATTACTTGGAATGTGAATTGGAACGAAATCGCCAATAGGTAAGACCATTTTACAATTTGGGCCCAAGTTAGAAGCAGAGCCTAAGGTGTAAATTATCGATAGTCCATATCTCGGAAACTATAAGAGATAATTCAATTTGGCAACCGGCAATGTAATTAGCATGCCGAATATTACTTGGAATGTGAATTGGAACGAAATCGCCAATAGATAAGACCATTTTACAATTTGGGCCCAAGTTAGAAGCAGAGCCTAAGATGTAAATTATCGATAGTCCATATCTCGGAAACTATAAGAGATAATGCAATTTGGCAACCGGCAATGTAATTAGCATGCCGAATATTACTTGGAATGTGAATTGGAACGAAATCGCCAATAGATAAGACCATTTTACAATTTGGGCCCAAGTTAGAAGCAGAGCCTAAGGTGTAAATTATCGATAGTCCATATCTCGGAAACTATAAGAGATAATGCAATTTGGCAACCGGCAATGTAATTAGCATGCCGAATATTACTTGGAATGTGAATTGGAACGAAATCGCCAATAGATAAGACCATTTTACAATTTGGGCCCAAGTTAGAAGCAGAGCCTATGGTGTAAATTATCGATAGTCCATATCTCGGAAACTATAAGAGATAATGCAATTTGGCAAACGGCAATGTAGTTAGCATGCCGAATATTACTTGGAATGTGAATTGGAACGAAATCGCCAATAGATAAGGCCATTTTACAATTTGGGCCCAAATTAGAAGCAGAGCCTAAGGTGTAAATTATCGATAGTCCATATCTCGGAAACTATAAGAGTTAATGCAATTTGGCAACCGGCAATGTAATTAGCATGCCGAATATTACTTGGAATGTGAATTGGAACGAAATCGCCAATAGATAAGACCATTTTACAATTTGGGCCCAAGTTAGAAGCAGAGCCTAAGGTGTAAATTATCGATAGTCCATATCTCGGAAACTATAAGAGATAATGCAATTTGGCAACCGGCAATGTAATTAGCATGCCGAATATTACTTGGAATGTGAATTGGAACGAAATCGCCAATAGATAAGACCATTTTACAATTTGGGCCCAAGTTAGAAGCAGAGTCTAAGGTGTAAATTATCGATAGTCCATATCTCGGAAACTATAAGAGATAATGCAATTTCGCAACCGGCAATGTAATTAGCATGCCGAATATCACTTGGAATGTGAATTGGGACGAAATCGCCAATAGATAAGACCATTTTACAATTTGGGCCCAAGTTAGAAGCAGAGCCTAAGGTGTAAATTATCGATAGTCCATATCTCGGAAACTATAAGAGATAATGCAATTTGGCAACCGGCAATGTAATTAGCATGCCGAATATTACTTGGAATGTGAATTGGAACGAAATCGCCAATAGATAAGACCATTTTACAATTTGGGCCCAAGTTAGAAGCAGAGCCTAAGGTGTAAATTATCGATAGTCCATATCTCGGAAACTATAAGAGATAATGCAATTTCGCAACAGGCAATGTAATTAGCATGCCGAATATTACTTGGAATGTGAATTGGAACGGAATCGCCAATAGGTAAGACCATTTTACAATTTGGGCCCAAGTTAGAAGCAGAGCCTAAGGTGTAAATTATCGATAGTCCATATCTCGGAAACTATAAGAGATAATGCAATTTCGCAACCGGCAATGTAATTAGCATGCCGAATATAACTTGGAGTGTGAATTGGAACGAAATCGCCAATAGATAAGACCATTTTACAATTTGGGCCCAAGTTAGAAGCAGAGCCTAAGGTGTAAATTATCGATAGTCCATATCTCGGAAACTATAAGAGATAATGCAATTTGGTAACCGGCAATGTAATTAGCATGCCGAATATTACTTGGAATGTGAATTGGAACGAAATCGCCAATAGATAAGACCATTTTACAATTTGGGCCCAAGTTAGAAGCAGAGCCTAAGGTGTAAATTATCGATAGTTCATATCTCGGAAACTATAAGAGATAATGCAATTTGGCAACCGGCAATGTAATTAGCATGCTGAATATTACTTGGAATGTGAATTGGAACGAAATCGCCAATAGATAAGACCATTTTACAATTTGGGCCCAAGTTAGAAGCAGAGCCTAAGGTGTAAATTATCGATAGTCCATATCTCGGAAACTATAAGAGATAATTCAATTTGGCAACCGGCAATGTAATTAGCATGCCGAATATTACTTGGAATGTGAATTGGAACGAAATCGCCAATAGATAAGACCATTTTACAATTTGGGCCCAAGTTAGAAGCAGAGCCTAAGGTGTAAATTATCGATAGTCCATATCTCGGAAACTATAAGAGATAATGCAATTTCGCAACCGGCAATGTAATTAGCATGCCGAATATTACTTGGAATGTGAATTGGAACGAAATCGCCAATAGATAAGACCATTTTACAATTTGGGCCCAAGTTAGAAGCAGAGCCTAAGGTGTAAATTATCGATAGTCCATATCTCGGAAACTATAAGAGATAATTCAATTTGGCAACCGGCAATGTAATTAGCATGCCGAATATTACTTGGAATGTGAATTGGAACGAAATCGCCAATAGATAAGACCATTTTACAATTTGGGCCCAAGTTAGAAGCAGAGCCTAAGGTGTAAATTATCGATAGTCCATATCTCGGAAACTATAAGAGATAATTCAATTTGGCAACCGGCAATGTAATTAGCATGCCGAATATTACTTGGAATGTGAATTGGAACGAAATCGCCAATAGATAAGACCATTTTACAATTTGGGCCCTAGTTAGAAGCAGAGCCTAAGGTGTAAATTATCGATAGTCCATATCTCGGAAACTATAAGAGTTAATGCAATTTGGCAACCGGCAATGTAATTAGCATGCCGAATATTACTTGGAATGTGAATTGGAACGAAATCGCCAATAGATAAGACCATTTTACAATTTGGGCCCAAGTTAGAAGCAGAGCCTAAGGTGTAAATTATCGATAGTCCATATCTCGGAAACTATAAGAGATAATGCAATTTGGCAACCGGCAATGTAATTAGCATGCCGAATATTACTTGGAATGTGAATTGGAACGAAATCGCCAATAGATAAGACCATTTTACAATTTGGGCCCAAGTTAGAAGCAGAGCCTAAGGTGTAAATTATCGATAGTCCATATCTCGGAAACTATAAGAGATAATGCAATTTGGTAACCGGCAATGTAATTAGCATGCCGAATATTACTTGGAATGTGAATTGGAACGAAATCGCCAATAGATAAGACCATTTTACAATTTGGGCCCAAGTTAGAAGCAGAGCCTAAGGTGTAAATTATCGATAGTTCATATCTCGGAAACTATAAGAGATAATGCAATTTGGCAACCGGCAATGTAATTAGCATGCCGAATATTACTTGGAATGTGAATTGGAACGAAATCGCCAATAGATAAGACCCTTTTACAATTTGGGCCCAAGTTAGAAGCAGAGCCTAAGGTGTAAATTATCGATAGTCCATATCTCGGAAACTATAAGAGATAATTCAATTTGGCAACCGGCAATGTAATTAGCATGCCGAATATTACTTGGAATGTGAATTGGAACGAAATCGCCAATAGATAAGACCATTTTACAATTTGGGCCCAAGTTAGAAGCAGAGCCTAAGGTGTAAATTATCGATAGTCCATATCTCGGAAACTATAAGAGATAATGCAATTTGGCAACCGGCAATGTAATTAGCATGCCGAATATTACTTGGAATGTGAATTGGAACGAAACCGCCAATAGATAAGACCATTTTACAATTTGGGAGCAAGTTAGAAGCAGAGCCTAAGGTGTAAATTATCGATAGTCCATATCTCGGAAACTATAAGAGATAATGCAATTTCGCAACCGTCAATGTAATTAGCATGCCGAATATCACTTGGAATGTGAATTGGGACGAAATCGCCAATAGATAAGACTATTTTACAATTTGGGCCCAAGTTAGAAGCAGAGCCTAAGGTGTAAATTATCGATAGTCCATATCTCGGAAACTATAAGAGATAATGCAATTTGGCAACCGGCAATGTAATTAGCATGCCGAATATTACTTGGAATGTGAATTGGATCGAAATCGCCAATAGATAAGACCATTTTACAATTTGGGCCCAAGTTAGAAGCAGAGCCTAAGGTGTAAATTATCGATAGTCCATATCTCGGAAACTATAAGAGATAATGCAATTTGGCAACCGGCAATGTAATTAGCATGCCGAATATTACTTGGAATGTGAATTGGAACGGAATCGCCAATAGATAAGACCATTTTACAATTTGGGCCCAAGTTAGAAGCAGAGCCTAAGGTGTAAATTATCGATAGTCCATATCTCGGAAACTATAAGAGATAATGCAATTTGGCAACCGGCAATGTAATTAGCATGCCGAATATTACTTGGAATGTGAATTGGAACGAAATCGCCAATAGATAAGACCATTTTACAATTTGGGCCCAAGTTAGAAGCAGAGCCTAAGGTGTAAATTATCGATAGTCCATATCTCGGAAACTATAAGAGATAATGCAATTTGGCAACCGGCAATGTAATTAGCATGCCGAATATTACTTGGAATGTGAATTGGAACGAAATCGCCAATAGATAAGACCATTTTACAATTTGGGCCCAAGTTAGAAGCAGAGCCTAAGGTGTAAATTATCGATAGTCCATATCTCGGAAACTATAAGAGATAATGCAATTTGGCAACCGGCAATGTAATTAGCATGCCGAATATTACTTGGAATGTGAATTGGAACGAAATCGCCAATAGATAAGACCATTTTACAATTTGGGCCCAAGTTAGAAGCAGAGCCTAAGGTGTAAATTATCGATAGTCCATATCTCGGAAACTATAAGAGATAATGCAATTTGGCAACCGGCAATGTAATTAGCATGCCGAATATTACTTGGAATGTGAATTGGAACGAAATCGCCAATAGATAAGACCATTTTACAATTTGGGCCCAAGTTAGAAGCAGAGCCTAAGGTGTAAATTATTGATAGTCCATATCTCGGAAACTATAAGAGATAATGCAATTTCGCAACCGGCAATGTAATTAGCATGCCGAATATCACTTGGAGTGTGAATTGGAACGAAATCGCCAATAGATAAGACCATTTTACAATTTGGGCCCAAGTTAGAAGCAGAGCCTAAGGTGTAAATTATCGATAGTCCATATCTCGGAAACTATAAGAGATAATGCAATTTGGCAACCGGCAATGTAATTAGCATGCCGAATATCACTTGGAATGTGAATTGGGACGAAATCGCCAATAGATAAGACCATTTTACAATTTGGGCCCAAGTTAGAAGCAGAGCCTAAGGTGTAAATTATCGATAGTCCATATCTCGGAAACTATAAGAGATAATGCAATTTGGCAACCGGCAATGTAATTAGCATGCCGAATATTACTTGGAATGTGAATTGGAACGAAATCGCCAATAGATAAGACCATTTTACAATTTGGGCCCAAGTTAGAAGCAGAGCCTAAGGTGTAAATTATTGATAGTCCATATCTCGGAAACTATAAGAGATAATGCAATTTCGCAACCGGCAATGTAATTAGCATGCCGAATATCACTTGGAATGTGAATTTTGACGAAATCGCCAATAGATAAGACCATTTTACAATTTGGGCCCAAGTTAGAAGCAGAGCCTAAGGTGTAAATTATCGATAGTCCATATCTCGGAAACTATAAGAGATAATGCAATTTGGCAACCGGCAATGTAATTAGCATGCCGAATATTACTTGGAATGTGAATTGGAACGAAATCGCCAATAGATAAGACCATTTTACAATTTGGGCCCAAGTTAGAAGCAGAGCCTAAGGTGTAAATTATCGATAGTCCATATCTCGGAAACTATAAGAGATAATGCAATTTGGCAACCGGCAATGTAATTAGCATGCCGAATATTACTTGGAATGTGAATTGGAACGAAATCGCCAATAGATAAGACCATTTTACAATTTGGGCCCAAGTTAGAAGCAGAGCCTAAGGTGTAAATTATCGATAGTCCATATCTCGGAAACTGTAAGAGATAATGCAATTTGGCAACCGGCAATGTAATTAGCATGCCGAATATTACTTGGAATGTGAATTGGAACGAAATCGTCAATAGATAAGACCATTTTACAATTTGGGCCCAAGTTAGAAGCAGAGCCTAAGGTGTAAATTATCGATAGTCCATATCTCGGAAACTATAAGAGATAATGCAATTTGGCAACCGGCAATGTAATTAGCATGCCGAATATTACTTGGAATGTGAATTGGAACGAAATCGCCAATAGATAAGACCATTTTACAATTTGGGCCCAATTTAGAAGCAGAGCCTAAGGTGTAAATTATTGATAGTCCATATCTCGGAAACTATAAGAGATAATGCAATTTCGCAACCGGCAATGTAATTAGCATGCCGAATATCACTTGGAATGTGAATTGGGACGAAATCGCCAATAGATAAGACCATTTTACAATTTGGGCCCAAGTTAGAAGCAGAGCCTAAGGTGTAAATTATCGATAGTCCATATCTCGGAAACTATAAGAGATAATGCAATTTGGCAACCGGCAATGTAATTAGCATGCCGAATATTACTTGGAATGTGAATTTGAACGAAATCGCCAATAGATAAGACCATTTTACAATTTGGGCCCAAGTTAGAAGCAGAGCCTAAGGTGTAAATTATCGATAGTCCATATCTCGGAAACTATAAGAGATAATGCAATTTGGCAACCGGCAATGTAATTAGCATGCCGAATATTACTTGGAATGTGAATTGGAACGAAATCGCCAATAGATAAGACCATTTTAGAATTTGGGCCCAAGTTAGAAGCAGAGCCTAAGGTGTAAATTATCGATAGTCCATATCTCGGAAACTATAAGAGATAATGCAATTTCGCAACCGGCAATGTAATTAGCATGCCGAATATTACTTGGAGTGTGAATTGGAACGAAATCGCCAATAGATAAGACCATTTTACAATTTGGGCCCAAGTTAGAAGCAGAGCCTAAGGTGTAAATTATCGATAGTCCATATCTCGGAAACTATAAGAGATAATGCAATTTGGCAACCGGCAATGTAATTAGCATGCCGAATATTACTTGGAATGTGAATTGGAACGAAATAGCCAATAGATAAGACCATTTTACAATTTGGGCCCAAGTTAGAAGCAGAGCCTAAGGTGTAAATTCTCGATAGTCCATATCTCGGAAACTATAAGAGATAATGCAATTTGGCAACCGGCAATGTAATTAGCATGCCGAATATTACTTGGAATGTGAATTGGGACGAAATCGCCAACAGATAAGACCATTTTACAATTTGGGCCCAAGTTAGAAGCTGAGCCTAAGGTGTAAATTATCGATAGTCCATATCTCGGAAACTATAAGAGATAATGCAATTTGGCAACCGGCAATGTAATTAGCATGCCGAATATTACTTGGAATGTGAATTGGAACGGAATCGCCAATAGGTAAGACCATTTTACAATTTGGGCCCAAGTTAGAAGCAGAGCCTAAGGTGTAAATTATCGATAGTCCATATCTCGGAAACTATAAGAGATAATGCAATTTGGCAACCGGCAATGTAATTAGCATGCCGAATATTACTTGGAATGTGAATTGGAACGAAATCGCCAATAGATAAGACCATTTTACAATTTGGGCCCAAGTTAGAAGCAGAGCCTAAGGTGTAAATTATCGATAGTCCATATCTCGGAAACTATAAGAGATAATGCAATTTGGCAACCGGCAATGTAATTAGCATGCCGAATATTAATTGGAATGTGAATTGGAACGAAATCGCCAATAGATAAGACCATTTTACAATTTGGGAGCAAGTTAGAAGCAGAGCCTAAGGTGTAAATTATCGATAGTCCATATCTCGGAAACTATAAGAGATAATGCAATTTCGCAACCGGCAATGTAATTAGCATGCCGAATATTACTTGGAATGTGAATTGGAACGGAATCGCCAATAGGTAAGACCATTTTACAATTTGGGCCCAAGTTAGAAGCAGAGCCTAAGGTGTAAATTATCGATAGTCCATATCTCGGAAACTATAAGAGATAATGCAATTTCGCAACCGGCAATGTAATTAGCATGCCGAATATTACTTGGAATGTGAATTGGAACGAAATCGCCAATAGATAAGACCATTTTACAATTTGGGCCCAAGTTAGAAGCAGAGCCTAAGGTGTAAATTATCGATAGTCCATATCTCGGAAACTATAAGAGATAATGCAATTTGGCAACCGGCAATGTAATTAGCATGCCGAATATTACTTGGAATGTGAATTGGAACGGAATCGCCAATAGGTAAGACCATTTTACAATTTGGGCCCAAGTTAGAAGCAGAGCCTAAGGTGTAAATTATCGATAGTCCATATCTCGGAAACTATAAGAGATAATGCAATTTGGCAACCGGCAATGTAATTAGCATGCCGAATATTACTTGGAATGTGAATTGGGACGAAATCGCCAATAGATAAGACCATTTTACAATTTGGGCCCAAGTTAGAAGCAGGGCCTAAGGTGTAAATTATCGATAGTCCATATCTCGGAAACTATAAGAGATAAAGCAATTTGGCAACCGGCAATGTAATTAGCATGCCGAATATTACTTGGACTGTGAATTGGAACGAAATCGCCAATAGATAAGACCATTTTACAATTTGGGCCCAAGTTAGAAGCAGAGCCTAAGGTGTAAATTATCGATAGTCCATATCTCGGAAACTATAAGAGATAATGCAATTTGGCAACCGGCAATGTAATTAGCATGCCGAATATTACTTGGAATGTGAATTGGAACGGAATCGCCAATAGGTAAGACCATTTTACAATTTGGGCCCAAGTTAGAAGCAGAGCCTAAGGTGTAAATTATCGATAGTCCATATCTCGGAAACTATAAGAGATAATGCAATTTGGCAACCGGCAATGTAATTAGCATGCCGAATATTACTTGGAATGTGAATTGGAACGAAATCGCCAATAGATAAGACCATTTTACAATTTGGGCCCAAGTTAGAAGCAGAGCCTAAGGTGTAAATTATCGATAGTCCATATCTCGGAAACTATAAGAGATAATGCAATTTCGCAACCGGCAATGTAATTAGCATGCCGAATATTACTTGGAGTGTGAATTGGAACAAAATCGCCAATAGATAAGACCATTTTACAATTTGGGCCCAAGTTAGAAGCAGAGCCTAAGGTGTAAATTATCGATAGTCCATATCACGGAAACTATAAGAGATAATGCAATTTGGCAACCGGCAATGTAATTAGCATGCCGAATATTACTTGGAATGTGAATTGGAACGAAATCGCCAATAGATAAGACCATTTTACAATTTGGGCCCAAGTTAGAAGCAGAGCCTAAGGTGTAAATTATTGATAGTCCATATCTCGGAAACTATAAGAGATAATGCAATTTTGCAACCGGCAATGTAATTAGCATGCCGAATATTACTAGGAGTGTGAATTGGAACGAAATCGCCAATAGATAAGACCATTTTACAATTTGGGCCCAAGTTAGAAGCAGAGCCTAAGGTGTAAATTATCGATAGTCCATATCTCGGAAACTATAAGAGATAATGCAATTTGGCCACCGGCAATGTAATTAGCATGCCGAATATTACTTGGAATGTGAATTGGAACGAAATCGCCAATAGATAAGACCATTTTAAAATTTGGGCCCAAGTTAGAAGCAGAGCCTAAGGTGTAAATTATCGATAGTCCATATCTCGGAAACTATAAGAGATAATGCAATTTGGCAACCGGCAATGTAATTAGCATGCCGAATATTACTTGGAATGTGAATTGGAACGATATCGCCAATAGATAAGACCATTTTACAATTTGGGCCCAAGTTAGAAGCAGAGCCTAAGGTGTAAATTATCGATAGTCCATATCTCGGAAACTATAAGAGATAATGCAATTTGGCAACCGGCAATGTAATTAGCATGCCGAATATTACTTGGAATGTGAATTGGAACGAAATCGCCAATAGATAAGACCATTTTACAATTTGGGCCCAAGTTAGAAGCAGAGCCTAATGTGTAAATTATCGATAGTCCATATCTCGGAAACTATAAGAGATAATGCAATTTGGCAACCGGCAATGTAATTAGCATGCCGAATATTACTTGGAATGTGAATTGGAACGAAATCGCCAATAGATAAGACCAGTTTACAATTTGGGCCCAAGTTAGAAGCAGAGCCTAAGGTGTAAATTATTGATAGTCCATATCTCGGAAACTATAAGAGATAATGCAATTTCGCAACCGGCAATGTAATTAGCATGCCGAATATCACTTGGAATGTGAATTGGGACGAAATCGCCAATAGATAAGACCATTTTACAATTTGGGCCCAAGTTAGAAGCAGAGCCTAAGGTGTAAATTATCGATAGTCCATATCTCGGAAACTATAAGAGATAATGCAATTTGGCAACTGGCAATGTAATTAGCATGCCGAATATTACTTGGAATGTGAATTGGAACGAAATCGCCAATAGATAAGACCATTTTACAATTTGGGCCCAAGTTAGAAGCAGAGCCTAAAGTGTAAATTATCGATAGGCCATATCTCGGAAACTATAAGAGATAATGCAATTTGGCAACCGGCAATGTAATTAGCATGCCGAATATTACTTGGAATGTGAATTGGAACGAAATCGCCAATAGGTAAGACCATTTTACAATTTGGGCCCAAGTTAGAAGCAGAGCCTAAGGTGTAAATTATCGATAGTCCATATCTCGGAAACTATAAGAGATAATGCAATTTCGCAACCGGCAATGTAATTAGCATGCCGAATATTACTTGGAATGTGAATTGGGACGGAATCGCCAATAGATAAGACCATTTTACAATTTGGGCCCAAGTTAGAAGCAGAGCCTAAAGTGTAAATTATCGATAGGCCATATCTCGGAAACTATAAGAGATAATGCAATTTGGCAACCGGCAATGTAATTAGCATGCCGAATATTACTTGGAATGTGAATTGGAACGAAATCGCCAATAGGTAAGACCATTTTACAATTTGGGCCCAAGTTAGAAGCAGAGCCTAAGGTGTAAATTATCGATAGTCCATATCTCGGAAACTATAAGAGATAATTCAATTTGGCAACCGGCAATGTAATTAGCATGCCGAATATTACTTGGAATGTGAATTGGAACGAAATCGACAATAGATAAGACCATTTTACAATTTGGGCCCAAGTTAGAAGCAGAGCCTAAGGTGTAAATTATCGATAGTCCATATCTCGGAAACTATAAGAGATAATGCAATTTGGCAACCGGCAATGTAATTAGCATGCCGAAAATTACTTGGAATGTGAATTGGAACGAAATCGCCAATAGATAAGACCATTTTACAATTTGGGCCCAAGTTAGAAGCAGAGCCTAAGGTGTAAATTATCGATAGTCCATATCTCGGAAACTATAAGAGAGAATGCAATTTGGCAACCGGCAATGTAATTAGCATGCCGTATATTACTTGGAATGTGAATTGGAACGAAATCGCCAATAGATAAGACCATTTTACAATTTGGGCCCAAGTTAGAAGCAGAGCCTAAGGTGTAAATTATCGATAGTCCATATCTCGGAAACTATAAGAGATAATGCAATTTGGCAACCGGCAATGTAATTAGCATGCCGAATATTAATTGGAATGTGAATTGGAACGAAATCGCCAATAGATAAAACCATTTTATAATTTGGGCCCAAGTTAGAAGCAGAGCCTAAGGTGTAAATTATCGATAGTCCATATCTCGGAAACTATAAGAGATAATGCAATTTGGCAACCGGCAATGTAATTAGCATGCCGAATATTACTTGGAATGTGAATTGGAACGAAATCGCCAATAGATAAGACCATTTTACAATTTGGGCCCAAGTTAAAAGCAGAGCCTATGGTGTAAATTATCGATAGTCCATATCTCGGAAACTATAAGAGATAATGCAATTTGGCAACCGGCAATGTAATTAGCATGCCCAATATTACTTGGAATGTGAATTGGAACGAAATCGCCAATAGATAAGACCATTTTACAATTTGGGCCCAAGTTAGAAGCAGAGCCTAAGGTGTAAATTATCGATAGTCCATATCTCGGAAACTATAAGAGATAATTCAATTTGGCAACCGGCAATGTAATTAGCATGCCGAATATTACTTGGAATGTGAATTGGAACGAAATCGCCAATAGATAAGACCATTTTACAATTTGGGCCCAAGTTAGAAGCAGAGCCTAAGGTGTAAATCATCGATAGTCCATATCTCGGAAACTATAAGAGATAATGCAATTTGGCAACCGGCAATGTAATTAGCATGCCGAATATTATTTGGAATGTGAATTGGAACGAAATCGCCAATAGATAAGACCATTTTACAATTTGGGAGCAAGTTAGAAGCAGAGCCTAAGGTGTAAATTATCGATAGTCCATATCTCGGAAACTATAAGAGATAATGCAATTTCGCAACCGGCAATGTAATTAGCATGCCGAATATCACTTGGAATGTGAATTGGGACGAAATCGCCAATAGATAAGACCATTTTACAATTTGGGCCCAAGTTAGAAGCAGAGCCTAAGGTGTAAATTATCGATAGTCCATATCTCGGAAACTATAAGAGATAATGCAATTTGGCAACCGGCAATGTAATTAGCATGCCGAATATTACTTGGAATGTGAATTGGAACGAAATCGCCAATAGATAAGACCATTTTACAATTTGGGCCCAAGTTAGAAGCAGAGCCTAAGGTGTAAATTATCGATAGTCCATATCTCGGAAACTATAAGAGATAATGCAATTTGGCATCCGGCAATGTAATTAGCATGCCGAATATTACTTGGAATGTGAATTGGAACGGAATCGCCAATAGGTAAGACCATTTTACAATTTGGGCCCAAGTTAGAAGCAGAGCCTAAGGTGTAAATTATCGATAGTCCATATCTCGGAAACTATAAGAGATAATGCAATTTGGCAACCGGCAATGTAATTAGCATGCCGAATATTACTTGGAATGTGAATTGGAACGAAATCGCCAATAGATAAGACCATTTTACAATTTGGGCCCAAGTTAGAAGCAGAGCCTAAGGTGTAAATTATCGATAGTCCATATCTCGGAAACTATAAGAGATAATGCAATTTGGCAACCGGCAATGTAATTAGCATGCTGAATATTAATTGGAATGTGAATTGGAACGAAATCGCCAATAGATAAGACCATTTTACAATTTGGGAGCAAGTTAGAAGCAGAGCCTAAGGTGTAAATTATCGATAGTCCATATCTCGGAAACTATAAGAGATAATGCAATTTCGCAACCGGCAATGTAATTAGCATGCCGAATATTACTTGGAATGTGAATTGGAACGAAATCGCCAATAGATAAGGCCATTTTACAATTTGGGCCCAAGTTAGAAGCAGAGCCTAAGGTGTAAATTATCGATAGTCCATATCTCGGAAACTATAAGAGATAATGCAATTTGGCAACCGGCAATGTAATTAGCATGCCGAATATTACTTGGAATGTGAATTGGAACGAAATCGCCTATAGATAAGACCATTTTACAATTTGGGAGCAAGTTAGAAGCAGAGCCTAAGGTGTAAATTATCGATAGTCCATATCTCGGAAACTATAAGAGATAATGCAATTTCGCAACCGGCAATGTAATTAGCATGCCGAATATCACTTGGAATGTGAATTGGGACGAAATCGCCAATAGATAAGACCATTTTACAATTTGGGCCCAAGTTAGAAGCGGAGCCTAAGGTGTAAATTATCGATAGTCCATATCTCGGAAACTATAAGAGATAATGCAATTTGGCAACCGGCAATGTAATTAGCATGCCGAATATTACTTGGAATGTGAATTGGAACGAAATCGCCAATAGATAAGACCATTTTACAATTTGGGCCCAAGTTAGAAGCAGAGCCTAAGGTGTAAATTATCGATAGTCCATATCTCGGAAACTATAAGAGATAATGCAATTTGGCAACCGGCAATATAATTAGCATGCCGAATATTACTTGGAATGTGAATTGGAACGGAATCGCCAATAGGTAAGACCATTTTACAATTTGGGCCCAAGTTAGAAGCAGAGCCTAAGGTGTAAATTATCGATAGTCCATATCTCGGAAACTATAAGAGATAATGCAATTTGGCAACCGGCAATGTAATTAGCATGCCGAATATTACTTGGAATGTGAATTGGAACGAAATCGCCAATAGATAAGACCATTTTACAATTTGGGCCCAAGTTAGAAGCAGAGCCTAAGGTGTAAATTATCGATAGTCCATATATCGGAAACTCTAAGAGATAATGCAATTTCGCAACCGGCAATGTAATTAGCATGCCGAATATTAATTGGAGTGTGAATTGGAACGAAATCGCCAATAGATAAGACCATTTTACAATTTGGGCCCAAGTTAGAAGCAGAGCCTAAGGTGTAAATTATCGATAGTCCATATCTCGGAAACTATAAGAGATAATGCAATTTGGCAACCGGCAATGTAATTAGCATGCCGAATATTACTTGGAATGTGAAATGGAACGAAATCGCCAATAGATAAGACCATTTTACAATTTGGGCCCAATTTAGAAGCAGAGCCTAAGGTGTAAATTATCGATAGTCCATATCTCGGAAACTATAAGAGATAATGCAATTTGGCAACCGGCAATGTAATTAGCATGCCGAATATTACTTGGAATGTGAATTGGAACGAAATCGCCAATAGATAAGACCATTTTACAATTTGGGCCCAAGTTAGAAGCAGAGCCTAAGGTGTAAATTATCGATAGTCCATATCTCGGAAACTGTAAGAGATAATGCAATTTGGCAACTGGCAATGTAATTAGCATGCCGAATATTACTTGGAATGTGAATTGCAACTAAATCGCCAATAGATAAGACCATTTTACAATTTGGGCCCAAGTTAGAAGCAGAGCCTAAGGTGTAAATTATCGATAGTCCATATCTCGGAAACTATAAGAGATAATGCAATTTGGCAACCGGCAATGTAATTAGCATGCCGAATATTACTTGGAATGTGAATTGGAACGAAATCGCCAATAGATAAGAACATTTTACAATTTGGGCCCAAGTTAGAAGCAGAGCCTAAGGTGTAAATTATCGATAGTCCATATCTCGGAAACTATAAGAGATAATGCAATTTGGCAACCGGCAATGTAATTAGCATGCCGAATATTACTTGGAATGTGAATTGGAACGAAATCGCCAATAGATAAGACCATTTTACAATTTGGGCCCAAGTTAGAAGCAGAGCCTAAGGTGTAAATTATCGATAGTCCATATCTCGGAAACTATAAGAGATAATGCAATTTGGCAACCGGCAATGTAATTAGCATGCCGAATATTACTTGGAATGTGAATTGGAACGAAATCGCCAATAGATAAGACCATTTTACAATTTGGGCCCAAGTTAGAAGCAGAGCCTAAGGTGTAAATTATTGATAGTCCATATCTCCGAAACTATAAGAGATAATGCAATTTCGCAACCGGCAATGTAATTAGCATGCCGAATATCACTTGGAATGTGAATTGGGACGAAATCGCCAATAGATAAGACCATTTTACAATTTGGGCCCAAGTTAGAAGCAGAGCCTAAGGTGTAAATTATCGATAGTCCATATCTCGGAAACTATAAGAGATAATGCAATTTGGCAACCGGCAATGTAATTAGCATGCCGAATATTACTTGGAATGTGAATTGGAACGAAATCGCCAATAGATAAGACCATTTTACAATTTGGGCCCAAGTTAGAAGAAGAGCCTAAGGTGTAAATTATCGATAGTCCATATCTCGGAAACTATAAGAGATAATGCAATTTGGCAACCGGCAATGTAATTAGCATGCCGAATATTACTTGGAATGTGAATTGGAACGAAATCGCCAATAGATAAGACCATTTTACAATTTGGGCCCAAGTTAGAAGCAGAGCCTAAGGTGTAAATTATCGATAGTCCATATCTCGGAAACTCTAAGAGATAATGCAATTTCGCAACCGGCAATGTAATTAGCATGCCGAATATTACTTGGAGTGTGAATTGGAACGAAATCGCCAATAGATAAGACCATTTTACAATTTGGGCCCAAGTTAGAAGCAGAGCCTAAGGTGTAAATTATCGATAGTCCATATCTCGGAAACTATAAGAGATAATGCAATTTGGCAACCGGCAATGTAATTAGCATGCCGAATATTACTTGGAATGTGAATTGGAACGAAATCGCCAACAGATAAGACCATTTTACAATTTGGGCCCAAGTTAGAAGCAGAGCCTAAGGTGTAAATTATTGATAGTCCATATCTCCGAAACTATAAGAGAGAATGCAATTTCGCAACCGGCAATGTAATTAGCATGCCGAATATCACTTGGAATGTGAATTGGGACGAAATCGCCAATAGATAAGACCATTTTACAATTTGGGCCCAAGTTAGAAGCAGAGCCTAAGGTGTAAATTATCGATAGTCCATATCTCGGAAACTATAAGAGATAATGCAATTTGGCAACCGGCAATGTAATTAGCATGCCGAATATTACTTGGAATGTGAATTGGAACGAAATCGCCAATAGATAAGACCATTTTACAATTTGGGCCCAAGTTAGAAGAAGAGCCTAAGGTGTAAATTATCGATAGTCCATATCTCGGAAACTATAAGAGATAATGCAATTTGGCAACCGGCAATGTAATTAGCATGCCGAATATTACTTGGAATGTGAATTGGAACGAAATCGCCAATAGATAAGACCATTTTACAATTTGGGCCCAAGTTAGAAGCAGAGCCTAAGGTGTAAATTATCGATAGTCCATATCTCGGAAACTCTAAGAGATAATGCAATTTCGCAACCGGCAATGTAATTAGCATGCCGAATATTACTTGGAATGTGAAATGGAACGAAATCGCCAATAGATAAGACCATTTTACAATTTGGGCCCAAGTTAGAAGAAGAGCCTAAGGTGTAAATTATCGATAGTCCATATCTCGGAAACTATAAGAGATAATGCAATTTGGCAACCGGCAATGTAATTAGCATGCCGAATATTACTTGGAATGTGAATTGGAACGAAATCGCCAATAGATAAGACCATTTTACAATTTGGGCCCAAGTTAGAAGCAGAGCCTAAGGTGTAAATTATCGATAGTCCATATCTCGGAAACTCTAAGAGATAATGCAATTTCGCAACCGGCAATGTAATTAGCATGCCGAATATTACTTGGAATGTGGATTGGAACGAAATCGCCAATAGGTAAGACCATTTTACAATTTGGGCCCAAGTTAGAAGCAGAGCCTAAGGTGTAAATTATCGATAGTCCATATCTCGGAAACTATAAGAAATATTGCATTTTCGCAACTGGCAATGTAATTAGCATGCCGAATATTACTTGGAGTGTGAATTGGAACGAAATCGCCAATAGATAAGACCATTTTACAATTTGGGCCCAAGTTAGAAGCAGAGCCTAAGGTGTAAATTATCGATAGTCCATATCTCGGAAACTATAAGAGATAATGCAATTTGGCAACCGGCAATGTAATTAGCATGCCGAATATTACTTGGAATGTGAATTGGAACGAAATAGCCAATAGATAAGACCATTTTACAATTTGGGCCCAAGTTAGAAGCAGAGCCTAAGGTGTAAATTATCGATAGTCCATATCTCGGAAACTATAAGAAATATTGCATTTTCGCAACTGGCAATGTAATTAGCATGCCGAATATTACTTGGAGTGTGAATTGGAACGAAATCGCCAATAGATAAGACCATTTTACAATTTGGGCCCAAGTTAGAAGCAGAGCCTAAGGTGTAAATTATCGATAGTCCATATCTCGGAAACTATAAGAGATAATGCAATTTGGCAACCGGCAATGTAATTAGCATGCCGAATATTACTTGGAATGTGAATTGGAACGAAATAGCCAATAGATAAGACCATTTTACAATTTGGGCCCAAGTTAGAAGCAGAGCCTAAGGTGTAAATTATCGATAGTCCATATCTCGGAAACTATAAGAGATAATTCAATTTGGCAACCGGCAATGTAATTAGCATGCCGAATATTACTTGGAATGTGAATTGGAACGAAATCGCCAATAGATAAGACCATTTTACAATTTGGGCCCAAGTTAGAAGCAGAGCCTAAGGTGTAAATTATCGATAGTCCATATCTCGGAAACTATAAGAAATATTACATTTTCGCAACTGGCAATGTAATTAGCATGCCGAATATTACTTGGAGTGTGAATTGGAACGAAATCGCCAATAGATAAGACCATTTTACAATTTGGGCCCAAGTTAGAAGCAGAGCCTAAGGTGTAAATTATCGATAGTCCATATCTCGGAAACTATAAGAGATAATGCAATTTGGCAACCGGCAATGTAATTAGCATGCCGAATATTACTTGGAATGTGAATTGGAACGAAATAGCCAATAGATAAGACCATTTTACAATTTGGGCCCAAGTTAGAAGCAGAGCCTAAGGTGTAAATTATCAATAGTCCATATCTCGGAAACTATAAGAGATAATGCAATTTGGCAACCGGCAATGTAATTAGCATGCCGAATATTACTTGGAATGTGAATTGGGACGAAATCGCCAATAGATAAGACCATTTTACAATTTGGGCCCAAGTTGGAAGCAGAGCCTAAGGTGTAAATTATCGATAGTCCATATCTCGGAAACTATAAGAGATAATGCAATTTGGCAACCGGCAATGTAATTAGCATGCCGAATATTACTTGGAATGTGAATTGGAACGAAATCGCCAATAGGTAAGACCATTTTACAATTTGGGCCCAAGTTAGAAGCAGAGCCTAAGGTGTAAATTATCGATAGTCCATATCTCGGAAACTATAAGAGATAATTCAATTTGGCAACCGGCAATGTAATTAGCATGCCGAATATTACTTGGAATGTGAATTGGAACGAAATCGCCAATAGATAAGACCATTTTACAATTTGGGCCCAAGTTAGAAGCAGAGCCTAAGATGTAAATTATCGATAGTCCATATCTCGGAAACTATAAGAGATAATGCAATTTGGCAACCGGCAATGTAATTAGCATGCCGAATATTACTTGGAATGTGAATTGGAACGAAATCGCCAATAGATAAGACCATTTTACAATTTGGGCCCAAGTTAGAAGCAGAGCCTAAGGTGTAAATTATCGATAGTCCATATCTCGGAAACTATAAGAGATAATGCAATTTGGCAACCGGCAATGTAATTAGCATGCCGAATATTACTTGGAATGTGAATTGGAACGAAATCGCCAATAGATAAGACCATTTTACAATTTGGGCCCAAGTTAGAAGCAGAGCCTATGGTGTAAATTATCGATAGTCCATATCTCGGAAACTATAAGAGATAATGCAATTTGGCAAACGGCAATGTAGTTAGCATGCCGAATATTACTTGGAATGTGAATTGGAACGAAATCGCCAATAGATAAGGCCATTTTACAATTTGGGCCCAAATTAGAAGCAGAGCCTAAGGTGTAAATTATCGATAGTCCATATCTCGGAAACTATAAGAGTTAATGCAATTTGGCAACCGGCAATGTAATTAGCATGCCGAATATTACTTGGAATGTGAATTGGAACGAAATCGCCAATAGATAAGACCATTTTACAATTTGGGCCCAAGTTAGAAGCAGAGCCTAAGGTGTAAATTATCGATAGTCCATATCTCGGAAACTATAAGAGATAATGCAATTTGGCAACCGGCAATGTAATTAGCATGCCGAATATTACTTGGAATGTGAATTGGAACGAAATCGCCAATAGATAAGACCATTTTACAATTTGGGCCCAAGTTAGAAGCAGAGTCTAAGGTGTAAATTATCGATAGTCCATATCTCGGAAACTATAAGAGATAATGCAATTTCGCAACCGGCAATGTAATTAGCATGCCGAATATCACTTGGAATGTGAATTGGGACGAAATCGCCAATAGATAAGACCATTTTACAATTTGGGCCCAAGTTAGAAGCAGAGCCTAATGTGTAAATTATCGATAGTCCATATCTCGGAAACTATAAGAGATAATGCAATTTGGCAACCGGCAATGTAATTAGCATGCCGAATATTACTTGGAATGTGAATTGGAACGAAATCGCCAATAGATAAGACCATTTTACAATTTGGGCCCAAGTTAGAAGCAGAGCCTAAGGTGTAAATTATCGATAGTCCATATCTCGGAAACTATAAGAGATAATGCAATTTCGCAACCGGCAATGTAATTAGCATGCCGAATATTACTTGGAATGTGAATTGGAACGGAATCGCCAATAGGTAAGACCATTTTACAATTTGGGCCCAAGTTAGAAGCAGAGCCTAAGGTGTAAATTATCGATAGTCCATATCTCGGAAACTATAAGAGATAATGCAATTTCGCAACCGGCAATGTAATTAGCATGCCGAATATAACTTGGAGTGTGAATTGGAACGAAATCGCCAATAGATAAGACCATTTTACAATTTGGGCCCAAGTTAGAAGCAGAGCCTAAGGTGTAAATTATCGATAGTCCATATCTCGGAAACTATAAGAGATAATGCAATTTGGTAACCGGCAATGTAATTAGCATGCCGAATATTACTTGGAATGTGAATTGGAACGAAATCGCCAATAGATAAGACCATTTTACAATTTGGGCCCAAGTTAGAAGCAGAGCCTAAGGTGTAAATTATCGATAGTTCATATCTCGGAAACTATAAGAGATAATGCAATTTGGCAACCGGCAATGTAATTAGCATGCCGAATATTACTTGGAATGTGAATTGGAACGAAATCGCCAATAGATAAGACCATTTTACAATTTGGGCCCAAGTTAGAAGCAGAGCCTAAGGTGTAAATTATCGATAGTCCATATCTCGGAAACTATAAGAGATAATTCAATTTGGCAACCGGCAATGTAATTAGCATGCCGAATATTACTTGGAATGTGAATTGGAACGAAATCGCCAATAGATAAGACCATTTTACAATTTGGGCCCAAGTTAGAAGCAGAGCCTAAGGTGTAAATTATCGATAGTCCATATCTCGGAAACTATAAGAGATAATGCAATTTCGCAACCGGCAATGTAATTAGCATGCCGAATATTACTTGGAATGTGAATTGGAACGAAATCGCCAATAGATAAGACCATTTTACAATTTGGGCCCAAGTTAGAAGCAGAGCCTAAGGTGTAAATTATCGATAGTCCATATCTCGGAAACTATAAGAGATAATTCAATTTGGCAACCGGCAATGTAATTAGCATGCCGAATATTACTTGGAATGTGAATTGGAACGAAATCGCCAATAGATAAGACCATTTTACAATTTGGGCCCAAGTTAGAAGCAGAGCCTAAGGTGTAAATTATCGATAGTCCATATCTCGGAAACTATAAGAGATAATTCAATTTGGCAACCGGCAATGTAATTAGCATGCCGAATATTACTTGGAATGTGAATTGGAACGAAATCGCCAATAGATAAGACCATTTTACAATTTGGGCCCTAGTTAGAAGCAGAGCCTAAGGTGTAAATTATCGATAGTCCATATCTCGGAAACTATAAGAGTTAATGCAATTTGGCAACCGGCAATGTAATTAGCATGCCGAATATTACTTGGAATGTGAATTGGAACGAAATCGCCAATAGATAAGACCATTTTACAATTTGGGCCCAAGTTAGAAGCAGAGCCTAAGGTGTAAATTATCGATAGTCCATATCTCGGAAACTATAAGAGATAATGCAATTTGGCAACCGGCAATGTAATTAGCATGCCGAATATTACTTGGAATGTGAATTGGAACGAAATCGCCAATAGATAAGACCATTTTACAATTTGGGCCCAAGTTAGAAGCAGAGCCTAAGGTGTAAATTATCGATAGTCCATATCTCGGAAACTATAAGAGATAATGCAATTTCGCAACCGGCAATGTAATTAGCATGCCGAATATCACTTGGAATGTGAATTGGGACGAAATCGCCAATAGATAAGACCATTTTACAATTTGGGCCCAAGTTAGAAGCAGAGCCTAAGGTGTAAATTATCGATAGTCCATATCTCGGAAATTATAAGAGATAATGCAATTTGGCAACCGGCAATGTAATTAGCACGCCGAATATTACTTGGAATGTGAATTGGAACGAAATCGCCAATAGATAAGACCATTTTACAATTTGGGCCCAAGTTAGAAGCAGAGCCTAAGGTGTAAATTATCGATAGTCCATATCTCGGAAACTATAAGAGATAATGCAATTTCGCAACCGGCAATGTAATTAGCATGCCGAATATTACTTGGAATGTGAATTGGGACGGAATCGCCAATAGGTAAGACCATTTTACAATTAGGGCCCAAGTTAGAAGCAGAGCCTAAGGTGTAAATTATCGATAGTCCATATCTCGGAAACTATAAGAGATAATGCAATTTCGCAACCGGCAATGTAATTAGCATGCCGAATATTACTTGGAGTGTGAATTGGAACGAAATCGCCAATAGATAAGACCATTTTACAATTTGGGCCCAAGTTAGAAGCAGAGCCTAAGGTGTAAATTATCGATAGTCCATATCTCGGAAACTATAAGAGATAATGCAATTTGGTAACCGGCAATGTAATTAGCATGCCGAATATTACTTGGAATGTGAATTGGAACGAAATCGCCAATAGATAAGACCATTTTACAATTTGGGCCCAAGTTAGAAGCAGAGCCTAAGGTGTAAATTATCGATAGTTCATATCTCGGAAACTATAAGAGATAATGCAATTTGGCAACCGGCAATGTAATTAGCATGCCGAATATTACTTGGAATGTGAATTGGAACGAAATCGCCAATAGATAAGACCCTTTTACAATTTGGGCCCAAGTTAGAAGCAGAGCCTAAGGTGTAAATTATCGATAGTCCATATCTCGGAAACTATAAGAGATAATTCAATTTGGCAACCGGCAATGTAATTAGCATGCCGAATATTACTTGGAATGTGAATTGGAACGAAATCGCCAATAGATAAGACCATTTTACAATTTGGGCCCAAGTTAGAAGCAGAGCCTAAGGTGTAAATTATCGATAGTCCATATCTCGGCAACTATAAGAGATAATGCAATTTGGCAACCGGCAATGTAATTAGCATGCCGAATATTACTTGGAATGTGAATTGGAACGAAACCGCCAATAGATAAGACCATTTTACAATTTGGGAGCAAGTTAGAAGCAGAGCCTAAGGCGTAAATTATCGATAGTCCATATCTCGGAAACTATAAGAGATAATGCAATTTCGCAACCGTCAATGTAATTAGCATGCCGAATATCACTTGGAATGTGAATTGGGACGAAATCGCCAATAGATAAGACTATTTTACAATTTGGGCCCAAGTTAGAAGCAGAGCCTAAGGTGTAAATTATCGATAGTCCATATCTCGGAAACTATAAGAGATAATGCAATTTGGCAACCGGCAATGTAATTAGCATGCCGAATATTACTTGGAATGTGAATTGGATCGAAATCGCCAATAGATAAGACCATTTTACAATTTGGGCCCAAGTTAGAAGCAGAGCCTAAGGTGTAAATTATCGATAGTCCATATCTCGGAAACTATAAGAGATAATGCAATTTGGCAACCGGCAATGTAATTAGCATGCCGAATATTACTTGGAATGTGAATTGGAACGGAATCGCCAATAGGTAAGACCATTTTACAATTTGGGCCCAAGTTAGAAGCAGAGCCTAAGGTGTAAATTATCGATAGTCCATATCTCGGAAACTATAAGAGATAATGCAATTTGGCAACCGGCAATGTAATTAGCATGCCGAATATTACTTGGAGTGTGAATTGGAACGAAATCGCCAATAGATAAGACCATTTTACAATTTGGGCCCAAGTTAGAAGCAGAGCCTAAGGTGTAAATTATCGATAGTCCATATCTCGGAAACTATAAGAGATAATGCAATTTGGCAACCGGCAATGTAATTAGCATGCCGAATATTACTTAGAATGTGAATTGGAACGAAATCGCCAATAGATAAGACCATTTTACAATTTGGGCCCAAGTTAGAAGCAGAGCCTAAGGTGTAAATTATCGATAGTCCATATCTCGGAAACTATAAGAGATAATGCAATTTGGCAACCGGCAATGTAATTAGCCTGCCGAATATTACTTGGAATGTGAATTCGAACGAAATCGCCAATAGATAAGACCATTTTACAATTTGGGCCCAAGTTAGAAGCAGAGCCTAAGGTGTAAATTATCGATAGTCCATATCTCGGAAACTATAAGAGATAATGCAATTTGGCAACCGGCAATGTAATTAGCATGCCGAATATTACTTGGAATGTGAATTGGAACGAAATCGCCAATAGATAAGACCATTTTACAATTTGGGCCCAAGTTAGAAGCAGAGCCTAAGGTGTAAATTATCGATAGTCCATATCTCGGAAACTATAAGAGATAATGCAATTTGGCAACCGGCAATGTAATTAGCATGCCGAATATTACTTGGAATGTGAATTGGAACGAAATCGCCAATAGATAACACCATTTTACAATTTGGGCCCAAGTTAGAAGCAGAGCCTAAGGTGTAAATTATCGATAGTCCATATCTCGGAAACTATAAGAGATAATGCAATTTGGCAACCGGCAATGTAATTAGCATGCCGAATATTACTTGGAATGTGAATTGGAACGAAATCGCCAATAGATAAGACCATTTTACAATTTGGGCCCAAGTTAGAAGCAGAGCCTAAGGTGTAAATTATTGATAGTCCATATCTCGGAAACTATAAGAGATAATGCAATTTCGCAACCGGCAATGTAATTAGCATGCCGAATATCACTTGGAGTGTGAATTGGAACGAAATCGCCAATAGATAAGACCATTTTACAATTTGGGCCCAAGTTAGAAGCAGAGCCTAAGGTGTAAATTATCGATAGTCCATATCTCGGAAACTATAAGAGATAATGCAATTTGGCAACCGGCAATGTAATTAGCATGCCGAATATCACTTGGAATGTGAATTGGGACGAAATCGCCAATAGATAAGACCATTTTACAATTTGGGCCCAAGTTAGAAGCAGAGCCTAAGGTGTAAATTATCGATAGTCCATATCTCGGAAACTATAAGAGATAATGCAATTTGGCAACCGGCAATGTAATTAGCATGCCGAATATTACTTGGAATGTGAATTGGAACGAAATCGCCAATAGATAAGACCATTTTACAATTTGGGCCCAAGTTAGAAGCAGAGCCTAAGGTGTAAATTATTGATAGTCCATATCTCGGAATCTATAAGAGATAATGCAATTTCGCAACCGGCAATGTAATTAGCATGCCGAATATCACTTGGAATGTGAATTTTGACGAAATCGCCAATAGATAAGACCATTTTACAATTTGGGCCCAAGTTAGAAGCAGAGCCTAAGGTGTAAATTATCGATAGTCCATATCTCGGAAACTATAAGAGATAATGCAATTTGGCAACCGGCAATGTAATTAGCATGCCGAATATTACTTGGAATGTGAATTGGAACGAAATCGCCAATAGATAAGACCATTTTACAATTTGGGCCCAAGTTAGAAGCAGAGCCTAAGGTGTAAATTATCGATAGTCCATATCTCGGAAACTATAAGAGATAATGCAATTTGGCAACCGGCAATGTAATTAGCATGCCGAATATTACTTGGAATGTGAATTGGAACGAAATCGCCAATAGATAAGACCATTTTACAATTTGGGCCCAAGTTAGAAGCAGAGCCTAAGGTGTAAATTATCGATAGTCCATATCTCGGAAACTGTAAGAGATAATGCAATTTGGCAACCGGCAATGTAATTAGCATGCCGAATATTACTTGGAATGTGAATTGGAACGAAATCGTCAATAGATAAGACCATTTTACAATTTGGGCCCAAGTTAGAAGCAGAGCCTAAGGTGTAAATTATCGATAGTCCATATCTCGGAAACTATAAGAGATAATGCAATTTGGCAACCGGCAATGTAATTAGCATGCCGAATATTACTTGGAATGTGAATTGGAACGAAATCGCCAATAGATAAGACCATTTTACAATTTGGGCCCAATTTAGAAGCAGAGCCTAAGGTGTAAATTATTGATAGTCCATATCTCGGAAACTATAAGAGATAATGCAATTTCGCAACCGGCAATGTAATTAGCATGCCGAATATCACTTGGAATGTGAATTGGGACGAAATCGCCAATAGATAAGACCATTTTACAATTTGGGCCCAAGTTAGAAGCAGAGCCTAAGGTGTAAATTATCGATAGTCCATATCTCGGAAACTATAAGAGATAATGCAATTTGGCAACCGGCAATGTAATTAGCATGCCGAATATTACTTGGAATGTGAATTTGAACGAAATCGCCAATAGATAAGACCATTTTACAATTTGGGCCCAAGTTAGAAGCAGAGCCTAAGGTGTAAATTATCGATAGTCCATATCTCGGAAACTATAAGAGATAATGCAATTTGGCAACCGGCAATGTAATTAGCATGCCGAATATTACTTGGAATGTGAATTGGAACGAAATCGCCAATATATAAGACCATTTTAGAATTTGGGCCCAAGTTAGAAGCAGAGCCTAAGGTGTAAATTATCGATAGTCCATATCTCGGAAACTATAAGAGATAATGCAATTTCGCAACCGGCAATGTAATTAGCATGCCGAATATTACTTGGAGTGTGAATTGGAACGAAATCGCCAATAGATAAGACCATTTTACAATTTGGGCCCAAGTTAGAAGCAGAGCCTAAGGTGTAAATTATCGATAGTCCATATCTCGGAAACTATAAGAGATAATGCAATTTGTCAACCGGCAATGTAATTAGCATGCCGAATATTACTTGGAATGTGAATTGGAACGAAATAGCCAATAGATAAGACCATTTTACAATTTGGGCCCAAGTTAGAAGCAGAGCCTAAGGTGTAAATTCTCGATAGTCCATATCTCGGAAACTATAAGAGATAATGCAATTTGGCAACCGGCAATGTAATTAGCATGCCGAATATTACTTGGAATGTGAATTGGGACGAAATCGCCAACAGATAAGACCATTTTACAATTTGGGCCCAAGTTAGAAGCTGAGCCTAAGGTGTAAATTATCGATAGTCCATATCTCGGAAACTATAAGAGATAATGCAATTTGGCAACCGGCAATGTAATTAGCATGCCGAATATTACTTGGAATGTGAATTGGAACGAAATCGCCAATAGGTAAGACCATTTTACAATTTGGGCCCAAGTTAGAAGCAGAGCCTAAGGTGTAAATTATCGATAGTCCATATCTCGGAAACTATAAGAGATAATTCAATTTGGCAACCGGCAATGTAATTAGCATGCCGAATATTACTTGGAATGTGAATTGGAACGAAATCGCCAATAGATAAGACCATTTTACAATTTGGGCCCAAGTTAGAAGCAGAGCCTAAGGTGTAAATAATCGATAGTCCATATCTCGGAAACTATAAGAGATAATGCAATTTGGCAACCGGCAATCTAATTAGCATGCCGAATATTACTTGGAATGTGAATTGGAACTAAATCGCCAATAGATAAGACCATTTTACAATTTGGGCCCAAGTTAGAAGCAGAGCCTAAGGTGTAAATTATCGATAGTCCATATCTCGGAAACTATAAGAGATAATGCAATTTGGCAACCGGAAATGTAATTAGCATGCCGAATATTACTTGGAATGTGAATTGGAACGAAATCGCCAATAGATAAGACCATTTTACAATTTGGGCCCAAGTTAGAAGCAGAGCCTAAGGTGTAAATTATCGATAGTCCATATCTCGGAAACTATAAGAGATAATGCAATTTGGCAACCGGCAATGTAATTAGCATGCCGAATATTACTTGGAATGTGAATTGGAACGAAATCGCCAATAGATAAGACCATTTTACAATTTGGGCCCAAGTTAGAAGCAGAGCCTAAGGTGTAAATTATCGATAGTCCATATCTCGGAAACTATAAGAGATAATACAATTTGGCAACCGGCAATGTAATTAGCATGCCGAATATTACTTGGAATGTGAATTGGAACGAAATCGCCAATAGATAAGACCATTTTACAATTTGGGCCCAAGTTAGAAGCAGAGCCTAAGGTGTAAATTATCGATAGTCCATATCTCGGAAACTATAAGAGATAATGCAATTTCGCAACCGGCAATGTAATTAGCATGCCGAATATTACTTGGAATGTGAATTGGGACGAAATCGCCAATAGATAAGACCATTTTACAATTTGGGCCCAAGTTAGAAGCAGAGCCTAAGGTGTAAATTATCGATAGTCCATATCTCGGAAACTATAAGAGATAATGCAATTTGGCAACCGGCAATGTAATTAGCATGCCGAATATTACTTGGAATGTGAATTGGAACGAAATCGCCAATAGATAAGACCATTTTACAATTTGGGCCCAAGTTAGAAGCAGAGCCTAAGGTGTAAATTATCGATAGTCCATATCTCGGAAACTATAAGAGATAATGCAATTTGGCAACCGGCAATGTAATTAGCATGCCGAATATTACTTGGAATGTGAATTGGAACGAAATCGCCAATAGATAAGACCATTTTACAATTTGGGCCCAAGTTAGAAGCAGAGCCTAAGGTGTAAATTATCGATAGTCCATATCTCGGAAACTATAAGAGATAATGCAATTTGGCAACCGGCAATGTAATTAGCATGCCGAATATTACTTGGAATGTGAATTGGAACGAAATCGCCAATAGATAAGACCATTTTACAATTTGGGCCCAAGTTAGAAGCAGAGCCTAAGGTGTAAATTATCGATAGTCCATATCTCGGAAACTATAAGAGATAATGCAATTTGGCAACCGGCAATGTAATTAGCATGCCGAATATTACTTGGAATGTGAATTGGAACGAAATCGCCAATAGATAAGACCATTTTACAATTTGGGCCCAAGTTAGAAGCAGAGCCTAAGGTGTAAATTATCGATAGTCCATATCTCGGAAACTATAAGAGATAATGCAATTTGGCAAACGGCAATGTAATTAGCATGCCGAATATTACTTGGAATGTGAATTGGAACGAAATCGCCAATAGATAAGACCATTTTACAATTTGGGCCCAAGTTAGAAGCAGAGCCTAAGGTGTAAATTATCGATAGTCCATATCTCGGAAACTATAAGAGATAATGCAATTTGGCAACCGGCAATGTAATTAGCATGCCGAATATTACTTGGAATGTGAATTGGAACGAAATCGCCAATAGATAAGACCATTTTACAATTTGGGCCCAAGTTAGAAGCAGAGCCTAAGGTGTAAATTATCGATAGTCCATATCTCGGAAACTATAAGAGATAATGCAATTTGGCAACCGGCAATGTAATTAGCATGCCGAATATTACTTGGAATGTGAATTGGAACGAAATCGCCAATAGATAAGACCATTTTACAATTTGGGCCCAAGTTAGAAGCAGAGCCTAAGGTGTAAATTATTGATAGTCCATATCTCGGAAACTATAAGAGATAATGCAATTTCGCAACCGGCAATGTAATTAGCATGCCGAATATTACTTGGAATGTGAATTGGAACGAAATCGCCAATAGATAAGACCATTTTACAATTTGGGCCCAAGTTAGAAGCAGAGCCTAAGGTGTAAATTATCGATAGTCCATATCTCGGAAACTATAAGAGATAATGCAATTTGGCAACCGGCAATGTAATTAGCATGCCGAATATTACTTGGAATGTGAATTGGAACGAAATCGCCAATAGATAAGACCATTTTACAATTTGGGCCCAAGTTAGAAGCAGAGCCTAAGGTGTAAATTATCGATAGTCCATATCTCGGAAACTATAAGAGATAATGCAATTTGGCTACCGGCAATGTAATTAGCATGCCGAATATTACTTGGAATGTGAATTGGAACGAAATCGCCAATAGATAAGACCATTTTACAATTTGGGCCCAAGTTAGAAGCAGAGCCTAAGGTGTAAATTATCGATAGTCCATATCTCGGAAACTATAAGAGATAATGCAATTTCGCAACCGGCAATGTAATTAGCATGCCGAATATTACTTGGAGTGTGAATTGGAACGAAATCGCCAATAGATAAGACCATTTTACAATTTGGGCCCAATTTAGAAGCAGAGCCTAAGGTGTAAATTATCGATAGTCCATATCTCGGAAACTATAAGAGATAATACAATTTGGCAACCGGCAATGTAATTAGCATGCCGAATATTACTTGGAATGTGAATTGGAACGAAATAGCCAATAGATAAGACCATTTTACAATTTGGGCCCAAGTTAGAAGCAGAGCCTAAGGTGTAAATTATCGATAGTCCATATCTCGGAAACTATAAGAGATAATGCAATTTGGCAACCGGCAATGTAATTAGCATGCCGAATATTACTTGGAATGTGAATTGGGACGAAATCGCCAATAGATAAGACCATTTTACAATTTGGGCCCAAGTTAGAAGCAGAGCCTAAGGTGTAAATTATCGATAGTCCATATCTCGGAAACTATAAGAGATAATGCAATTTGGCAACCGGCAATGTAATTAGCATGCCGAATATTACTTGGAATGTGAATTGGAACGAAATCGCCAATAGGTAAGACCATTTTACAATTTGGGCCCAAGTTAGAAGCAGAGCCTAAGGTGGAAATTATCGATAGTCCATATCTCGGAAACTATAAGAGATAATGCAATTTGGCAACCGGCAATGTAATTAGCATGCCGAATATTACTTGGAATGTGAATTGGAACGAAATCGCCAATAGATAAGACCATTTTACAATTTGGGCCCAAGTTAGAAGCAGAGCCTAAGGTGTAAATAATCGATAGTCCATATCTCGGAAACTATAAGAGATAATGCAATTTCGCAACCGGCAATGTAATTAGCATGCCGAATATTACTTGGAATGTGAATTGGAACGAAATCGCCAATAGATAAGACCATTTTACAATTTGGGCCCAAGTTAGAAGCAGAGCCTAAGGTGTAAATAATCGATAGTCCATATCTCGGAAACTATAAGAGATAATGCAATTTGGCAACCGGCAATGTAATTAGCATGCCGAATATTACTTGGAATGTGAATTGAGCCTAAGGTGTAAATTATCGATAGTCCATATCTCGGAAACTATAAGAGATAATGCAATTTGGCAACCGGCAATGTAATTAGCATGCCGAATATTACTTGGAATGTGAATTGGAACGAGATCGCCAATAGATAAGACCATTTTACAATTTGGGCCCAAGTTAGAAGCAGAGCCTAAGGTGTAAATTATCGATAGTCCATATCTCGGAAACTATAAGAGATAATGCAATTTGGCAACCGGCAATGTAATTAGCATGCCGAATATTACTTGGAATGTGAATTGGAACGAAATCGCCAATAGATAAGACCATTTTACAATTTGGGCCCAAGTTAGAAGCAGAGCCTAAGGTGTAAATTATCGATAGTCCATATCTCGGAAACTATAAGAGATAATGCAATTTCGCAACCGGCAATGTAATTAGCATGCCGAATATTACTTGGAGTGTGAATTGGAACGAAATCGCCAATAGATAAGACCATTTTACAATTTGGGCCCAAGTTAGAAGCAGAGCCTAAGGTGTAAATTATCGATAGTCCATATCTCGGAAACTATAAGAGATAATGCAATTTGGCAACCGGCAATGTAATTAGCATGCCGAATATTACTTGGAATGTGAATTGGAACGAAATAGCCAATAGATAAGACCATTTTACAATTTGGGCCCAAGTTAGAAGCAGAGCCTAAGGTGTAAATTATCGATAGTCCATATCTCGGAAACTATAAGAGATAATGCAATTTGGCAACCGGCAATGTAATTAGCATGCCGAATATTACTTGGAATGTGAATTGGGACGAAATCGCCAATAGATAAGACCATTTTACAATTTGGGCCCAAGTTAGAAGCAGAGCCTAAGGTGTAAATTATCGATAGTCCATATCTCGGAAACTATAAGAGATAATGCAATTTGGCAACCGCAATGTAATTAGCATGCCGAATATTACTTGGAATGTGAATTGGAACGAAATCGCCAATAGGTAAGACCATTTTACAATTTGGGCCCAAGTTAGAAGCAGAGCCTAAGGTGTAAATTATCGATAGTCCATATCTCGGAAACTATAAGAGATAATTCAATTTGGCAACCGGCAATGTAATTAGCATGCCGAATATTACTTGGAATGTGAATTGGAACGAAATCGCCAATAGATAAGACCATTTTACAATTTGGGCCCAAGTTAGAAGCAGAGCCTAAGGTGTAAATTATCGATAGTCCATATCTCGGAAACTATAAGAGATAATGCAATTTGGCAACCGGCAATGTAATTAGCATGCCGAATATTACTTGGAATGTGAATTGGAACGAAATCGCCAATAGATAAGACCATTTTACAATTTGGGCCCAAGTTAGAAGCAGAGCCTAAGGTGTAAATAATCGATAGTCCATATCTCGGAAACTATAAGAGATAATGCAATTTGGCAACCGGCAATGTAATTAGCATGCCGAATATTACTTGGAATGTGAATTGCAACTAAATCGCCAATAGATAAGACCATTTTACAATTTGGGCCCAAGTTAGAAGCAGAGCCTAAGGTGTAAATTATCGATAGTCCATATCTCGGAAACTATAAGAGATAATGCAATTTGGCAACCGGCAATGTAATTAGCATGCCGAATATTACTTGGAATGTGAATTGGAACGAAATCGCTAATAGATAAGACCATTTTACAATTTGGGCCCAAGTTAGAAGCAGAGCCTAAGGTGTAAATTATCGATAGTCCATATCTCGGAAACTATAAGAGATAATGCAATTTCGCAACCGGCAATGTAATTAGCATGCCGAATATCACTTGGAATGTGAATTGGAACGAAATCGCCAATAGATAAGACCATTTTACAATTTGGGCCCAAGTTAGAAGCAGAGCCTAAGGTGTAAATTATCGATAGTCCATATCTCGGAAACTATAAGAGATAATGCAATTTGGCAACCGGCAATGTAATTAGCATGCCGAATATTACTTGGAATGTGAATTGGAACGAAATCGCCAATAGGTAAGACCATTTTACAATTTGGGCCCAAGTTAGAAGCAGAGCCTAAGGTGTAAATTATCGATAGTCCATATCTCGGAAACTATAAGAGATAATTCAATTTGGCAACCGGCAATGTAATTAGCATGCCGAATATTACTTGGAATGTGAATTGGAACGAATTCGCCAATAGATAAGACCATTTTACAATTTGGGCCCAAGTTAGAAGCAGAGCCTAAGGTGTAAATTATCGATAGTCCATATCTCGGAAACTATAAGAGATAATGCAATTTGGCAACCGGCAATGTAATTAGCATGCCGAATATTACTTGGAATGTGAATTGGAACGAAATCGCCAATAGATAAGACCATTTTACAATTTGGGCCCAAGTTAGAAGCAGAGCCTAAGGTGTAAATTATCGATAGTCCATATCTCGGAAACTATAAGAGGTAATGCAATTTGGCAACCGGCAATGTAATTAGCATGCCGAATATTACTTGGAATGTGAATTGGAACGAAATCGCCAATAGATAAGACCATTTTACAATTTGGGTCCAAGTTAGAAGCAGAGTCTATGGTGTAAATTATCGATAGTCCATATCTCGGAAACTATAAGAGATAATGCAATTTGGCAACCGGCAATGTAATTAGCATGCCGAATATTACTTGGAGTGTGAATTGGAACGAAATCGCCAATAGATAAGACCATTTTACAATTTGGGCCCAAGTTAGAAGCAGAGCCTAAGGTGTAAATTATCGATAGTCCATATCTCGGAAACTATAAGAGATAATGCAATTTGGCAACCGGCAATGTAATTAGCATGCCGAATATTACTTGGAATGTGAATTGGAACGGAATCGCCAATAGGTAAGACCATTTTACAATTTGGGCCCAAGTTAGAAGCAGAGCCTAAGGTATAAATTATCGATAGTCCATATCTCGGAAACTATAAGAGATAATGCAATTTGGCAACCGGCAATGTAATTAGCATGCCGAATATTACTTGGAATGTGAATTGGAACGAAATCGCCAATAGATAAGACCATTTTACAATTTGGGCCCAAGTTAGAAGCAGAGCCTAAGGTGTAAATTATCGATAGTCCATATCTCGGAAACTATAAGAGATAATGCAATTTCGCAACCGGCAATGTAATTAGCATGCCGAATATTACTTGGAGTGTGAATTGGAACGAAATCGCCAATAGATAAGACCATTTTACAATTTGGGCCCAAGTTAGAAGCAGAGCCTAAGGTGTAAATTATCGATAGTCCATATCTCGGAAACTATAAGAGATAATGCAATTTGGCAACCGGCAATGTAATTAGCATGCCGAATATTACTTGGAATGTGAATTGGAACGAAATCGCCAATAGATAAGACCATTTTACAATTTGGGCCCAAGTTAGAAGCAGAGCCTAAGGTGTAAATTATCGATAGTCCATATCTCGGAAACTATAAGAGATAATGCAATTTGGCAACCGGCAATGTAATTAGCATGCCGAATATTACTTGGAATGTGAATTGGAACGAAATCGCCAATAGATAAGACCATTTTACAATTTGGGCCCAAGTTAGAAGCAGAGCCTAAGGTGTAAATTATCGATAGTCCATATCTCGGAAACTATAAGAGATAATGCAATTTGGCAACCGGCAATGTAATTAGCATGCCGAATATTACTTGGAATGTGAATTGGAACGAAATCGCCAATAGATAAGACCATTTTACAATTTGGGCCCAAGTTAGAAGCAGAGCCTAAGGTGTAAATTATTGATAGTCCATATCTCGGAAACTATAAGAGATAATGCAATTTCGCAACCGGCAATGTAATTAGCATGCCGAATATCACTTGGAATGTGAATTGGGACGAAATCGCCAATAGATAAGACCATTTTACAATTTGGGCCCAAGTTAGAAGCAGAGCCTAAGATGTAAATTATCGATAGTCCATATCTCGGAAACTATAAGAGATAATGCAATTTGGCAACCGGCAATGTAATTAGCATGCCGAATATTACTTGGAATGTGAATTGGAACGAAATCGCCAATAGATAAGACCATTTTACAATTTGGGCCCAAGTTAGAAGCAGAGCCTAAGGTGTAAATTATCGATAGTCCATATCTCGGAAACTATAAGAGATAATGCAATTTGGCAACCGGCAATGTAATTAGCATGCCGAATATTACTTGGAATGTGAATTGGAACGAAATCGCCAATAGATAAGAATATTTTACAATTTGGGCCCAAGTTAGAAGCAGAGCCTAAGGTGTAAATTATTGATAGTCCATATCTCGGAAACTATAAGAGATAATGCAATTTGGCAACCGGCAATGTAATTAGCATGCCGAATATTACTTGGAATGTGAATTGGAACGAAATCGCCAATAGATAAGACCATTTTACAATTTGGGCCCAAGTTAGAAGCAGAGCCTAAGGTGTAAATTATCGATAGTCCATATCTCGGAAACTATAAGAGATAATGCAATTTGGCAACCGGCAATGTAATTAGCATGCCGAATATTACTTGGAATGTGAATTGGAACGAAATCGCCAATAGATAAGACCATTTTACAATTTGGGCCCAAGTTAGAAGCAGAGCCTAATGTGTAAATTATCGATAGTCCATATCTCGGAAACTATAAGAGATAATGCAATTTGGCAACCGGCAATGTAATTAGCATGCCGAATATTACTTGGAATGTGAATTGGAACGAAATCGCCAATAGATAAGACCATTTTACAATTTGGGCCCAAGTTAGAAGCAGAGCCTAAGGTGTAAATTATTGATAGTCCATATCTCGGAAACTATAAGAGATAATGCAATTTCGCAACCGGCAATGTAATTAGCATGCCGAATATCACTTGGAATGTGAATTGGGACGAAATCGTAAATAGATAAGACCATTTTACAATTTGGGGCCAAGTTAGAAGCAGAGCCTAAGGTGTAAATTATCGATAGTCCATATCTCGGAAACTATAAGAGATAATGCAATTTGGCAACCGGCAATGTAATTAGCATGCCGAATATTACTTGGAATGTGAATTGGAACGAAATCGCCAATAGATAAGACCATTTTACAATTTGGGCCCAAGTTAGAAGCAGAGCCTAAGGTGTAAATTATCGATAGTCCATATCTCGGAAACTATAAGAGATAATGCAATTTGGCAACCGGCAATGTAATTAGCATGCCGAATATTACTTGAAATGTGAATTGGAACGAAATCGCCAATAGATAAGACCATTTTACAATTTGGGCCCAAGTTAGAAGCAGAGCCTAAGGTGTAAATTATCGATAGTCCATATCTCGGAAACTATAAGAGATAATGCAATTTCGCAACCGGCAATGTAATTAGCATGCCGAATATTACTTGGAGTGTGAATTGGAACGAAATCGCCAATAGATAAGACCATTTTACAATTTGGGCCCAAGTTAGAAGCAGAGCCTAAGGTGTAAATTATCGATAGTCCATATCTCGGAAACTATAAGAGATAATGCAATTTGGCAACCGGCAATGTAATTAGCATGCCGAATATTACTTGGAATGTGAATTGGAACGAAATCGCCAATAGATAAGACCATTTTACAATTTGGGCCCAAGTTAGAAGCAGAGCCTAAGGTGTAAATTATCGATAGTCCATATCTCGGAAACTATAAGAGATAATGCAATTTGGCAACCGGCAATGTAATTAGCATGCCGAATATTACTTGGAATGTGAATTGGAACGAAATCGCCAATAGATAAGACCATTTTACAATTTGGGCCCAAGTTAGAAGCAGAGCCTAAGGTGTAAATTATCGATAGTCCATATCTCGGAAACTATAAGAGATAATGCAATTTGACAACCGGCAATGTAATTAGCATGCCGAATATTACTTGGAATGTGAATTGGAACGAAATCGCCAATAGATAAGACCATTTTACAATTTGGGCCCAAGTTAGAAGCAGAGCCTAAGGTGTAAATTATCGATAGTCCATATCTCGGAAACTATAAGAGATAATGCAATTTGGCAACCGGCAATGTAATTAGCATGCCGAATATTACTTGGAATGTGAATTGGAACGAAATCGCCAATAGATAAGACCATTTTACAATTTGGGCCCAAGTTAGAAGCAGAGCCTAAGGTGTAAATTATTGATAGTCCATATCTCGGAAACTATAAGAGATAATGCAATTTCGCAACCGGCAATGTAATTAGCATGCCGAATATCACTTGGAATGTGAATTGGGACGAAATCGCCAATAGATAAGACCATTTTACAATTTGGGCCCAAGTTAGAAGCAGAGCCTAAGATGTAAATTATCGATAGTCCATATCTCGGAAACTATAAGAGATAATGCAATTTGGCAACCGGCAATGTAATTAGCATGCCGAATATTACTTGGAATGTGAATTGGAACGAAATCGCCAATAGATAAGACCATTTTACAATTTGGGCCCAAGTTAGAAGCAGAGCCTAAGGTGTAAATTATCGATAGTCCATATCTCGGAAACTATAAGAGATAATGCAATTTGGCAACCGGCAATGTAATTAGCATGCCGAATATTACTTGGAATGTGAATTGGAACGAAATCGCCAATAGATAAGAATATTTTACAATTTGGGCCCAAGTTAGAAGCAGAGCCTAAGGTGTAAATTATCGATAGTCCATATCTCGGAAACTATAAGAGATAATGCAATTTGGCAACCGGCAATGTAATTAGCATGCCGAATATTACTTGGAATGTGAATTGGAACGAAATCGCCAATAGATAAGACCATTTTACAATTTGGGCCCAAGTTAGAAGCAGAGCCTAATGTGTAAATTATCGATAGTCCATATCTCGGAAACTATAAGAGATAATGCAATTTGGCAACCGGCAATGTAATTAGCATGCCGAATATTACTTGGAATGTGAATTGGAACGAAATCGCCAATAGATAAGACCATTTTACAATTTGGGCCCAAGTTAGAAGCAGAGCCTAAGGTGTAAATTATTGATAGTCCATATCTCGGAAACTATAAGAGATAATGCAATTTCGCAACCGGCAATGTAATTAGCATGCCGAATATCACTTGGAATGTGAATTGGGACGAAATCGTAAATAGATAAGACCATTTTACAATTTGGGGCCAAGTTAGAAGCAGAGCCTAAGGTGTAAATTATCGATAGTCCATATCTCGGAAACTATAAGAGATAATGCAATTTGGCAACCGGCAATGTAATTAGCATGCCGAATATTACTTGGATTGTGAATTGGAACGAAATCGCCAATAGATAAGACCATTTTACAATTTGGATCCAAGTTAGAAGCAGAGCCTAAGGTGTAATTTATTGATAGTCCATATCTCGGAAACTATAAGAGATAATGCAATTTCGCAACCGGCAATGTAATTAGCATGCCGAATATCATTTGGAATGTGAATTGGGACGAAATCGATAATAGATAAGACCATTTTACAATTTGGGCCCAAGTTAGAAGCAGAGCCTAAGGTGTAAATTATCGATAGTCCATATCTCGGAAACTATAAGAGATAATGCAATTTGGCAACCGGCAATGTAATTAGCATGCCGAATATTACTTGGAATGTGAAATGGAACGAAATCGCCAATAGATAAGACCATTTTACAATTTGGGCCCAAGTTAGAAGCAGAGCCTAAGGTGTAAATTATCGATAGTCCATATCTCGGAAACTATAAGAGATAATGCAATTTGGCAACCGGCAATGTAATTAGCATGCCGAATATTACTTGGAATGTGAATTGGAACGAAATCGCCAATAGATAAGACCATTTTACAATTTGGACCCAAGTTAGAAGCAGAGCCTAAGGTGTAAATTATTGATAGTCCATATCTCGGAAACTATAAGAGATAATGCAATTTCGCAACCGGCAATGTAATTAGCATGCCGAATATCACTTGGAATGTGAATTGGGACGAAATCGCCAATAGATAAGACCATTTTACAATTTGGGCCTAAGTTAGAAGCAGAGCCTAAGGTGTAAATTATCGATAGTCCATATCTCGGAAACTATAAGAGATAATGCAATTTGGCAACCGGCAATGTAATTAGCATGCCGAATATTACTTGGAATGTGAATTGGAACGAAATCGCCAATAGATAAGACCATTTTACAATTTGGGCCCAAGTTAGAAGCAGAGCCTAAGGTGTAAATTATCGATAGTCCATATCTCGGAAACTATAAGAGATAATGCAATTTGGCAACCGGCAATGTAATTAGCATGCCGAATATTACTTGGGATGTGAATTGGAACGAAATCGCTAATAGATAAGACCATTTTGCAATTTGGGAGCAAGTTAGAAGCAGAGCCTAAGGTGTAAATTATCGATAGTCCATATCTCGGAAACTATAAGAGATAATGCAATTTGGCAACCGGCAATGTAATTAGCATGCCGAATATTACTTGGAATGTGAATTGGAACGAAATCGCCAATAGATAAGGCCATTTTACAATTTGGGCCCAAGTTAGAAGGAGAGCCTAAGGTGTAAATTATTGATAGTCCATATCTCGGAAACTATAAGAGATAATGCAATTTCGCAACCGGCAATGTAATTAGCATGCCGAATATCACTTGGAATGTGAATTGGGACGAAATCGCCAATAGATAAGACCATTTTACAATTTGGGCCCAAGTTAGAAGCAGAGCCTAAGGTGTAAATTATCGACAGTCCATATCTCGGAAACTATAAGAGATAATGCAATTTGGCAACCGGCAATGTAATTAGCATGCCGAATATTACTTGGAATGTGAATTGGAACGAAATCGCCAATAGGTAAGACCATTTTACAATTTGGGCCCAAGTTAGAAGCAGAGCCTAAGGTGTAAATTATCGATAGTCCATATCTCGGAAACTATAAGAGATAATTCAATTTGGCAACCGGCAATGTAATTAGCATGCCGAATATTACTTGGAATGTGAATTGGAACGAAATCGCCAATAGATAAGACCATTTTACAATTTGGGCCCAAGTTAGAAGCAGAGCCTAAGGTGTAAATTATCGATAGTCCATATCTCGGAAACTATAAGAGATAATGCAATTTGGCAACCGGCAATGTAATTAGCATGCCGAATATTACTTGGAATGTGAATTGGAACGAAATCGCCAATAGATAAGACCATTTTACAATTTGGGCCCAAGTTAGAAGCAGAGCCTAAGGTGTAAATTATCGATAGTCCATATCTCGGAAACTATAAGAGATAATGCAATTTGGCAACCGGCAATGTAATTAGCATGCCGAATATTACTTGGAATGTGAAATGGAACGAAATCGCTAATAGTTAAGACCATTTTACAATTTGGGCCCAAGTTAGAAGCAGAGCCTAAGGTGTAAATTATCGATAGTCCATATCTCGGAAACTATAAGAGATAATGCAATTTGACAACCGGCAATGTAATTAGCATGCCGAATATTACTTGGAATGTGAATTGGAACGAAATCGCCAATAGATAAGACCATTTTACAATTTGGACCCAAGTTAGAAGCAGAGCCTAAGGTGTAAATTATTGATAGTCCATATCTCGGAAACTATAAGAGATAATGCAATTTGGCAACCGGCAATGTAATTAGCATGCCGAATATTACTTGGAATGTGAAATGGAACGAAATCGCCAATAGATAAGACCATTTTACAATTTGGGAGCTAGTTAGAAGCAGAGCCTAAGGTGTAAATTATCGATAATCCATATCTCGGAAACTATAAGAGATAATGCAATTTGGCAACCGGCAATGTAATTAGCATGCCGAATATTACTTGGAATGTGAACTGGAACGAAATCGCCAATAGATAAGACCATTTTACAATTTGGACCCAAGTTAGAAGCAGAGCCTAAGGTGTAAATTATTGATAGTCCATATCTCGGAAACTATAAGAGATAATGCAATTTCGCAACCGGCAATGTAATTAGCATGCCGAATATCACTTGGAATGTGAATTGGGACGAAATCGCCAATAGATAAGACCATTTTACAATTTGGGCCCAAGTTAGAAGCAGAGCCTAAGGTGTAAATTATCGATAGTCCATATCTCGGAAACTATAAGAGATAATGCAATTTGGTAACCGGCAATGTAATTAGCATGCCGAATATTACTTGGAATGTGAATTGGAACGAAATCGCCAATAGATAAGACCATTTTACAATTTGGGCCCAAGTTAGAAGCAGAGCCTAAGGTGTAAATTATCGATAGTCCATATCTCGGAAACTATAAGAGATAATGCAATTTGGCAACCGGCAATGTAATTAGCATGCCGAATATTACTTGGAATGTGAATTGGAACGAAATCGCCAATAGGTAAGACCATTTTACAATTTGGGCCCAAGTTAGAAGCAGAGCCTAAGGTGTAAATTATCGATAGTCCATATCTCGGAAACTATAAGAGATAATTCAATTTGGCAACCGGCAATGTAATTAGCATGCCGAATATTACTTGGAATGTGAATTGGAACGAAATCGCCAATAGATAAGACCATTTTACAATTTGGGCCCAAGTTAGAAGCAGAGCCTAAGGTGTAAATTATCGATAGTCCATATCTCGGAAACTATAAGAGATAATGCAATTTGGCAACCGGCAATGTAATTAGCATGCCGAATATTACTTGGAATGTTAATTGGAACGAAATCGCCAATAGATAAGACCATTTTACAATTTGGGCCCAAGTTAGAAGCAGAGCCTAAGGTGTAAATTATCGATAGTCCATATCTCGGAAACTATAAGAGATAATGCAATTTGGCAACCGGCAATGTAATTAGCATGCCGAATATTACTTGGAATGTGAATTGGAACGAAATCGCCAATAGATAAGGCCATTTTACAATTTGGGCCCAAGTTAGAAGCAGAGCCTATGGTGTAAATTATTGATAGTCCATATCTCGGAAACTATAAGAGTTAATGCAATTTGGCAGCCGGCAATATAATTAGCATGCCGAATATTACTTGGAATGTGAATTGGAACGAAATCGCCAATAGATAAGACCATTTTACAATTTGGGCCCAAGTTAGAAGCAGAGCCTAAGGTGTAAATTATCGATAGTCCATATCTCGGAAACTATAAGAGATAATGCAATTTGGCAACCGGCAATGTAATTAGCATGCCGAATATTACTTGGAATGTGAATTGGAACGAAATTGCCAATAGATAAGACCATTTTACAATTTGGGCCCAAGTTAGAATCAGAGCCTAAGGTGTAAATTATCGATAGTCCATATCTCAGAAACTATAAGAGATAATGCAATTTCGCAACCGGCAATGTAATTAGCATGCCGTATATTACTTGGAATGTGAATTGGGACGAAATCGCCAATAGATAAGGCCATTTTACAATTTGGGCCCAAGTTAGAAGCAGAGCCTAAGGTGTAAATTATCGATAGTCCATATCTCGGAAACTATAAGAGATAATGCAATTTGGCAACCGGCAATGTAATTAGCATGCCGAATATTACTTGGAATGTGAATTGGAACGAAATCGCCAATAGATAAGACCATTTTACAATTTGGGCCCAAGTTAGAAGCAGAGCCTAAGGTATAAATTATTGATAGTCCATATCTCGGAAACTATAAGAGATAATGCAATTTCGCAACCGGCAATGTAATTAGCATGCCGAATATTACTAGGAGTGTGAATTGGAACGAAATCGCCAATAGATAAGACCATTTTACAATTTGGGCCCAAGTTAGAAGCAGAGCCTAAGGTGTAAATTATCGATAGTCCATATCTCGGAAACTATAAGAGATAATGCAATTTGGCAACCGGCAATGTAATTAGCATGCCGAATATTACTTGGAATGTGAATTGGAACGAAATCGCCAATAGATAAGACCATTTTACAATTTGGGCCCAAGTTAGAAGCAGAGCCTAAGGTGTAAATTATCGATAGTCCATATCTCGGAAACTATAAGAGATAATGCAATTTGGCAACCGGCAATGCAATTAGCATGCCGAATATTACTTGGAATGTGAATTGGAACGATATCGCCAATAGATAAGACCATTTTACAATTTGGGCCCAAGTTAGAAGCAGAGCCTAAGGTGTAAATTATCGATAGTCCATATCTCGGAAACTATAAGAGATAATGCAATTTGGCAACCGGCAATGTAATTAGCATGCCGAATATTACTTGGAATGTGAATTGGAACGAAATCGCCAATAGATAAGACCATTTTACAATTTGGGCCCAAGTTAGAAGCACAGCCTAATGTGTAAATTATCGATAGTCCATATCTCGGAAACTATAAGAGATAATGCAATTTGGCAACCGGCAATGTAATTAGCATGCCGAATATTACTTGGAATGTGAATTGGAACGAAATCGCCAATAGATAAGACCATTTTACAATTTGGGCCCAAGTTAGAAGCAGAGCCTAAGGTGTAAATTATTGATAGTCCATATCTCGGAAACTATAAGAGATAATGCAATTTCGCAACCGGCAATGTAATTAGCATGCCAAATATTACTAGGAGTGTGAATTGGAACGAAATCGTCAATAGATAAGACCATTTTACAATTTGGGCCCAAGTTAGAAGCAGAGCCTAAGGTGTAAATTATCGATAGTCCATATCTCGGAAACTATAAGAGATAATGCAATTTGGCAACCGGCAATGTAATTAGCATGCCGAATATTACTTGGAATGTGAATTGGAACAAAATCGCCAATAGATAAGACCATTTTACAATTTGGGCCCAAGTTAGAAGCAGAGCCTAAGGTGTAAATTATCGATAGTCCATATCTCGGAAACTATAAGAGATAATGCAATTTGGCAACCGGCAATGTAATTAGCATGCCGAATATTACTTGGAATGTGAATTGGAACGAAATCGCCAATAGATAAGACCATTTTACAATTTGGGCCCAAGTTAGAAGCAGAGCCTAAGGTGTAAATTATCGATAGTCCATATCTCGGAAACTATAAGAGATAATGCAATTTGGCAACCGGCAATGTAATTAGCATGCCGAATATTACTTGGAATGTGAATTGGAACGAAATCGCCAATAGATAAGACCATTTTACAATTTGGGCCCAAGTTAGAAGCAGAGCCTAATGTGTAAATTATCGATAGTCCATATCTCGGAAACTATAAGAGATAATGCAATTTGGCAACCGGCAATGTAATTAGCATGCCGAATATTACTTGGAATGTGAATTGGAACGAAATCGCCAATAGATAAGACCATTTTACAATTTGGGCCCAAGTTAGAAGCAGAGCCTAAGGTGTAAATTATTGATAGTCCATATCTCGGAAACTATAAGAGATAATGCAATTTCGCAACCGGCAATGTAATTAGCATGCCGAATATCACTTGGAATGTGAATTGGGACGAAATCGCCAATAGATAAGACCATTTTACAATTTGGGCCCAAGTTAGAAGCAGAGCCTAAGGTGTAAATTATCGATAGTCCATATCTCGGAAACTATAAGAGATAATGCAATTTGGCAACCGGCAATGTAATTAGCATGCCGAATATTACTTGGAATGTGAATTGGAACGAAATCGCCAATAGATAAGACCATTTTACAATTTGGGCCCAAGTTAGAAGCAGAGCCTAAGGTGTAAATTATCGATAGGCCATATCTCGGAAACTATAAGAGATAATGCAATTTGGCAACCGGCAATGTAATTAGCATGCCGAATATTACTTGGATTGTGAATTGGAACGAAATCGCCAATAGGTGAGACCATTTTACAATTTGGGCCCAAGTTAGAAGCAGAGCCTAAGGTGTAAATTATCGATAGTCCATATCTCGGAAACTATAAGAGATAATGCAATTTGGCAACCGGCAATGTAATTAGCATGCCGAATATTACTTGGAATGTGAATTGGAACGAAATCGCCAATAGATAAGACCATTTTACAATTTGGGCCCAAGTTAGAAGCAGAGCCTAAGGTGTAAATTATCGATAGTCCATATCTCGGAAACTATAAGAGATAATGCAATTTGGCAACCGGCAATGTAATTAGCATGCCGAATATTACTTGGAATGTGAATTGGAACGAAATCGCCAATAGATAAGACCATTTTACAATTTGGGAGCAAGTTAGAAGCAGAGCCTAAGGTGTAAATTATCGATAGTCCATATCTCGGAAACTATAAGAGATAATGCAATTTGGCAACCGGCAATGTAATTAGCATGCCGAATATTACTTGGAATGTGAATTGGAACGAAATCGCCAATAGATAAGACCATTTTACAATTTGGGCCCAAGTTAGAAGCAGAGCCTATGGTGTAAATTATCGATAGCCTATATCTCGGAAACTATAAGAGATAATGCAATTTGGCAACCGGCAATGTAATTAGCATGCCCAATATTACTTGGAATGTGAATTGGAACGAAATCGCCAATAGATAAGACCTTTTTACAATTTGGGCCCAAGTTAGAAGCAGAGCCTAAGGTGTAAATTATCGATAGTCCATATCTCGGAAACTATAAGAGATAATTCAATTTGGCAACCGGCAATGTAATTAGCATGCCGAATATTACTTGGAATGTGAATTGGAACGAAATCGCCAATAGATAAGACCATTTTACAATTTGGGCCCAAGTTAGAAGCAGAGCCTAAGGTGTAAATTATCGATAGTCCATATCACGGAAACTATAAGAGATAATGCAATTTGGCAACCGGCAATGTAATTAGCATGCCGAATATTACTTGGAATGTGAATTGGAACGAAATCGCCAATAGATAAGACCATTTTACAATTTGGGAGCAAGTTAGAAGCAGAGCCTAAGGTGTAAATTATCGATAGTCCATATCTCGGAAACTATAAGAGATAATGCAATTTGGCAATCGGCAATGTAATTAGCATGCCGAATATTACTTGGAATGTGAATTGGAACGAAATCGCCAATAGATAAGACCATTTTACAATTTGGGCCCAAGTTAGAAGCAGAGCCTATGGTGTAAATTATCGATAGTCCATATCTCGGAAACTATAAGAGATAATGCAATTTGGAAACCGGCAATGTAATTAGCATGCCGAATATTACTTGGAATGTGAATTGGAACGAAATCGCCAATAGATAAGACCATTTTACAATTTGGGCCCAAGTTAGAAGCAGAGCCTAAGGTGTAAATTATCGATAGTCCATATCTCGGAAACTATAAGAGATAATGCAATTTGGCAACCGGCAATGTAATTAGCATGCCGAATATTACTTGGAATGTGAATTGGAACGAAATCGCCAATAGATAAGACCATTTTACAATTTGGGCCCAAGTTAGAAGCAGAGCCTAAGGTGTAAATTATCGATAGTCCATATCTCGGAAACTATAAGAGATAATGCAATTTGGCAAACGGCAATGTAATTAGCATGCCGAATATTACTTGGAATGTGAATTGGAACGAAATCGCCAATAGATAAGACCATTTTACAATTTGGGCCCAAGTTAGAAGCAGAGCCTAAGGTGTAAATTATTGATTGTCCATATCTCGGAAACTATAAGAGATAATGCAATTTCGCAACCGGCAATGTAATTAGCATGCCGAATATCACTTGGAATGTGAATTGGGACGAAATCGCCAATAGATAAGACCATTTTACAATTTGGGCCCAAGTTAGAAGCAGAGCCTAAGGTGTAAATTATCGATAGTCCATATCTCGGAAACTATAAGAGATAATGCAATTTGGCAACCGGCAATGTAATTAGCATGCCGAATATTACTTGGAATGTGAATTGGAACGAAATCGCCAATAGATAAGACCATTTTACAATTTGGGCCCAAGTTAGAAGCAGAGCCTAAGGTGTAAATTATCGATAGTCCATATCTCGGAAACTATAAGAGATAATGCAATTTCGCAACCGGCAATGTAATTAGCATACCGAATATTACTTGGAGTGTGAATTGGAACGAAATCGCCAATAGATAAGACCATTTTACAATTTGGGCCCAAGTTAGAAGCAGAGCCTAAGGTGTAAATAATCGATAGTCCATATCTCGGAAACTATAAGAGATAATGCAATTTGGCAACCGGCAATGTAATTAGCATGCCGAATATTACTTGGAATGTGAATTGGAACGAAATCGCCAATAGATAAGACCATTATACAATTTGGGCAAAAGTTAGAAGCAGAGCCTAAGGTGTAAATTATCGATAGTCCATATCTCGGAAACTATAAGAGATAATGCAATTTGGCAACCGGCAATGTAATTAGCATGCCGAATATTACTTGGAATGTGAATTGGAACGAAATCGCCAATAGATAAGACCATTTTACAATTTGGGCCCAAGTTAGAAGCAGAGCCTAAGGTGTAAATTATCGATAGTCCATATCTCGGAAACTATAAGAGATAATGCAATTTGGCAACCGGCAATGTAATTAGCATGCCGAATATTACTTGGAATGTGAATTGCAACTAAATCGCCAATAGATAAGACCATTTTACAATTTGGGTCCAAGTTAGAAGCAGAGCCTAAGGTGTAAATTATCGATAGTCCATATCTCGGAAACTATAAGAGATAATGCAATTTGGCAACCGGCAATGTAATTAGCATGCCGAATATTACTTGGAATGTGAATTGGAACGAAATCGCCAATAGATAAGACCATTTTACAATTTGGGCCCAAGTTAGAAGCAGAGCCTATGGTGTAAATTATCGATAGCCTATATCTCGGAAACTATAAGAGATAATGCAATTTGGCAACCGGCAATGTAATTAGCATGCCCAATATTACTTGGAATGTGAATTGGAACGAAATCGCCAATAGATAAGACCTTTTTACAATTTGGGCCCAAGTTAGAAGCAGAGCCTAAGGTGTAAATTATCGATAGTCCATATCTCGGAAACTATAAGAGATAATTCAATTTGGCAACCGGCAATGTAATTAGCATGCCGAATATTACTTGGAATGTGAATTGGAACGAAATCGCCAATAGATAAGACCATTTTACAATTTGGGCCCAAGTTAGAAGCAGAGCCTAAGGTGTAAATTATCGATAGTCCATATCACGGAAACTATAAGAGATAATGCAATTTGGCAACCGGCAATGTAATTAGCATGCCGAATATTACTTGGAATGTGAATTGGAACGAAATCGCCAATAGATAAGACCATTTTACAATTTGGGAGCAAGTTAGAAGCAGAGCCTAAGGTGTAAATTATCGATAGTCCATATCTCGGAAACTATAAGAGATAATGCAATTTGGCAATCGGCAATGTAATTAGCATGCCGAATATTACTTGGAATGTGAATTGGAACGAAATCGCCAATAGATAAGACCATTTTACAATTTGGGCCCAAGTTAGAAGCAGAGCCTATGGTGTAAATTATCGATAGTCCATATCTCGGAAACTATAAGAGATAATGCAATTTGGAAACCGGCAATGTAATTAGCATGCCGAATATTACTTGGAATGTGAATTGGAACGAAATCGCCAATAGATAAGACCATTTTACAATTTGGGCCCAAGTTAGAAGCAGAGCCTAAGGTGTAAATTATCGATAGTCCATATCTCGGAAACTATAAGAGATAATGCAATTTGGCAACCGGCAATGTAATTAGCATGCCGAATATTACTTGGAATGTGAATTGGAACGAAATCGCCAATAGATAAGACCATTTTACAATTTGGGCCCAAGTTAGAAGCAGAGCCTAAGGTGTAAATTATCGATAGTCCATATCTCGGAAACTATAAGAGATAATGCAATTTGGCAAACGGCAATGTAATTAGCATGCCGAATATTACTTGGAATGTGAATTGGAACGAAATCGCCAATAGATAAGACCATTTTACAATTTGGGCCCAAGTTAGAAGCAGAGCCTAAGGTGTAAATTATTGATTGTCCATATCTCGGAAACTATAAGAGATAATGCAATTTCGCAACCGGCAATGTAATTAGCATGCCGAATATCACTTGGAATGTGAATTGGGACGAAATCGCCAATAGATAAGACCATTTTACAATTTGGGCCCAAGTTAGAAGCAGAGCCTAAGGTGTAAATTATCGATAGTCCATATCTCGGAAACTATAAGAGATAATGCAATTTGGCAACCGGCAATGTAATTAGCATGCCGAATATTACTTGGAATGTGAATTGGAACGAAATCGCCAATAGATAAGACCATTTTACAATTTGGGCCCAAGTTAGAAGCAGAGCCTAAGGTGTAAATTATCGATAGTCCATATCTCGGAAACTATAAGAGATAATGCAATTTCGCAACCGGCAATGTAATTAGCATACCGAATATTACTTGGAGTGTGAATTGGAACGAAATCGCCAATAGATAAGACCATTTTACAATTTGGGCCCAAGTTAGAAGCAGAGCCTAAGGTGTAAATAATCGATAGTCCATATCTCGGAAACTATAAGAGATAATGCAATTTGGCAACCGGCAATGTAATTAGCATGCCGAATATTACTTGGAATGTGAATTGGAACGAAATCGCCAATAGATAAGACCATTATACAATTTGGGCAAAAGTTAGAAGCAGAGCCTAAGGTGTAAATTATCGATAGTCCATATCTCGGAAACTATAAGAGATAATGCAATTTGGCAACCGGCAATGTAATTAGCATGCCGAATATTACTTGGAATGTGAATTGGAACGAAATCGCCAATAGATAAGACCATTTTACAATTTGGGCCCAAGTTAGAAGCAGAGCCTAAGGTGTAAATTATCGATAGTCCATATCTCGGAAACTATAAGAGATAATGCAATTTGGCAACCGGCAATGTAATTAGCATGCCGAATATTACTTGGAATGTGAATTGCAACTAAATCGCCAATAGATAAGACCATTTTACAATTTGGGTCCAAGTTAGAAGCAGAGCCTAAGGTGTAAATTATCGATAGTCCATATCTCGGAAACTATAAGAGATAATGCAATTTGGCAACCGGCAATGTAATTAGCATGCCGAATATTACTTGGAATGTGAATTGGAACGAAATCGCCAATAGATAAGACCATTTTACAATTTGGGCCCAAGTTAGAAGCAGAGCCTAAGGTGTAAATTATTGATAGTCCATATCTCGGAAACTATAAGAGATAATGCAATTTCGCAACCGGCAATGTAATTAGCATGCCGAATATCACTTGGAATGTGAATTGGGACGAAATCGCCAATAGATAAGACCATTTTACAATTTGGGCCCAAGTTAGAAGCAGAGCCTAAGGTGTAATGTAATTAGCATGCCGAATATTACTTGGAATGTGAATTGGAACGAAATCGCCAATAGATAAGACCATTTTACAATTTGGGCCCAAGTTAGAAGCAGAGCCTAAGGTGTAAATTATCGATAGTCCATATCTCGGAAACTATAAGAGATAATGCAATTTGGCAACCGGCAATGTAATTAGCATGCCGAATATTACTTGGAATGTGAATTGGAACGAAATCGCCAATAGGTAAGACCATTTTACAATTTGGGCCCAAGTTAGAAGCAGAGCCTAAGGTGTAAATTATCGATAGTCCATATCTCGGAAACTATAAGAGATAATTCAATTTGGCAACCGGCAATGTAATTAGCATGCCGAATATTACTTGGAATGTGAATTGGAACGAAATCGCCAATAGATAAGACCATTTTACAATTTGGGCATAAGTTAGAAGCAGAGCCTAAGGTGTAAATTATCGATAGTCCATATATCGGAAAATATAAGAGATAATGCAATTTGGCAACCGGCAATGTAATTAGCAGGCCGAATATTACTTGGAATGTGAATTGGAACGAAATCGCCAATAGATAAGACCATTTTACAATTTGGGCCCAAGTTAGAAGCAGAGCCTAAGGTGTAAATTATCGATAGTCCATATCTCGGAAACTATAAGAGATAATGCAATTTGGCAACCGGCAATGTAATTAGCATGCCGAATATTACTTGGAATGGGAATTGGAACGAAATCGCCAATAGATAAGGCCATTTTACAATTTGGGCCCAAGTTAGAAGCAGAGCCTATGGTGTAAATTATTGATAGTACATATCTCGGAAACTATAAGAGTTAATGCAATTTGGCAACCGGCAATATAATTAGCATGCCGAATATTACTTGGAATGTGAATTGGAACGAAATCGCCAATAGATAAGACCATTTTACAATTTGGGCCCAAGTTAGAAGCAGAGCCTAAGGTGTAAATTATCGATAGTCCATATCTCGGAAACTATAAGAGATAATGCAATTTGGCAACCGGCAATGTAATTAGCATTCCGAATATTACTTGGAATGTGAATTGGAACGAAATTGCCAATAGATAAGACCATTTTACAATTTGGGCCCAAGTTAGAATCAGAGCCTAAGGTGTAAATTATCGATAGTCCATATCTCAGAAACTATAAGAGATAATGCAATTTCGCAACCGGCAATGTAATTAGCATGCCGAATATTACTTGGAATGTGAATTGGGACGAAATCGCCAATAGATAAGGCCATTTTACAATTTGGGCCCAAGTTAGAAGCAGAGCCTAAGGTGTAAATTATCGATAGTCCATATCTCGGAAACTATAAGAGATAATGCAATTTGGCAACCGGCAATGTAATTAGCATGCCGAATATTACTTGGAATGTGAATTGGAACGAAATCGCCAATAGATAAGACCATTTTACAATTTGGGCCCAAGTTAGAAGCAGAGCCTAAGGTGTAAATTATTGATAGTCCATATCTCGGAAACTATAAGAGATAATGCAATTTCGCAACCGGCAATGTAATTAGCATGCCGAATATTACTAGGAGTGTGAATTGGAACGAAATCGCCAATAGATAAGACCATTTTACAATTTGGGCCCAAGTTAGAAGCAGAGCCTAAGGTGTAAATTATCGATAGTCCATATCTCGGAAACTATAAGAGATAATGCAATTTGGCAACCGGCAATGTAATTAGCATGCCGAATATTACTTGGAATGTGAATTGGAACGAAATCGCCAATAGATAAGACCATTTTACAATTTGGGCCCAAGTTAGAAGCAGAGCCTAAGGTGTAAATTATCGATAGTCCATATCTCGGAAACTATAAGAGATAATGCAATTTGGCAACCGGCAATGTAATTAGCATGCCGAATATTACTTGGAATGTGAATTGGAACGATATCGCCAATAGATAAGACCATTTTACAATTTGGGCCCAAGTTAGAAGCAGAGCCTAAGGTGTAAATTATCGATAGTCCATATCTCGGAGACTATAAGAGATAATGCAATTTGGCAACCGGCAATGTAATTAGCATGCCGAATATTACTTGGAATGTGAATTGGAACGAAATCGCCAATAGATAAGACCATTTTACAATTTGGGCCCAAGTTAGAAGCACAGCCTAATGTGTAAATTATCGATAGTCCATATCTCGGAAACTATAAGAGATAATGCAATTTGGCAACCGGCAATGTAATTAGCATGCCGAATATTACTTGGAATGTGAATTGGAACGAAATCGCCAATAGATAAGACCATTTTACAATTTGGGCCCAAGTTAGAAGCAGAGCCTAAGGTGTAAATTATTGATAGTCCATATCTCGGAAACTATAAGAGATAATGCAATTTCGCAACCGGCAATGTAATTAGAATGCCGAATATTACTAGGAGTGTGAATTGGAACGAAATCGCCAATAGATAAGACCATTTTACAATTTGGGCCCAAGTTAGAAGCAGAGCCTAAGGTGTAAATTATCGATAGTCCATATCTCGGAAACTATAAGAGATAATGCAATTTGGCAACCGGCAATGTAATTAGCATGCCGAATATTACTTGGAATGTGAATTGGAACAAAATCGCCAATAGATAAGACCATTTTACAATTTGGGCCCAAGTTAGAAGCAGAGCCTAAGGTGTAAATTATCGATAGTCCATATCTCGGAAACTATAAGAGATAATGCAATTTGGCAACCGGCAATGTAATTAGCATGCCGAATATTACTTGGAATGTGAATTGGAACGAAATCGCCAATAGATAAGACCATTTTACAATTTGGGCCCAAGTTAGAAGCAGAGCCTAATGTGTAAATTATCGATAGTCCATATCTCGGAAACTATAAGAGATAATGCAATTTGGCAACCGGCAATGTAATTAGCATGCCGAATATTACTTGGAATGTGAATTGGAACGAAATCGCCAATAGATAAGACCATTTTACAATTTGGGCCCAAATTAGAAGCAGAGCCTAAGGTGTAAATTATTGATAGTCCATATCTCGGAAACTATAAGAGATAATGCAATTTCGCAACCGGCAATGTAATTAGCATGCCGAATATCACTTGGAATGTGAATTGGGACGAAATCGCCAATAGATAAGACCATTTTACAATTTGGGCCCAAGTTAGAAGCAGAGCCTAAGGTGTAAATTATCGATAGTCCATATCTCGGAAACTATAAGAGATAATGCAATTTGGCAACCGGCAATGTAATTAGCATGCCGAATATTACTTGGAATGTGAATTGGAACGAAATCGCCAATAGATAAGACCATTTTACAATTTGGGCCCAAGTTAGAAGCAGAGCCTAAGGTGTAAATTATCGATAGGCCATATCTCGGAAACTATAAGAGATAATGCAATTTGGCAACCGGCAATGTAATTAGCATGCCGAATATTACTTGGAATGTGAATTGGAACGAAATCGCCAATAGGTAAGACCATTTTACAATTTGGGCCCAAGTTAAAAGCAGAGCCTATGGTGTAAATTATCGATAGTCCATATCTCGGAAACTATAAGAGATAATGCAATTTGGCAACCGGCAATGTAATTAGCATGCCCAATATTACTTGGAATGTGAATTGGAACGAAATCGCCAATAGGTAAGACCATTTTACAATTTGGGCCCAAGTTAGAAGCAGAGCCTAAGGTGTAAATTATCGATAGTCCATATCTCGGAAACTATAAGAGATAATGCAATTTGGCAACCGGCAATGTAATTAGCATGCCGAATATTAATTGGAATGTGAATTGGAACGAAATCGCCAATAGATAAGACCATTTTATAATTTGGGCCCAAGTTAGAAGCAGAGCCTAAGGTGTAAATTATCGATAGTCCATATCTCGGAAACTATAAGAGATAATGCAATTTGGCAACCGGCAATGTAATTAGCATGCCGAATATTACTTGGAATGTGAATTGGAACGAAATCGCCAATAGGTAAGACCATTTTACAATTTGGGCCCAAGTTAAAAGCAGAGCCTATGGTGTAAATTATCGATAATCCATATCTCGGAAACTATAAGAGATAATGCAATTTGGCAACCGGCAATGTAATTAGCATGCCCAATATTACTTGGAATGTGAATTGGAACGAAATCGCCAATAGATAAGACCATTTTACAATTTGGGCCCAAGTTAGAAGCAGAGCCTAAGGTGTAAATTATCGATAGTCCATATCTCGGAAACTATAAGAGATAATTCAATTTGGCAACCGGCAATGTAATTAGCATGCCGAATATTACTTGGGATGTGAATTGGAACGAAATCGCCAATAGATAAGACCATTTTACAATTTGGGCCCAAGTTAGAAGCAGAGCCTAAGGTGTAAATCATCGATAGTCCATATCTCGGAAACTATAAGAGATAATGCAATTTGGCAACCGGCAATGTAATTAGCATGCCGAATATTACTTGGAATGTGAATTGGAACGAAATCGCCAATAGATAAGACCATTTTACAATTTGGGAGCAAGTTAGAAGCAGAGCCTAAGGTGTAAATTATCGATAGTCCATATCTCGGAAACTATAAGAGATAATGCAATTTCGCAACCGGCAATGTAATTAGCATGCCGAATATCACTTGGAATGTGAATTGGGACGAAATCGCCAATAGATAAGACCATTTTACAATTTGGGCCCAAGTTAGAAGCAGAGCCTAAGGTGTAAATTATCGATAGTCCATATCTCGGAAACTATAAGAGATAATGCAATTTGGCAACCGGCAATGTAATTAGCATGCCGAATATTACTTGGAATGTGAATTGGAACGAAATCGCCAATAGATAAGACCATTTTACAATTTGGGCCCAAGTTAGAAGCAGAGCCTAAAGTGTAAATTATCGATAGTCCATATCTCGGAAACTATAAGAGATAATGCAATTTGGCAACCGGCAATGTAATTAGCATGCCGAATATTACTTGGAATGTGAATTGGAACGGAATCGCCAATAGGTAAGACCATTTTACAATTTGTTCCCAAGTTAGAAGCAGAGCCTAAGGTGTAAATTATCGATAGTCCATATCTCGGAAACTATAAGAGATAATGCAATTTGGCAACCGGCAATGTAATTAGCATGCCGAATATTACTTGGAATGTGAATTGGAACGAAATCGCCAATAGATAAGACCATTTTACAATTTGGGCCCAAGTTAGAAGCAGGGCCTAAGGTGTAAATTATCGATAGTCCATATCTCGGAAACTATAAGAGATAATGCAATTTGGCAACCGGCAATGTAATTAGCATGCCGAATATTACTTGGAATGTGAATTGGAACAAAATCGCCAATAGATAAGACCATTTTACAATTTGGGCCCAAGTTAGAAGCAGAGCCTAAGGTGTAAATTATCGATAGTCCATATCTCGGAAACTATAAGAGATAATGCAATTTGGCAACCGGCAATGTAATTAGCATGCCGAATATTACTTGGAATGTGAATTGGAACGAAATCGCCAATAGATAAGACCATTTTACAATTTGGGCCCAAGTTAGAAGCAGAGCCTAAGGTGTAAATTATCGATAGTCCATATCTCGGAAACTATAAGAGATAATGCAATTTGGCAACCGGCAATGTAATTAGCATGCCGAATATTACTTGGAATGTGAATTGGAACGAAATCGCCAATAGAAAAGACCATTTTACAATTTGGGCCCAAGTTAGAAGCAGAGCCTAATGTGTAAATTATCGATAGTCCATATCTCGGAAACTATAAGAGATAATGCAATTTGGCAACCGGCAATGTAATTAGCATGCCGAATATTACTTGGAATGTGAATTGGAACGAAATCGCCAATAGATAAGACCATTTTACAATTTGGGCCCAAGTTAGAAGCAGAGCCTAAGGTGTAAATTATTGATAGTCCATATCTCGGAAACTATAAGAGATAATGCAATTTCGCAACCGGCAATGTAATTAGCATGCCGAATATCACTTGGAATGTGAATTGGGACGAAATCGCCAATAGATAAGACCATTTTACAATTTGGGCCCAAGTTAGAAGCAGAGCCTAAGGTGTAAATTATCGATAGTCCATATCTCGGAAACTATAAGAGATAATGCAATTTGGCAACCGGCAATGTAATTAGCATGCCGAATATTACTTGGAATGTGAATTGGAACGAAATCGCCAATAGATAAGACCATTTTACAATTTGGGCCCAAGTTAGAAGCAGAGCCTAAGGTGTAAATTATCGATAGGCCATATCTCGGAAACTATAAGAGATAATGCAATTTGGCAACCGGCAATGTAATTAGCATGCCGAATATTACTTGGATTGTGAATTGGAACGAAATCGCCAATAGGTGAGACCATTTTACAATTTGGGCCCAAGTTAGAAGCAGAGCCTAAGGTGTAAATTATCGATAGTCCATATCTCGGAAACTATAAGAGATAATTCAATTTGGCAACCGGCAATGTAATTAGCATGCCGAATATTACTTGGAATGTGAATTGGAACGAAATCGCCAATAGATAAGACCATTTTACAATTTGGGCCCAAGTTAGAAGCAGAGCCTAAGGTGTAAATTATCGATAGTCCATATCTCGGAAACTATAAGAGATAATGCAATTTGGCAACCGGCAATGTAATTAGCATGCCGAATATTACTTGGAATGTGAATTGGAACGAAATCGCCAATAGATAAGACCATTTTACAATTTGGGCCCAAGTTAGAAGCAGAGCCTAAGGTGTAAATTATCGAAAGTCCATATCTCGGAAACTATAAGAGATAATGCAATTTGGCAACCGGCAATGTAATTAGCATGCCGAATATTACTTGGAATGTGAATTGGAACGAAATCGCCAATAGATAAGACCATTTTACAATTTGGGAGCAAGTTAGAAGCAGAGCCTAAGGTGTAAATTATCGATAGTCCATATCTCGGAAACTATAAGAGATAATGCAATTTGGCAACCGGCAATGTAATTAGCATGCCGAATATTACTTGGAATGTGAATTGGAACGAAATCGCCAATAGATAAGACCATTTTACAATTTGGGCCCAAGTTAGAAGCAGAGCCTATGGTGTAAATTATCGATAGCCTATATCTCGGAAACTATAAGAGATAATGCAATTTGGCAACCGGCAATGTAATTAGCATGCCCAATATTACTTGGAATGCGAATTGGAACGAAATCGCCAATAGATAAGACCTTTTTACAATTTGGGCCCAAGTTAGAAGCAGAGCCTAAGGTGTAAATTATCGATAGTCCATATCTCGGAAACTATAAGAGATAATTCAATTTGGCAACCGGCAATGTAATTAGCATGCCGAATATTACTTGGAATGTGAATTGGAACGAAATCGCCAATAGATAAGACCATTTTACAATTTGGGCCCAAGTTAGAAGCAGAGCCTAAGGTGTAAATTATCGATAGTCCATATCACGGAAACTATAAGAGATAATGCAATTTGGCAACCGGCAATGTAATTAGCATGCCGAATATTACTTGGAATGTGAATTGGAACGAAATCGCCAATAGATAAGACCATTTTACAATTTGGGAGCAAGTTAGAAGCAGAGCCTAAGGTGTAAATTATCGATAGTCCATATCTCGGAAACTATAAGAGATAATGCAATTTGGCAATCGGCAATGTAATTAGCATGCCGAATATTACTTGGAATGTGAATTGGAACGAAATCGCCAATAGATAAGACCATTTTACAATTTGGGCCCAAGTTAGAAGCAGAGCCTAAGGTGTAAATTATCGATAGTCCATATCTCGGAAACTATAAGAGATAATGCAATTTCGCAACCGGCAATGTAATTAGCATACCGAATATTACTTGGAGTGTGAATTGGAACGAAATCGCCAATAGATAAGACCATTTTACAATTTGGGCCCAAGTTAGAAGCAGAGCCTAAGGTGTAAATTATCGATAGTCCATATCTCGGAAACTATAAGAGATAATGCAATTTGGCAACCGGCAATGTAATTAGCATGCCGAATATTACTTGGAATGTGAATTGGAACGAAATCGCCAATAGATAAGACCATTTTACAATTTGGGCCCAAGTTAGAAGCAGAGCCTAAGGTGTAAATTATCGGTAGTCCATATCTCGGAAACTATAAGAGATAATGCAATTTGGCAACCGGCAATGTAATTAGCATGCCGAATATTACTTGGAATGTGAATTGCAACTAAATCGCCAATAGATAAGACCATTTTACAATTTGGGTCCAAGTTAGAAGCAGAGCCTAAGGTGTAAATTATCGATAGTCCATATCTCGGAAACTATAAGAGATAATGCAATTTGGCAACCGGCAATGTAATTAGCATGCCGAATATTACTTGGAATGTGAATTGGAACGAAATCGCCAATAGATAAGACCATTTTACAATTTGGGCCCAAGTTAGAAGCAGAGCCTAAGGTGTAAATTATCGATAGTCCATATCTCGGAAACTATAAGAGATAATGCAATTTGGCAACCGGCAATGTAATTAGCATGCCGAATATTACTTGGAATGTGAATTGGAACGAAATCGCCAATAGATAAGACCATTTTACAATTTGGGCCCAAGTTAGAAGCAGAGCCTAAAGTGTAAATTATCGATAGTCCATATCTCGGAAACTATAAGAGATAATGCAATTTGGCAACCGGCAATGTAATTAGCATGCCGAATATTACTTGGAATGTGAATTGGAACGGAATCGCCAATAGGTAAGACCATTTTACAATTTGTTCCCAAGTTAGAAGCAGAGCCTAAGGTGTAAATTATCGATAGTCCATATCTCGGAAACTATAAGAGATAATGCAATTTGGCAACCGGCAATGTAATTAGCATGCCGAATATTACTTGGAATGTGAATTGGAACGAAATCGCCAATAGATAAGACCATTTTACAATTTGGGCCCAAGTTAGAAGCAGGGCCTAAGGTGTAAATTATCGATAGTCCATATCTCGGAAACTATAAGAGATAATGCAATTTGGCAACCGGCAATGTAATTAGCATGCCGAATATTACTTGGAATGTGAATTGGAACAAAATCGCCAATAGATAAGACCATTTTACAATTTGGGCCCAAGTTAGAAGCAGAGCCTAAGGTGTAAATTATCGATAGTCCATATCTCGGAAACTATAAGAGATAATGCAATTTGGCAACCGGCAATGTAATTAGCATGCCGAATATTACTTGGAATGTGAATTGGAACGAAATCGCCAATAGATAAGACCATTTTACAATTTGGGCCCAAGTTAGAAGCAGAGCCTAAGGTGTAAATTATCGATAGTCCATATCTCGGAAACTATAAGAGATAATGCAATTTGGCAACCGGCAATGTAATTAGCATGCCGAATATTACTTGGAATGTGAATTGGAACGAAATCGCCAATAGAAAAGACCATTTTACAATTTGGGCCCAAGTTAGAAGCAGAGCCTAATGTGTAAATTATCGATAGTCCATATCTCGGAAACTATAAGAGATAATGCAATTTGGCAACCGGCAATGTAATTAGCATGCCGAATATTACTTGGAATGTGAATTGGAACGAAATCGCCAATAGATAAGACCATTTTACAATTTGGGCCCAAGTTAGAAGCAGAGCCTAAGGTGTAAATTATTGATAGTCCATATCTCGGAAACTATAAGAGATAATGCAATTTCGCAACCGGCAATGTAATTAGCATGCCGAATATCACTTGGAATGTGAATTGGGACGAAATCGCCAATAGATAAGACCATTTTACAATTTGGGCCCAAGTTAGAAGCAGAGCCTAAGGTGTAAATTATCGATAGTCCATATCTCGGAAACTATAAGAGATAATGCAATTTGGCAACCGGCAATGTAATTAGCATGCCGAATATTACTTGGAATGTGAATTGGAACGAAATCGCCAATAGATAAGACCATTTTACAATTTGGGCCCAAGTTAGAAGCAGAGCCTAAGGTGTAAATTATCGATAGGCCATATCTCGGAAACTATAAGAGATAATGCAATTTGGCAACCGGCAATGTAATTAGCATGCCGAATATTACTTGGATTGTGAATTGGAACGAAATCGCCAATAGGTGAGACCATTTTACAATTTGGGCCCAAGTTAGAAGCAGAGCCTAAGGTGTAAATTATCGATAGTCCATATCTCGGAAACTATAAGAGATAATTCAATTTGGCAACCGGCAATGTAATTAGCATGCCGAATATTACTTGGAATGTGAATTGGAACGAAATCGCCAATAGATAAGACCATTTTACAATTTGGGCCCAAGTTAGAAGCAGAGCCTAAGGTGTAAATTATCGATAGTCCATATCTCGGAAACTATAAGAGATAATGCAATTTGGCAACCGGCAATGTAATTAGCATGCCGAATATTACTTGGAATGTGAATTGGAACGAAATCGCCAATAGATAAGACCATTTTACAATTTGGGCCCAAGTTAGAAGCAGAGCCTAAGGTGTAAATTATCGAAAGTCCATATCTCGGAAACTATAAGAGATAATGCAATTTGGCAACCGGCAATGTAATTAGCATGCCGAATATTACTTGGAATGTGAATTGGAACGAAATCGCCAATAGATAAGACCATTTTACAATTTGGGAGCAAGTTAGAAGCAGAGCCTAAGGTGTAAATTATCGATAGTCCATATCTCGGAAACTATAAGAGATAATGCAATTTGGCAACCGGCAATGTAATTAGCATGCCGAATATTACTTGGAATGTGAATTGGAACGAAATCGCCAATAGATAAGACCATTTTACAATTTGGGCCCAAGTTAGAAGCAGAGCCTATGGTGTAAATTATCGATAGCCTATATCTCGGAAACTATAAGAGATAATGCAATTTGGCAACCGGCAATGTAATTAGCATGCCCAATATTACTTGGAATGCGAATTGGAACGAAATCGCCAATAGATAAGACCTTTTTACAATTTGGGCCCAAGTTAGAAGCAGAGCCTAAGGTGTAAATTATCGATAGTCCATATCTCGGAAACTATAAGAGATAATTCAATTTGGCAACCGGCAATGTAATTAGCATGCCGAATATTACTTGGAATGTGAATTGGAACGAAATCGCCAATAGATAAGACCATTTTACAATTTGGGCCCAAGTTAGAAGCAGAGCCTAAGGTGTAAATTATCGATAGTCCATATCACGGAAACTATAAGAGATAATGCAATTTGGCAACCGGCAATGTAATTAGCATGCCGAATATTACTTGGAATGTGAATTGGAACGAAATCGCCAATAGATAAGACCATTTTACAATTTGGGAGCAAGTTAGAAGCAGAGCCTAAGGTGTAAATTATCGATAGTCCATATCTCGGAAACTATAAGAGATAATGCAATTTGGCAATCGGCAATGTAATTAGCATGCCGAATATTACTTGGAATGTGAATTGGAACGAAATCGCCAATAGATAAGACCATTTTACAATTTGGGCCCAAGTTAGAAGCAGAGCCTATGGTGTAAATTATCGATAGTCCATATCTCGGAAACTATAAGAGATAATGCAATTTGGCAACCGGCAATGTAATTAGCATGCCGAATATTACTTGGAATGTGAATTGGAACGAAATCGCCAATAGATAAGACCATTTTACAATTTGGGCCCAAGTTAGAAGCAGAGCCTAAGGTGTAAATTATCGATAGTCCATATTTCGGAAACTATAAGAGATAATGCAATTTGGCAACCGGCAATGTAATTAGCATGCCGAATATTACTTGGAATGTGAATTGGAACGAAATCGCCAATAGATAAGACCATTTTACAATTTGGGCCCAAGTTAGAAGCAGAGCCTAAGGTGTAAATTATCGATAGTCCATATCTCGGAAACTATAAGAGATAATGCAATTTGGCAAACGGCAATGTAATTAGCATGCCGAATATTACTTGGAATGTGAATTGGAACGAAATCGCCAATAGATAAGACCATTTTACAATTTGGGCCCAAGTTAGAAGCAGAGCCTAAGGTGTAAATTATTGATTGTTCATATCTCGGAAACTATAAGAGATAATGCAATTTCGCAACCGGCAATGTAATTAGCATGCCGAATATCACTTGGAATGTGAATTGGGACGAAATCGCCAATAGATAAGACCATTTTACAATTTGGGCCCAAGTTAGAAGCAGAGCCTAAGGTGTAAATTATCGATAGTCCATATCTCGGAAACTATAAGAGATAATGCAATTTGGCAACCGGCAATGTAATTAGCATGCCGAATATTACTTGGAATGTGAATTGGAACGAAATCGCCAATAGATAAGACCATTTTACAATTTGGGCCCAAGTTAGAAGCAGAGCCTAAGGTGTAAATTATCGATAGTCCATATCTCGGAAACTATAAGAGATAATGCAATTTCGCAACCGGCAATGTAATTAGCATACCGAATATTACTTGGAGTGTGAATTGGAACGAAATCGCCAATAGATAAGACCATTTTACAATTTGGGCCCAAGTTAGAAGCAGAGCCTAAGGTGTAAATTATCGATAGTCCATATCTCGGAAACTATAAGAGATAATGCAATTTCGCAACCGGCAATGTAATTAGCATGCCGAATATTACTTGGAATGTGAATTGGAACGAAATCGCCAATAGATAAGACCATTTTACAATTTGGGCCCAAGTTAGAAGCAGAGCCTAAGGTGTAAATTATCGGTAGTCCATATCTCGGAAACTATAAGAGATAATGCAATTTGGCAACCGGCAATGTAATTAGCATGCCGAATATTACTTGGAATGTGAATTGCAACTAAATCGCCAATAGATAAGACCATTTTACAATTTGGGTCCAAGTTAGAAGCAGAGCCTAAGGTGTAAATTATCGATAGTCCATATCTCGGAAACTATAAGAGATAATGCAATTTGGCAACCGGCAATGTAATTAGCATGCCGAATATTACTTGGAATGTGAATTGGAACGAAATCGCCAATAGATAAGACCATTTTACAATTTGGGCCCAAGTTAGAAGCAGAGCCTAAGGTGTAAATTATTGATAGTCCATATCTCGGAAACTATAAGAGATAATGCAATTTCGCAACCGGCAATGTAATTAGCATGCCGAATATCACTTGGAATGTGAATTGGGACGAAATCGCCAATAGATAAGACCATTTTACAATTTGGGCCCAAGTTAGAAGCAGAGCCTAAGGTGTAAATTATCGATAGTCCATATCTCGGAAACTATAAGAGATAATGCAATTTGGTAACCGGCAATGTAATTAGCATGCCGAATATTACTTGGAATGTGAATTGGAACGAAATCGCCAATAGATAAGACCATTTTACAATTTGGGCCCAAGTTAGAAGCAGAGCCTAAGGTGTAAATTATCGATAGTCCATATCTCGGAAACTATAAGAGATAATGCAATTTGGCAACCGGCAATGTAATTAGCATGCCGAATATTACTTGGAATGTGAATTGGAACGAAATCGCCAATAGGTAAGACCATTTTACAATTTGGGCCCAAGTTAGAAGCAGAGCCTAAGGTGTAAATTATCGATAGTCCATATCTCGGAAACTATAAGAGATAATGCAATTTGGCAACCGGCAATGTAATTAGCATGCCGAATATTACTTGGAATGTGAATTGGAACGAAATCGCCAATAGATAAGACCATTTTACAATTTGGGCCCAAGTTAGAAGCAGAGCCTAAGGTGTAAATTATCGATAGTCCATATCTCGGAAACTATAAGAGATAATGCAATTTCGCAACCGGCAATGTAATTAGCATACCGAATATTACTTGGAGTGTGAATTGGAACGAAATCGCCAATAGATAAGACCATTTTACAATTTGGGCCCAAGTTGGAAGCAGAGCCTAAGGTGTAAATTATCGATAGTCCATATCTCGGAAACTATAAGAGATAATGCAATTTGGCAACCGGCAATGTAATTAGCATGCCGAATATTACTTGGAATGTGAATTGGAACGAAATCGCCAATAGATAAGACCATTTTACAATTTGGGCCCAAGTTAGAAGCAGAGCCTAAGGTGTAAATTATCGGTAGTCCATATCTCGGAAACTATAAGAGATAATGCAATTTGGCAACCGGCAATGTAATTAGCATGCCGAATATTACTTGGAATGGGAATTGGAACGAAATCGCCAATAGATAAGGCCATTTTACAATTTGGGCCCAAGTTAGAAGCAGAGCCTATGGTGTAAATTATTGATAGTCCATATCTCGGAAACTATAAGAGTTAATGCAATTTGGCAACCGGCAATATAATTAGCATGCCGAATATTACTTGGAATGTGAATTGGAACGAAATCGCCAATAGATAAGACCATTTTACAATTTGGGCCCAAGTTAGAAGCAGAGCCTAAGGTGTAAATTATCGATAGTCCATATCTCGGAAACTATAAGAGATAATGCAATTTGGCAACCGGCAATGTAATTAGCATGCCGAATATTACTTGGAATGTGAATTGGAACGAAATTGCCAATAGATAAGACCATTTTACAATTTGGGCCCAAGTTAGAATCAGAGCCTAAGGTGTAAATTATCGATAGTCCATATCTCAGAAACTATAAGAGATAATGCAATTTCGCAACCGGCAATGTAATTAGCATGCCGAATATTACTTGGAATGTGAATTGGGACGAAATCGCCAATAGATAAGGCCATTTTACAATTTGGGCCCAAGTTAGAAGCAGAGCCTAAGGTGTAAATTATCGATAGTCCATATCTCGGAAACTATAAGAGATAATGCAATTTGGCAACCGGCAATGTAATTAGCATGCCGAATATTACTTGGAATGTGAATTGGAACGAAATCGCCAATAGATAAGGCCATTTTACAATTTGGGCCCAAGTTAGAAGCAGAGCCTAAGGTGTAAATTATTGATAGTCCATATCTCGGAAACTATAAGAGATAATGCAATTTCGCAACCGGCAATGTAATTAGCATGCCGAATATTACTAGGAGTGTGAATTGGAACGAAATCGCCAATAGATAAGACCATTTTACAATTTGGGCCCAAGTTAGAAGCAGAGCCTAAGGTGTAAATTATCGATAGTCCATATCTCGGAAACTATAAGAGATAATGCAATTTGGCAACCGGCAATGTAATTAGCATGCCGAATATTACTTGGAATGTGAATTGGAACGAAATCGCCAATAGATAAGACCATTTTACAATTTGGGCCCAAGTTAGAAGCAGAGCCTAAGGTGTAAATTATCGATAGTCCATATCTCGGAAACTATAAGAGATAATGCAATTTGGCAACCGGCAATGTAATTAGCATGCCGAATATTACTTGGAATGTGAATTGGAACGATATCGCCAATAGATAAGACCATTTTACAATTTGGGCCCAAGTTAGAAGCAGAGCCTAAGGTGTAAATTATCGATAGTCCATATCTCGGAAACTATAAGAGATAATGCAATTTGGCAACCGGCAATGTAATTAGCATGCCGAATATTACTTGGAATGTGAATTGGAACGAAATCGCCAATAGATAAGACCATTTTACAATTTGGGCCCAAGTTAGAAGCACAGCCTAATGTGTAAATTATCGATAGTCCATATCTCGGAAACTATAAGAGATAATGCAATTTGGCAACCGGCAATGTAATTAGCATGCCGAATATTACTTGGAATGTGAATTGGAACGAAATCGCCAATAGATAAGACCATTTTACAATTTGGGCCCAAGTTAGAAGCAGAGCCTAAGGTGTAAATTATTGATAGTCCATATCTCGGAAACTATAAGAGATAATGCAATTTCGCAACCGGCAATGTAATTAGAATGCCGAATATTACTAGGAGTGTGAATTGGAACGAAATCGCCAATAGATAAGACCATTTTACAATTTGGGCCCAAGTTAGAAGCAGAGCCTAAGGTGTAAATTATCGATAGTCCATATCTCGGAAACTATAAGAGATAATGCAATTTGGCAACCGGCAATGTAATTAGCATGCCGAATATTACTTGGAATGTGAATAGGAACAAAATCGCCAATAGATAAGACCATTTTACAATTTGGGCCCAAGTTAGAAGCAGAGCCTAAGGTGTAAATTATCGATAGTCCATATCTCGGAAACTATAAGAGATAATGCAATTTGGCAACCGGCAATGTAATTAGCATGCCGAATATTACTTGGAATGTGAATTGGAACGAAATCGCCAATAGATAAGACCATTTTACAATTTGGGCCCAAGTTAGAAGCAGAGCCTTATGTGTAAATTATCGATAGTCCATATCTCGGAAACTATAAGAGATAATGCAATTTGGCAACCGGCAATGTAATTAGCATGCCGAATATTACTTGGAATGTGAATTGGAACGAAATCGCCAATAGATAAGACCATTTTACAATTTGGGCCCAAATTAGAAGCAGAGCCTAAGGTGTAAATTATTGATAGTCCATATCTCGGAAACTATAAGAGATAATGCAATTTCGCAACCGGCAATGTAATTAGCATGCCGAATATCACTTGGAATGTGAATTGGGACGAAATCGCCAATAGATAAGACCATTTTACAATTTGGGCCCAAGTTAGAAGCAGAGCCTAAGGTGTAAATTATCGATAGTCCATATCTCGGAAACTATAAGAGATAATGCAATTTGGCAACCGGCAATGTAATTAGCATGCCGAATATTACTTGGAATGTGAATTGGAACGAAATCGCCAATAGATAAGACCATTTTACAATTTGGGCCCAAGTTAGAAGCAGAGCCTAAGGTGTAAATTATCGATAGGCCATATCTCGGAAACTATAAGAGATAATGCAATTTGGCAACCGGCAATGTAATTAGCATGCCGAATATTACTTGGAATGTGAATTGGAACGAAATCGCCAATAGATAAGACCATTTTACAATTTGGGCCCAAGTTAGAAGCAGAGCCTAAGGTGTAAATTATCGATAGTCCATATCTCGGAAACTATAAGAGATAATGCAATTTGGCAACCGGCAATGTAATTAGCATGCCGAATATTAATTGGAATGTGAATTGGAACGAAATCGCCAATAGATAAGACCATTTTATAATTTGGGCCCAAGTTAGAAGCAGAGCCTAAGGTGTAAATTATCGATAGTCCATATCTCGGAAACTATAAGAGATAATGCAATTTGGCAACCGGCAATGTAATTAGCATGCCGAATATTACTTGGAATGTGAATTGGAACGAAATCGCCAATAGGTAAGACCATTTTACAATTTGGGCCCAAGTTAAAAGCAGAGCCTATGGTGTAAATTATCGATAGTCCATATCTCGGAAACTATAAGAGATAATGCAATTTGGCAACCGGCAATGTAATTAGCATGCCCAATATTACTTGGAATGTGAATTGGAACGAAATCGCCAATAGATAAGACCATTTTACAATTTGGGCCCAAATTAGAAGCAGAGCCTAAGGTGTAAATTATCGATAGTCCATATCTCGGAAACTATAAGAGATAATTCAATTTGGCAACCGGCAATGTAATTAGCATGCCGAATATTACTTGGAATGTGAATTGGAACGAAATCGCCAATAGATAAGACCATTTTACAATTTGGGCCCAAGTTAGAAGCAGAGCCTAAGGTGTAAATCATCGATAGTCCATATCTCGGAAACTATAAGAGATAATGCAATTTGGCAACCGGCAATGTAATTAGCATGCCGAATATTACTTGGAATGTGAATTGGAACGAAATCGCCAATAGATAAGACCATTTTACAATTTGGGAGCAAGTTAGAAGCAGAGCCTAAGGTGTAAATAATCGATAGTCCATATCTCGGAAACTATAAGAGATAATGCAATTTCGCAACCGGCAATGTAATTAGCATGCCGAATATCACTTGGAATGTGAATTGGGACGAAATCGCCAATAGATAAGACCATTTTACAATTTGGGCCCAAGTTAGAAGCAGAGCCTAAGGTGTAAATTATCGATAGTCCATATCTCGGAAACTATAAGAGATAATGCAATTTGGCAACCGGCAATGTAATTAGCATGCCGAATATTACTTGGAATGTGAATTGGAACGAAATCGCCAATAGATAAGACCATTTTACAATTTGGGCCCAAGTTAGAAGCAGAGCCTAAAGTGTAAATTATCGATAGTCCATATCTCGGAAACTATAAGAGATAATGCAATTTGGCAACCGGCAATGTAATTAGCATGCCGAATATTACTTGGAATGTGAATTGGAACGGAATCGCCAATAGGTAAGACCATTTTACAATTTGTTCCCAAGTTAGAAGCAGAGCCTAAGGTGTAAATTATCGATAGTCCATATCTCGGAAACTATAAGAGATAATGCAATTTGGCAACCGGCAATGTAATTAGCATGCCGAATATTACTTGGAATGTGAATTGGAACGAAATCGCCAATAGATAAGACCATTTTACAATTTGGGCCCAAGTTAGAAGCAGAGCCTAAGGTGTAAATTATCGATAGTCCATATCTCGGAAACTATAAGAGATAATGCAATTTCGCAACCGGCAATGTAATTAGCATGCCGAATATTACTTGGAGTGTGAATTGGAACGAAATCGCCAATAGATAAGACCATTTTACAATTTGGGCCCAAGTTAGAAGCAGAGCCTAAGGTGTAAATTATCGATAGTCCATATCTCGGAAACTATAAGAGATAATGCAATTTGGCAACCGGCAATGTAATTAGCATGCCGAATATTACTTGGAATGTGAATTGGAACGAAATCGCCAATAGATAAGACCATTTTACAATTTGGGCCCAAGTTAGAAGCAGAGCCTAAGGTGTAAATTATCGATAGTCCATATCTCGGAAACTATAAGAGATAATGCTATTTGGCAACCGGCAATGTAATTAGCATGCCGAATATTACTTGGAATGTGAATTGGAACGAAATCGCCAATAGATAAGACCATTTTACAATTTGGGCCCAAGTTAGAAGCAGAGCCTAAGGTGTAAATTATCGATAGTCCATATCTCGGAAACTATAAGAGATAATTCAATTTGGCAACCGGCAATGTAATTAGCATGCCGAATATTACTTGGAATGTGTATTGGAACGAAATCGCCAATAGATAAGACCATTTTACAATTTGGGCCCAAGTTAGAAGCAGAGCCTAAGGTGTAAATTATCGATAGTCCATATCTCGGAAACTATAAGAGATAATGCAATTTGGCAACCGGCAATGTAATTAGCATGCCGAATATTACTTGGAATGTGAATTGGAACGAAATCGCCAATAGATAAGACCATTTTACAATTTGGGAGCAAGTTAGAAGCAGAGCCTAAAGTGTAAATTATCGATAGTCCATATCTCGGAAACTATAAGAGATAATGCAATTTCGCAACCGGCAATGTAATTAGAATGCCGAATATCACTTGGAATGTGTATTGGGACGAAATCGCCAATAGATAAGACCATTTTACAATTTGGGCCCAAGTTAGAAGCAGAGCCTAAGGTGTAAATTATCGATAGTCCATATCTCGGAAACTATAAGAGATAATGCAATTTGGCAACCGGCAATGTAATTAGCATGCCGAATATTACTTGGAATGTGAATTGGAACGAAATCGCCAATAGATAAGACCATTTTACAATTTGGGCCCAAGTTAGAAGCAGAGCCTAAGGTGTAAATTATCGATAGTCCATATCTCGGAAACTATAAGAGATAATGCAATTTCGCAACCGGCAATGTAATTAGCATGCCGAATATTACTTGGAGTGTGAATTGGAACGAAATCGCCAATAGATAAGACCATTTTACAATTTGGGCCCAAGTTAGAAGCAGAGCCTAAGGTGTAAATTATCGATAGTCCATATCTCGGAAACTATAAGAGATAATGCAATTTGGCAACCGGCAATGTAATTAGCATGCCGAATATTACTTGGAATGTGAATTGGAACGAAATCGCCAATAGATAAGACCATTTTACAATTTGGGCCCAAGTTAGAAGCAGAGCCTAAGGTGTAAATTATCGATAGTCCATATCTCGGAAACTATAAGAGATAATGCTATTTGGCAACCGGCAATGTAATTAGCATGCCGAATATTACTTGGAATGTGAATTGGAACGAAATCGCCAATAGATAAGACCATTTTACAATTTGGGCCCAAGTTAGAAGCAGAGCCTAAGGTGTAAATTATCGATAGTCCATATCTCGGAAACTATAAGAGATAATTCAATTTGGCAACCGGCAATGTAATTAGCATGCCGAATATTACTTGGAATGTGTATTGGAACGAAATCGCCAATAGATAAGACCATTTTACAATTTGGGCCCAAGTTAGAAGCAGAGCCTAAGGTGTAAATTATCGATAGTCCATATCTCGGAAACTATAAGAGATAATGCAATTTGGCAACCGGCAATGTAATTAGCATGCCGAATATTACTTGGAATGTGAATTGGAACGAAATCGCCAATAGATAAGACCATTTTACAATTTGGGAGCAAGTTAGAAGCAGAGCCTAAAGTGTAAATTATCGATAGTCCATATCTCGGAAACTATAAGAGATAATGCAATTTCGCAACCGGCAATGTAATTAGAATGCCGAATATCACTTGGAATGTGAATTGGGACGAAATCGCCAATAGATAAGACCATTTTACAATTTGGGCCCAAGTTAGAAGCAGAGCCTAAGGTGTAAATTATCGATAGTCCATATCTCGGAAACTATAAGAGATAATGCAATTTGGCAACCGGCAATGTAATTAGCATGCCGAATATTACTTGGAATGTGAATTGGAACGAAATCGCCAATAGATAAGACCATTTTACAATTTGGGCCCAAGTTAGAAGCAGAGCCTAAGGTGTAAATTATCGATAGTCCATATCTCGGAAACTATAAGAGATAATGCAATTTGGCAACCGGCAATGTAATTAGCATGCCTAATATTACTTGGAATGTGAATTGGAACGGAATCGCCAATAGGTAAGACCATTTTACAATTTGGGCCCAAGTTAGAAGCAGAGCCTAAGGTGTAAATTATCGATAGTCCATATCTCGGAAACTATAAGAGATAATGCAATTTGGCAAGCGGCAATGTAATTAGCATGCCGAATATTACTTGGAATGTGAATTGGAACGAAATCGCCAATAGATAAGACCATTTTACAATTTGGGCCCAAGTTAGAAGCAGAGCTTAAGGTGTAAATTATCGATAGTCCATATCTCGGAAACTATAAGAGATAATGCAATTTCGCAACCGGCAATGTAATTAGCATGCCGAATATTACTTGGAGTGTGAATTGGAACGAAATCGCCAATAGATAAGACCATTTTACAATTTGGGCCCAAGTTAGAAGCAGAGCCTAAGGTGTAAATTATCGATAGTCCATATCTCGGAAACTATAAGAGATAATGCAATTTGGCAACCGGCAATGTAATTAGCATGCCGAATATTACTTGGAATGTGAATTGGAACGAAATCGCCAATAGATAAGACCATTTTACAATTTGGGCCCAAGTTAGAAGCAGAGCCTAAGGTGTAAATTATCGATAGTCCATATCTCGGAAACTATAAGAGATAATGCAATTTGGCAACTGGCAATGTAATTAGCATGCCGAATATTACTTGGAATGTGAATTGCAACTATATCGCCAATAGATAAGACCATTTTACAATTTGGGCCCAAGTTAGAAGCAGAGCCTAAGGTGTAAATTATCGATAGTCCATATCTCGGAAACTATAAGAGATAATGCAATTTGGCAACCGGCAATGTAATTAGCATGCCGAATATTACTTGGAATGTGAATTGGAACGAAATCGCCAATAGATAAGACCATTTTACAATTTGGGCCCAAGTTAGAAGCAGAGCATAAGGTGTAAATTATCGATAGTCCATATCTCGGAAACTATAAGAGATAATGCAATTTGGCAACCGGCAATGTAATTAGCATGCCGAATATTACTTGGAATGTGAATTGGAACGAAATTGCCAATAGATAAGACCATTTTACAATTTGGGCCCAAGTTAGAAGCAGAGCCTAAGGTGTAAATTATCGATAGTCCATATCTCTGAAACTATAAGAGATAATGCAATTTCGCAACCGGCAATGTAATTAGCATGTCGAATATTACTTGGAATGTGAATTGGGACGAAATCGCCAATAGATAAGGCCATTTTACAATTTGGGCCCAAGTTAGAAGCAGAGCCTAAGGTGTAAATTATCGATAGTCCATATCTCGGAAACTATAAGAGATAATGCAATTTGGCAACCGGCAATGTAATTAGCATGCCGAATATTACTTGGAATGTGAATTGGAACGAAATCGCCAATAGATAAGGCCATTTTACAATTTGGGCCCAAGTTAGAAGCAGAGCTTAAGGTGTAAATTATTGATAGTCCATATCTCGGAAACTATAAGAGATAATGCAATTTGGCAACCGGCAATGTAATTAGCATGCCGAATATTACTTGGAATGTGAATTGGAACGAAATCGCCAATAGATAAGACCATTTTACAATTTGGGCCCAAGTTAGAAGCAGAGCCTAAGGTGTAAATTATTGATAGTCCATATCTCGGAAACTATAAGAGATAATGCAATTTCGCAACCGGCAATGTAACTAGCATGCCGAATATTACTTGGAATGTGAATTGGAACGAAATCGCCAATAGATAAGACCATTTTACAATTCTGGCCCAAGTTAGAAGCAGAGCCAATATTGCAAGATGTCGATAGTCCATATCTCGGAAACTATAAGAGATAATGCAATTTGGCAATCGGCAACGTAATTAGCATGCCGAATATTGCTTGGAATGTGAATTACAACAAAATCGCTAATTTATAAGACCATTTTACAATTCTGGCCCAAGTTAGAAGCAGAGCCAATATTGCAAGATGTCGATAGTCCATATCTCGGAACTATAAGAGATAATGCAATTTGGCAATCGGCAACGTAATTAGCATGCCGAATATTACTTGGAATGTGAATTGGAGCGAAATCGCTAATTCATAAGACCATTTTACAATTCTGGCCCAAGTTAGAAGCAGAGCCAATATTGCAAGATGTCGATAGTCCATATCTCGGAACTATAAGAGATAATGCAATTTGGCAATCGGCAACGTAATTAGCATGCCGAATATTACTTGGAATGTGAACTGGAGCGAAATCGCTAATTCATAAGACCATTTTACAATTTTGACCCAAGTTAGAAGAAGAGCCAATATTGTAAAATGTCGATAGTCCATATCTCGGAAACTATAAGAGATAATGCAATTTGGCAATCGGCAACGTAATTAGCATGCCGAATATTACTTGGAATGTGAATTACAACGAAATCGCTAATTCGTAAGACCATTTTACAATTCTGGCCCAAGTTAGAAGCAGAGCCAATAATGCAAGATGTCGATAGTCCATATCTCGGAAACTATAAGAGATAATGCAATTTGGCAATCGGCAACGTAATTAGCATGCCGAATATTACTTGGAATGTGAATTACAACGAAATCGCTAATTCATAAGACCATTTTACAATTCTGGCCCAAGTTAGAAGCAGAGCCAATATTGCAAGATGTCGATAGTCCATATCTCGGAAACTATAAGAGATAATGCAATTTGGCAATCGGCAACGTAATTAGCATGCCGAATATTACTTGGAATGTTAATTGGAGCGAAATCGCTAATTCATAAGACGATTTTACAATTCTGGCCCAAGTTAGAAGCAGAGCCAATATTGCAAGATGTCGATAGTCCATATCTCGGAAACTATAAGAGATAATGCAATTTGGCAATCGGCAACGTAATTAGCATGCCGAATATTACTTGGAATGTGAATTACAACGAAATCGCTAATTCGTAAGACCATTTTACAATTCTGGCCCAAGTTAGAAGCAGAGCCAATATTGCAAGATGTCGATAGTCCATATCTCGGAAACTATAAGAGATAATGCAATTTGGCAATCGGCAACGTAATTAGCATGCCGAATATTACTTGGAATGTGAATTACAACGAAATCGCTAATTCATAAGACCATTTTACAATTCTGGCCCAAGTTAGAAGCAGAGCCAATATTGCAAGATGTCGATAGTCCATATCTCGGAAACTATAAGAGATAATGCAATTTGGCAATCGGCAACGTAATTAGCATGCCGAATATTACTTGGAATGTGAACTGGAGCGAAATCGCTAATTCATAAGACCATTTTACAATTTTGACCCAAGTTAGAAGAAGAGCCAATATTGTAAAATGTCGATAGTCCATATCTCGGAAACTATAAGAGATAATGCAATTTGGCAATCGGCAACGTAATTAGCATGCCGAATATTACTTGGAATGTGAATTACAACGAAATCGCTAATTCATAAGACCATTTTACAATTCTGGCTCAAGTTAGAAGCAGAGCCAATATTGCAAGTTGTCGATAGTCCATATCTCGGAAACTATAAGAGATAATGCAATCTGGCAATCGGCAACGTAATTAGCATGCCGAATATTACTTGGAATGTGAATTGGAGCGAAATTGCTAATTCATAAGACCATTTTACAATTTTGACCCAAGTTAGAAACAGAGCCAATATTGTAAAATGTCGATAGTCCATATCTCGGAAACTATAAGAGATAATGCAATTTGGCAATCGGCAACGTAATTAGAATGCCGAATATTACTTGGAATGTGAATTACAACGAAGTCGCTAATTCATAAGACCAATTTACAATTTTGACCCAAGTTAGAAGAAGAGCCAATATTGTAAAATGTCGATAGTCCATATCTCGGAAACTATAAGAGATAATGCAATTTGGCCATCGGCAGTGTAATTAGCATGCCGAATATTACTTGGAATGTGAATTACAACGAAATCGCTAATTCATAAGACCATTTTACAATTCTGGCCCAAGTTAGAAGCAGAGCCAATATTGCAAGATGTCGATAGTCCATATCTCGGAAACTATAAGAGATAATGCAATTTGGCAATCGGCAACGTAATTAGCATGCCGAATATTACTTGGAATGTGAATTACAACGAAATCGCTAATTCATAAGACCATTTTACAATTCTGGCCCAAGTTAGAAGCAGAGCCAATATTGTAAAATGTCGATAGTCCATATCTCGGAAACTATAAGAGATAATGCAATTTGGCTATCGGCAACGTAATTAGCATGCCGAATATTACTTGGAATGTGAATTACAACGAAATCGCTAATTCATAGGACCATTTTACAATTCTGGCTCAAGTTAGAAGCAGAGCCAATATTGCAAGATGTCGATAGTCCATATCTCGGAAACTATAAGAGATAATGCAATTTGGCAATCGGCAACGTAATTAGCATGCCGAATATTACTTGGAATGTGAACTGGAGCGAAATCGCTAATTCATAAGACCATTTTACAATTTTGACCCAAGTTAGAAGAAGAGCCAATATTGTAAAATGTCGATAGTCCATATCTCGGAAACTATAAGAGATAATGCAATCTGGCAATCGGCAACGTAATTAGCATGCCGAATATTACTTGGAATGTGAATTGGAGCGAAATTGCTAATTCATAAGACCATTTTACAATTTTGACCCAAGTTAGAAGCAGAGCCAATATTGTAAAATGTCGATAGTCCATATCTCGGAAACTATAAGAGATAATGCAATTTGGTAATCGGCAACGTAATTAGCATGCCGAATATTACTTGGAATGTGAATTACAACGAAATCGCTAATTCATAAGACCATTTTACAATTCTGGCCCAAGTTAGAAGCAGAGCCAATATTGCAAGATGTCGATAGTCCATATCTCGGAAACTATAAGAGATAATGCAATTTGGCAATCGGCAACGTAATTAGCATGCCGAATATTACTTGGAATGTGAATTGGAGCGAAATCGCTAATTCATAAGACCATTTTACAATTCTGGCCCAAGTTAGAAGCAGAGCCAATATTGCAAGATGTCGATAGTCCATATCTCGGAAACTATAAGAGATAATGCAATTTGGCAATCGGCAACTTAATTAGCATGCCGAATATTACTTGGAATGTGAACTGGAGCGAAATCGCTAATTCATAAGACCAATTTACAATTTTGACCCAAGTTAGAAGAAAAGCCAATATTGTAAAATGTCGATAGTCCGTATCTCGGAAACTATAAGAGATAATGCAATTTGGCCATCGGCAGTGTAATTAGCATGCCGAATATTACTTGGAATGTGAATTACAACGAAATCGCTAATTCATAAGACCATTTTACAATTCTGGCCCAAGTTAGAAGCAGAGCCAATATTGCAAGATATCGATAGTCCATATCTCGGAAACTATAAGAGATAATGCAATTTGGCAATCGGCAACGTAATTAGCATGCCGAATATTACTTGGAATGTGAATTACAACAAAATCGCTAATTCATAAGATCATTTTACAATTCTGGCCCAAGTTAGAAGCAGAGCCAATATTGCAAGATGTCGATAGTCCATATCTCGGAAACTATAAGAGATAATGCAATTTGTCAATCGGCAACGTAATTAGCATGCCGAATATTACTTGGAATGCGAATTGGAGCGAAATCGCTAATTCATAAGACCATTTTACAATTTTGACCCAAGTTAGAAGAAGAGCCAATATTGTAAAATGTCGATAGTCCATATCTCGGAAACTATAAGAGATAATGCAATTTGGCATTCGGCAACGTAATTAGCATGCCGAATATTACTTGGAATGTGAATTACAACGAAATCGCTAATTCATAAGACCAATTTACAATTTTGACCCAAGTTAGAAGAAGAGCCAATATTGTAAAATGTCGATAGTCCATATCTCGGAAACTATAAGAGATAATGCAATTTGGCCATCGGCAGTGTAATTAGCATGCCGAATATTACTTGGAATGTGAATTACAACGAAATCGCTAATTCATAAGATCATTTTACATTTCTGGCCCAAGTTAGAAGCAGCGCCAATATTGTATAATGTCGACAGTCCATATCTCGGAAGCTATAAGAGATAATGCAATTTGGCAATCGGCAACGTAATTAGCATGCCGAATATTACTTGGAATGTGAATTACAACGAAATCGCTAATTCATAAGACCATTTTACAATTCTGGCCCAAGTTAGAAGCAGAGCCAATATTGTAAAATGTCGATAGTCCATATCTCGGAAACTATAAGAGATAATGCAATTTGGCAATCGGCAACGTAATTAGCATGCCGAATATTACTTGGAATGTGAATTACAACGAAATCGCTAATTCATAAGACCAATTTACAATTTTGACCCAAGTTAGAAGAAGAGCCAATATTGTAAAATGTCGATAGTCCATATCTCGGAAACTATAAGAGATAATGCAATTTGGCAATCGGCAACGTAATTAGCATGCCGAATATTACTTGGAATGTGAATTACAACGAAATCGCTAATTCATAAGACCATTTTACAATTCTGGCCCAAGTTAGAAGCAGAGCCAATATTGCAAGATGTCGATAGTCCATATCTCGGAAACTATAAGAGATAATGCAATTTGGCAATCGGCAACGTAATTAGCATGCCGAATATTACTTGGAATGTGAATTACAGCGAAATCGCTAATTCATAAGACCATTTTACAATTCTGGCCCAAGTTAGAAGAAAAGCCAATATTGTAAAATGTCGATAGTCCATATCTCGGAAACTATAAGAGATAATGCAATTTGGCCATCGGCAGTGTAATCAGCATGCCGAATATTACTTGGAATGTGAATTACAACGAAATCGCTAATTCATAAGACCATTTTACAATTCTGGCCCAAGTTAGAAGCAGAGCCAATATTGCAAGATGTCGATAGTCCATATCTCGGAAACTATAAGAGATAATGCAATTTGGCAATCGGCAACGTAATTAGCATGCCGAATATTGCTTGGAATGTGAATTACAACAAAATCGCTAATTCATAAGACCATTTTACAATTCTGGCCCAAGTTAGAAGCAGAGCCAATATTGCAAGATGTCGATAGTCCATATCTCGGAAACTATAAGAGATAATGCAATTTGGCAATCGGCAACGTAATTAGCATGCCGAATATTACTTGGAATGTGAATTGGAGCGAAATCGCTAATTCATAAGACCATTTTACAATTCTGGCCCAAGTTAGAAGCAGAGCCAATATTGCAAGATGTCGATAGTCCATATCTCGGAAACTATAAGAGATAATGCAATTTGGCAATCGGCAACGTAATTAGCATGCCGAATATTACTTGGAGTGTGAACTGGAGCGAAATCGCTAATTCATAAGACCATTTTACAATTTGGGCCCAAGTTAGAAGCAGAGCCTAAGGTGTAAATTATCGATAGTCCATATCTCGGAAACTATAAGAGATAATGCAATTTGGCAACCGGCAATGTAATTAGCATGCCGAATATTACTTGGAATGTGAATTTGAACGAAATCGCCAATAGATAAGACCATTTTACAATTTGGGCCCAAGTTAGAAGCAGAGCCTAAGGTGTAAATTATCGATAGTCCATATCTCGGAAACTTTAAGAGATAATGCAATTTGGCAACCGGCAATGTAATTAGCATGCCGAATATTACTTGGAATGTGAATTGCAACTAAATCGCCAATAGATAAGACCATTTTACAATTTGGGCCCAAGTTAGAAGCAGAGCCTAAGGTGTAAATTATCGATAGTCCATATCTCGGAAACTATAAGAGATAATGCAATTTGGCAACCGGCAATGTAATTAGCATGCCGAATATTACTTGGAATGTGAATTGGAACGAAATCGCCAATAGATAAGACCATTTTACAATTTGGGCCCAAGTTAGAAGCAGAGCCTAAGGTGTAAATTATCGATAGTCCATATCTCGGAAACTATAAGAGATAATGCAATTTGCCAACCGGCAATGTAATTAGCATGCCGAATATTACTTGGAATGTGAATTGGAACGAAATCGCCAATAGATAAGACCATTTTACAATTTGGGCCCAAGTTAGAAGCAGAGAATAAGGTGTAAATTATCGATAGTCCATATCTCGGAAACTATAAGAGATAATGCAATTTGGCAACCGGCAATGTAATTAGCATGCCGAATATTACTTGGAATGTGAATTGGAACGAAATCGCCAATAGATAAGACTATTTTACAATTTGGGCCCAAGTTAGAAGCAGAGCCTAAGGTGTAAATTATTGATAGTCCATATCTCGGAAACAATAAGAGATAATGCAATTTCGCAACCGGCAATGTAATTAGCATGCCGAATATCACTTGGAATGTGAATTGGGACGAAATCGCCAATAGATAAGACCATTTTACAATTTGGGCCCAAGTTAGAAGCAGAGCCTAAGGTGTAAATTATCGATAGTCCATATCTCGGAAACTAGAAGAGATAATGCAATTTGGCAACCGGCAATGTAATTAGCATGCCGAATATTACTTGGAATGTGAATTGGAACGAAATCGCCAATAGATAAGACCTTTTTACAATTTGGGCCCAAGTCAGAAGCAGAGCCTAAGGTGTAAATTATCGATAGTCCATATCTCGGAAACTATAAGAGATAATGCAATTTGGCAACCGGCAATGTAATTAGCATGCCGAATATTACTTGGAATGTGAATTGGAACGAAATCGCCAATAGATAAGACCATTTTACAATTTGGGCCCAAGTTAGAAGCAGAGCCTAAGGTGTAAATTATCGATAGTCCATATCTCGGAAACTATAAGAGATAATGCAATTTGGCCATCGGCAGTGTAATTAGCATGCCGAATATTACTTGGAATGTGAATTACAACGAAATCGCTAATTCATAAGATCATTTTACATTTCTGGCCCAAGTTAGAAGCAGCGCCAATATTGTATAATGTCGACAGTCCATATCTCGGAAGCTATAAGAGATAATGCAATTTGGCAATCGGCAACGTAATTAGCATGCCGAATATTACTTGGAATGTGAATTACAACGAAATCGCTAATTCATAAGACCATTTTACAATTCTGGCCCAAGTTAGAAGCAGAGCCAATATTGTAAAATGTCGATAGTCCATATCTCGGAAACTATAAGAGATAATGCAATTTGGCAATCGGCAACGTAATTAGCATGCCGAATATTACTTGGAATGTGAATTACAACGAAATCGCTAATTCATAAGACCAATTTACAATTTTGACCCAAGTTAGAAGAAGAGCCAATATTGTAAAATGTCGATAGTCCATATCTCGGAAACTATAAGAGATAATGCAATTTGGCAATCGGCAACGTAATTAGCATGCCGAATATTACTTGGAATGTGAATTACAACGAAATCGCTAATTCATAAGACCATTTTACAATTCTGGCCCAAATTAGAAGCAGAGCCAATATTGCAAGATGTCGATAGTCCATATCTCGGAAACTATAAGAGATAATGCAATTTGGCAATCGGCAACGTAATTAGCATGCCGAATATTACTTGGAATGTGAATTACAGCGAAATCGCTAATTCATAAGACCATTTTACAATTCTGGCCCAAGTTAGAAGAAAAGCCAATATTCTAAAATGTCGATAGTCCATATCTCGGAAACTATAAGAGATAATGCAATTTGGCCATCGGCAGTGTAATCAGCATGCCGAATATTACTTGGAATGTGAATTACAACGAAATCGCTAATTCATAAGACCATTTTACAATTCTGGCCCAAGTTAGAAGCAGAGCCAATATTGCAAGATGTCGATAGTCCATATCTCGGAAACTATAAGAGATAATGCAATTTGGCAATCGGCAACGTAATTAGCATGCCGAATATTGCTTGGAATGTGAATTACAACAAAATCGCTAATTCATAAGACCATTTTACAATTCTGGCCCAAGTTAGAAGCAGAGCCAATATTGCAAGATGTCGATAGTCCATATCTCGGAAACTATAAGAGATAATGCAATTTGGCAATCGGCAACGTAATTAGTATGCCGAATATTACTTGGAATGTGAATTGGAGCGAAATCGCTAATTCATAAGACCATTTTACAATTCTGGCCCAAGTTAGAAGCAGAGCCAATATTGCAAGATGTCGATAGTCCATATCTCGGAAACTATAAGAGATAATGCAATTTGGCAATCGGCAACGTAATTAGCATGCCGAATATTACTTGGAGTGTGAACTGGAGCGAAATCGCTAATTCATAAGACCATTTTACAATTTGGGCCCAAGTTAGAAGCAGAGCCTAAGGTGTAAATTATCGATAGTCCATATCTCGGAAACTATAAGAGATAATGCAATTTGGCAACCGGCAATGTAATTAGCATGCCGAATATTACTTGGAATGTGAATTTGAACGAAATCGCCAATAGATAAGACCATTTTACAATTTGGGCCCAAGTTAGAAGCAGAGCCTAAGGTGTAAATTATCGATAGTCCATATCTCGGAAACTTTAAGAGATAATGCAATTTGGCAACCGGCAATGTAATTAGCATGCCGAATATTACTTGGAATGTGAATTGCAACTAAATCGCCAATAGATAAGACCATTTTACAATTTGGGCCCAAGTTAGAAGCAGAGCCTAAGGTGTAAATTATCGATAGTCCATATCTCGGAAACTATAAGAGATAATGCAATTTGGCAACCGGCAATGTAATTAGCATGCCGAATATTACTTGGAATGTGAATTGGAACGAAATCGCCAATAGATAAGACCATTTTACAATTTGGGCCCAAGTTAGAAGCAGAGCCTAAGGTGTAAATTATCGATAGTCCATATCTCGGAAACTATAAGAGATAATGCAATTTGCCAACCGGCAATGTAATTAGCATGCCGAATATTACTTGGAATGTGAATTGGAACGAAATCGCCAATAGATAAGACCATTTTACAATTTGGGCCCAAGTTAGAAGCAGAGAATAAGGTGTAAATTATCGATAGTCCATATCTCGGAAACTATAAGAGATAATGCAATTTGGCAACCGGCAATGTAATTAGCATGCCGAATATTACTTGGAATGTGAATTGGAACGAAATCGCCAATAGATAAGACCATTTTACAATTTGGGCCCAAGTTAGAAGCAGAGCCTAAGGTGTAAATTATTGATAGTCCATATCTCGGAAACAATAAGAGATAATGCAATTTCGCAACCGGCAATGTAATTAGCATGCCGAATATCACTTGGAATGTGAATTGGGACGAAATCGCCAATAGATAAGACCATTTTACAATTTGGGCCCAAGTTAGAAGCAGAGCCTAAGGTGTAAATTATCGATAGTCCATATCTCGGAAACTAGAAGAGATAATGCAATTTGGCAACCGGCAATGTAATTAGCATGCCGAATATTACTTGGAATGTGAATTGGAACGAAATCGCCAATAGATAAGACCTTTTTACAATTTGGGCCCAAGTCAGAAGCAGAGCCTAAGGTGTAAATTATCGATAGTCCATATCTCGGAAACTATAAGAGATAATGCAATTTGGCAACCGGCAATGTAATTAGCATGCCGAATATTACTTGGAATGTGAATTGGAACGAAATCGCCAATAGATAAGACCATTTTACAATTTGGGCCCAAGTTAGAAGCAGAGCCTAAGGTGTAAATTATCGATAGTCCATATCTCGGAAACTATAAGAGATAATGCAATTTCGCAACCGGCAATGTAATTAGCATGCCGAATATTACTTGGAGTGTGAATTGGAACGAAATCGCCAATAGATAAGACCATTTTACAATTTGGGCCCAAGTTAGAAGCAGAGCCTAAGGTGTAAATTATCGATAGTCCATATCTCGGAAACTATAAGAGATAATGCAATTTGGCAACCGGCAATGTAATTAGCATGCCGAATATTACTTGGAATGTGAATTGGAACGAAATAGCCAATAGATAAGACCATTTTACAATTTGGGCCCAAGTTAGAAGCAGAGCCTAAGGTGTAAATTATCGATAGTCCATATCTCGGAAACTATAAGAGATAATGCAATTTGGCAACCGGCAATGTAATTAGCATGCCGAATATTACTTGGAATGTGAATTGGGACGAAATCGCCAATAGATAAGACCATTTTACAATTTGGGCCCAAGTTAGAAGCAGACCCTAAGGTGTAAATTATCGATAGTCCATATCTCGGAAACTATAAGAGATAATGCAATTTGGCAACCGGCAATGTAATTAGCATGCCGAATATTACTTGGAATGTGAATTGGAACGAAATCGCCAATAGGTAAGACCATTTTACAATTTGGGCCCAAGTTAGAAGCAGAGCCTAAGGTGTAAATTATCGATAGTCCATATCTCGGAAACTATAAGAGATAATTCAATTTGGCAACCGGCAACGTAATTAGCATGCCGAATATTACTTGGAATGTGAATTGGAACGAAATCGCCAATAGATAAGACCATTTTACAATTTGGGCCCAAGTTAGAAGCAGAGCCTAAGGTGTAAATTATCGATAGTCCATATCTCGGAAACTATAAGAGATAATGCAATTTGGCAACCGGCAATGTAATTAGCATGCCGAATATTACTTGGAATGTGAATTGGAACGAAATCGCCAATAGATAAGACCATTTTACAATTTGGGCCCAAGTTAGAAGCAGAGCCTAAGGTGTAAATAATCGATAGTCCATATCTCGGAAACTATAAGAGATAATGCAATTTGGCAACCGGCAATGTAATTAGCATGCCGAATATTACTTGGAATGTGAATTGCAACTAAATCGCCAATAGATAAGACCATTTTACAATTTGGGCCCAAGTTAGAAGCAGAGCCTAAGGTGTAAATTATCGATAGTCCATATCTCGGAAACTATAAGAGATAATGCAATTTGGCAACCGGCAATGTAATTAGCATGCCGAATATTACTTGGAATGTGAATTGAGCCTAAAGTGTAAATTATCGATAGTCCATATCTCGGAAACTATAAGAGATAATGCAATTTCGCAACCGGCAATGTAATTAGCATGCCGAATATCACTTGGAATGTGAATTGGAACGAAATCGCCAATAGGTGAGACCATTTTACAATTTGGGCCCAAGTTAGAAGCAGAGCCTAAGGTGTAAATTATCGATAGTCCATATCTCGGAAACTATAAGAGATAATGCAATTTGGCAACCGGCAATGTAATTAGCATGCCGAATATTACTTGGAATGTGAATTGGAACGAAATCGCCAATAGGTGAGACCATTTTACAATTTGGGCCCAAGTTAGAAGCAGAGCCTAAGGTGTAAATTATCGATAGTCCATATCTCGGAAACTATAAGAGATAATTCAATTTGGCAACCGGCAATGTAATTAGCATGCCGAATATTACTTGGAATGTGAATTGGGACGAAATCGCCAATAGATAAGACCATTTTACAATTTGGGCCCAAGTTAGAAGCAGAGCCTAAGGTGTAAATTATCGATAGTCCATATCTCGGAAACTATAAGAGATAATGCAATTTGGCAACCGGCAATGTAATTAGCATGCCGAATATTACTTGGAATGTGAATTGGAACGAAATCGCCAATAGATAAGACCATTTTACAATTTGGGCCCAAGTTAGAAGCAGAGCCTAAGGTGTAAATTATCGATAGTCCATATCTCGGAAACTATAAGAGATAATGCAATTTGGCAACCGGCAATGTAATTAGCATGCCGAATATTACTTGGAATGTGAATTGGAACGGAATCGCCAATAGGTAAGACCATTTTACAATTTGGGCCCAAGTTAGAAGCAGAGCCTAAGGTGTAAATTATCGATAGTCCATATCTCGGAAACTATAAGAGATAATGCAATTTGGCAACCGGCAATGTAATTAGCATGCCGAATATTACTTGGAATGTGAATTGGAACGAAATCGCCAATAGATAAGACCATTTTACAATTTGGGCCCAAGTTAGAAGCAGAGCCTAAGGTGTAAATTATCGATATCCCATATCTCGGAAACTATAAGAGATAATGCAATTTCGCAACCGGCAAAGTAATTAGCATGCCGAATATTACTTGGAGTGTGAATTGGAACGAAATCGCCAATAGATAAGACCATTTTACAATTTGGGCCCAGGTTAGAAGCAGAGCCTAAGGTGTAAATTATCGATAGTCCATATCTCGGAAACTATAAGAGATAATGCAATTTGGCAACCGGCAATGTTATTAGCATGCCGAATATTACTTGGAATGTGAATTGGAACGAAATCGCCAATAGATAAGACCATTTTACAATTTGGGCCCAAGTTAGAAGCAGAGCCTAAGGTGTAAATTATCGATAGTCCATATCTCGGAAACTATAAGAGATAATGCAATTTGGCAACCGGCAATGTAATTAGAATGCCGAATATTACTTGGAATGTGAATTGGAACGAAATCGCCAATAGATAAGACCATTTTACAATTTGGGCCCAAGTTAGAAGCAGAGCTTAAGGTGTAAATTATCGATAGTCCATATCTCGGAAACTATAAGAGATAATGCAATTTGGCAACCGGCAATGTAATTAGCATGCCGAATATTACTTGGAATGTGAATTGGAACGAAATCGCCAATAGATAAGACCATTTTACAATTTGGGCCCAAGTTAGAAGCAGAGCCTAAGGTGTAAATTATCGATAGTCCATATCTCGGAAACTATAAGAGATAATGCAATTTCGCAACCGGCAATGTAATTAGCATGCCGAATATTACTTGGAGTGTGAATTGGAACGAAATCGCCAATAGATAAGACCATTTTACAATTTGGGCCCAAGTTAGAAGCAGAGCCTAAGGTGTAAATTATCGATAGTCCATATCTCGGAAACTATAAGAGATAATGCAATTTGGCAACCGGCAATGTTATTAGCATGCCGAATATTACTTGGAATGTGAATTGGAACGAAATCGCCAATAGATAAGACCATTTTACAATTTGGGCCCAAGTTAGAAGCAGAGCTTAAGGTGTAAATTATCGATAGTCCATATCTCGGAAACTATAAGAGATAATGCAATTTGGCAACCGGCAATGTAATTAGCATGCCGAATATTACTTGGAATGTGAATTGGAACGGAATCGCCAATAGGTAAGACCATTTTACAATTTGGGCCCAAGTTAGAAGCAGAGCCTAAGGTGTAAATAATCGATAGTCCATATCTCGGAAACTATAAGAGATAATGCAATTTGGCAACCGGCAATGTAATTAGCATGCCGAATATTACTAGGAATGTGAATTGGAACGAAATCGCCAATAGATAAGACCATTTTACAATTTGGGCCCAAGTTAGAAGCAGAGCCTAAGGTGTAAATTATCGATAGTCCATATCTCGGAAACTATAAGCGATAATGCAATTTCGCAACCGGCAATGTAATTAGCATGCCGAATATTACTTGGAGTGTGAATTGGAACGAAATCGCCAATAGATAAGACCATTTTACAATTTGGGCCCAAGTTAGAAGCAGAGCCTAAGGTGTGAATTATCGATAGTCCATATCTCGGAAACTATAAGAGATAATGCAATTTGGCAACCGGCAATGTTATTAGCATGCCGAATATTACTTGGAATGTGAATTGGAACGAAATCGCCAATAGATAAGACCATTTTACAATTTGGGCCCAAGTTAGAAGCAGAGCCTAAGGTGTAAATTATCGATAGTCCATATCTCGGAAACTATAAGAGATAATGCAATTTGGCAACCGGCAATGTAATTAGAATGCCGAATATTACTTGGAATGTGAATTGGAACGAAATCGCCAATAGATAAGACCATTTTACAATTTGGGCCCAAGTTAGAAGCAGAGCTTAAGGTGTAAATTATCGATAGTCCATATCTCGGAAACTATAAGAGATAATGCAATTTGGCAACCGGCAATGTAATTAGCATGCCGAATATTACTTGGAATGTGAATTGGAACGGAATCGCCAATAGGTAAGACCATTTAACAATTTGGGCCCAAGTTAGAAGCAGAGCCTAAGGTGTAAATTATCGATAGTCCATATCTCGGAAACTATAAGAGATAATGCAATTTGGCAACCGGCAATGTAATTAGCATGCCGAATATTACTTGGAATGTGAATTGGAACGAAATCGCCAATAGATAAGACCATTTTACAATTTGGGCCCAAGTTAGAAGCAGAGCCTAAGGTGTAAATTATCGATAGTCCATATCTCGGAAACTATAAGAGATAATGCAATTTCGCAACCGGCAATGTAATTAGCATGCCGAATATTACTTGGAGTGTGAATTGGAACGAAATCGCCAATAGATAAGACCATTTTACAATTTGGGCCCAAGTTAGAAGCAGAGCCTAAGGTGTAAATTATCGATAGTCCATATCTCGGAAACTATAAGAGATAATGCAATTTGGCAACCGGCAATGTAATTAGCATGCCGAATATTACTTGGAATGTGAATTGGAACGAAATCGCCAATAGATAAGACCATTTTACAATTTGGGCCCAAGTTAGAAGCAGAGCCTAAGGTGTAAATTATCGATAGTCCATATCTCGGAAACTATAAGAGATAATGCAATTTGGCAACCGGCAATGTAATTAGCATGCCGAATATTACTTGGAATGTGAATTTGAACGAAATCGCCAATAGATAAGACCATTTTACAATTTGGGCCCAAGTTAGAAGCAGAGCCTAAGGTGTAAATTATCGATAGTCCATATCTCGGAAACTATAAGAGATAATGCAATTTGGCAACCGGCAATTTAATTAGCATGCCGAATATTACTTGGAATGTGAATTGCAACTAAATCGCCAATAGATAAGACCATTTTACAATTTGGGCCCAAGTTAGAAGCAGAGCCTAAGGTCTAAATTATCGATAGTCCATATCTCGGAAACTATAAGAGATAATGCAATTTGGCAACCGGCAATGTAATTAGCATGCCGAATATTACTTGGAATGTGAATTGGAACGAAATCGCCAATAGATAAGACCATTTTACAATTTGGGCCCAAGTTAGAAGCAGAGCCTAAGGTGTAAATTATCGATAGTCCATATCTCGGAAACTATAAGAGATAATGCAATTTGACAACCGGCAATGTAATTAGCATGCCGAATATTACTTGGAATGTGAATTGGAACGAAATCGCCAATAGATAAGACCATTTTACAATTTGGGCCCAAGTTAGTAGCAGAGCCTAAGGTATAAATTATCGATAGTCCATATCTCGGAAACTATAAGAGATAATGCAATTTGGCAACCGGCAATGTAATTAGCATGCCGAATATTACTTGGAATGTGAATTGGAACGAAATCGCCAATAGATAAGACCATTTTACAATTTGGGCCCAAGTTAGAAGCAGAGCCTAAGGTGTAAATTATCGATAGTCCATATCTCGGAAACTATAAGAGATAATGCAATTTGGCAACCGGCAATGTAATTAGCATGCCGAATATTACTTGGAATGTGAATTGGAACGAAATCGCCAATAGATAAGACCATTTTACAATTTGGGCCCAAGTTAGAAGCAGAGCCTAAGGTGTAAATTATCGATAGTCCATATCTCGGAAACTATAAGAGATAATGCAATTTCGCAACCGGCAATGTAATTAGCATGCCGAATATTACTTGGAATGTGAATTGGAACGAAATCGCCAATAGATAAGACCATTTTACAATTTGGGCCCAAGTTAGAAGCAGAGCCTAAGGTGTAAATTATTGATAGTCCATATCTCGGAAACTATAAGAGATAATGCAATTTCGCAACCGGCAATGTAATTAGCATGCCGAATATCACTTGGAATGTGAATTGGGACGAAATCGCCAATAGATAAGACCATTTTACAATTTGGGCCCAAGTTAGAAGCAGAGCCTAAGGTGTAAATTATCGATAGTCCATATCTCGGAAACTATAAGAGATAATGCAATTTGGCAACCGGCAATGTAATTAGCATGCCGAATATTACTTGGAATGTGAATTGGAATGAAATCGCCAATAGATAAGACCATTTTACAATTTGGGCCCAAGTTAGAAGCAGAGCCTAAGGTGTAAATTATCGATAGTCCATATCTCGGAAACTATAAGAGATAATTCAATTTGGCAACCGGCAATGTAATTAGCATGCCGAATATTACTTGGAATGTGAATTGGAACGAAATCGCCATTAGATAAGACCATTTTACAATTTGGGCCCAAGTTAGAAGCAGAGCCTAAGGTGTAAATTATCGATAGTCCATATCTCGGAAACTATAAGAGATAATGCAATTTCGCAACCGGCAATGTAATTAGCATGCCGAATATCACTTGGAATGTGAATTGGGACGAAATCGCCAATATATAAGACCATTTTACAATTTGGGCCCAAGTTAGAAGCAGAGCCTAAGGTGTAAATTATCGATAGTCCATATCTCGGAAACTATAAGAGATAATGCAATTTCGCAACCGGCAATGTAATTAGCATGCCGAATATCACTTGGAATGTGAATTGGGACGAAATCGCCAATATATAAGACCATTTTACAATTTGGGCCCAAGTTAGAAGCAGAGCCTAAGGTGTAAATTATCGATAGTCCATATCTCGTAAACTATAAGAGATAATGCAATTTGGCAACCGGCAATGTAATTAGCATGCCGAATATTACTTGGAATGTGAATTGGAACGAAATCGCCAATAGATAAGACCATTTTACAATTTGGGAGCAAGATAGAAGCAGAGCCTAAGGTGTAAATTATCGATAGTCCATATCTCGGAAACTATAAGAGATAATGCAATTTCGCAACCGGCAATGTAATTAGCATGCCGAATATCACTTGGAATGTGAATTGGGACGAAATCGCCAATAGATAAGACCATTTTACAATTTGGGCCCAAGTTAGAAGCAGAGCCTAAGGTGTAAATTATCGATAGTCCATATCTCGGAAACTATAAGAGATAATGCAATTTGGCAACCGGCAATGTAATTAGCATGCCGAATATTACTTGGAATGTGAATTGGAACGAAATCGCCAATAGATAAGACCATTTTACAATTTGGGCCCAAGTTAGAAGCAGAGCCTAAGGTGTAAATTATCGATAGTCCATATCTCGGAAACTATAAGAGATAATGCAATTTGGCAACCGGCAATGTAATTAGCATGCCGAATATTACTTGGAATGTGAATTGGAACGGAATCGCCAATAGGTAAGACCATTTTACAATTTGGGCCCAAGTTAGAAGCAGAGCCTAAGGTGTAAATTATCGATAGTCCATATCTCGGAAACTATAAGAGATAATGCAATTTGGCAACCGGCAATGTAATTAGCATGCCGAATATTACTTGGAATGTGAATTGGAACGAAATCGCCAATAGATAAGACCATTTTACAATTTGGGCCCAAGTTAGAAGCAGAGCCTAAGGTGTAAATTATCGATAGTCCATATCTCGGAAACTATAAGAGATAATGCAATTTCGCAACCGGCAATGTAATTAGCATGCCGAATATTACTTGGAGTGTGAATTGGAACGAAATCGCCAATAGATAAGACCATTTTACAATTTGGGCCCAAGTTAGAAGCAGAGCCTAAGGTGTAAATTATCGATAGTCCATATCTCGGAAACTATAAGAGATAATGCAATTTGGCAACCGGCAATGTAATTAGCATGCCGAATATTACTTGGAATGTGAATTGGAACGAAATCGCCAATAGATAAGACCATTTTACAATTTGGGCCCAAGTTAGAAGCAGAGCCTAAGGTGTAAATTATCGATAGTCCATATCTCGGAAACTATAAGAGATAATGCAATTTGGCAACCGGCAATGTAACTAGCATGCCGAATATTACTTGGAATGTGAATTTGAACGAAATCGCCAATAGATAAGACCATTTTACAATTTGGGCCCAAGTTAGAAGCAGAGCCTAAGGTGTAAATTATCGATAGTCCATATCTCGGAAACTATAAGAGATAATGCAATTTGGCAACCGGCAATGTAATTAGCATGCCGAATATTACTTGGAATGTGAATTGCAACTAAATCGCCAATAGATAAGACCATTTTACAATTTGGGCCCAAGTTAGAAGCAGAGCCTAAGGTGTAAATTATCGATAGTCCATATCTCGGAAACTATAAGAGATAATGCAATTTGGCAACCGGCAATGTAATTAGCATGCCGAATATTACTTGGAATGTGAATTGGAACGAAATCGCCAATAGATAAGACCATTTTACAATTTGGGCCCAAGTTAGAAGCAGAGCCTAAGGTGTAAATTATCGATAGTCCATATCTCGGAAACTATAAGAGATAATGCAATTTGACAACCGGCAATGTAATTAGCATGCCGAATATTACTTGGAATGTGAATTGGAACGAAATCGTCTATAGATAAGACCATTTTACAATTTGGGCCCAAGTTAGAAGCAGAGCCTAAGGTGTAAATTATAGATAGTCCATATCTCGGAAACTATAAGAGATAATGCAATTTGGCAACCGGCAATGTAATTAGCATGCCGAATATTACTTGGAATGTGAATTGGAACGAAATCGCCAATAGATAAGACCATTTTACAATTTGGGCCCAAGTTAGAAGCAGAGCCTAAGGTGTAAATTATCGATAGTCCATATCTCGGAAACTATAAGAGATAATGCAATTTGGCAACCGGCAATGTAATTAGCATGCCGAATATTACTTGGAATGTGAATTGGGACGAAATCGCCAATAGATAAGACCATTTTACAATTTGGGCCCAAGTTAGAAGCAGAGCCTAAGGTGTAAATTATCGATAGTCCATATCTCGGAAACTATAAGAGATAATGCAATTTGGCAACCGGCAATGTAATTAGCATGCCGAATATTACTTGGAATGTGAATTGGAACGAAATCGCCAATAGGTAAGACCATTTTACAATTTGGGCCCAAGTTAGAAGCAGAGCCTAAGGTGTAAATTATCGATAGTCCATATCTCGGAAACTATAAGAGATAATTCAATTTGGCAACCGGCAATGTAATTAGCATGCCGAATATTACTTGGAATGTGAATTGGAACGAAATCGCCAATAGATAAGACCATTTTATAATTTGGGCCCAAGTTGGAAGCAGAGCCTAAGGTGTAAATTATCGATAGTCCATATCTCGGAAACTATAAGAGATAATGCAATTTTGCAACCGGCAATGTAATTAGCATGCCGAATATTACTTGGAATGTGAATTGGAACGAAATCGCCAATAGATAAGACCATTTTACAATTTGGGCCCAAGTTAGAAGCAGAGCCTAAGGTGTAAATAATCGATAGTCCATATCTCGGAAACTATAAGAGATAATGCAATTTGGCAACCGGCAATGTAATTAGCATGCCGAATATTACTTGGAATGTGAATTGCAACTAAATCGCCAATAGATAAGACCATTTTACAATTTGGGCCCAAGTTAGAAGCAGAGCCTAAGGTGTAAATTATCGATAGTCCATATCTCGGAAACTATAAGAGATAATGCAATTTGGCAACCGGCAATGTAATTAGCATGCCGAATATTACTTGGAATGTGAATTGGAACGAAATCGCCAATAGATAAGACCATTTTACAATTTGGGCCCAAGTTAGAAGCAGAGCCTAAGGTGTAAATTATCGATAGTCCATATCTCGGAAACTATAAGAGATAATGCAATTTCGCAACCGGCAATGTAATTAGCATGCCGAATATCACTTGGAATGTGAATTGGGACGAAATCGCCAATAGATAAGACCATTTTACAATTTGGGCCCAAGTTAGAAGCAGAGCCTAAGGTGTAAATTATCGATAGTCCATATCTCGGAAACTATAAGAGATAATGCAATTTGGCAACCGGCAATGTAATTAGCATGCCGAATATTACTTGGAATGTGAATTGGAACGAAATCGCCAATAGGTAAGACCATTTTACAATTTGGGCCCAAGTTAGAAGCAGAGCCTAAGGTGTAAATTATCGATAGTCCATATCTCGGAAACTATAAGAGATAATTCAATTTGGCAACCGGCAATGTAATTAGCATGCCGAATATTACTTGGAATGTGAATTGGAACGAAATCGCCAATAGATAAGACCATTTTACAATTTGGGCCCAAGTTAGAAGCAGAGCCTAAGGTGTAAATTATCGATAGTCCATATCTCGGAAACTAAAAGAGATAATGCAATTTGGCAACCGGCAATGTAATTAGCATGCCGAATATTACTTGGAATGTGAATTGGAACGAAATCGCCAATAGATAAGACCATTTTACAATTTGGGCCCAAGTTAGACGCAGAGCCTATGGTGTAAATTATCGATAGTCCATATCTCGGAAACTATAAGAGATAATGCAATTTGGCAACCGGCAATGTAATTAGCATGGCGAATATTACTTGGAATGTGAGTTGGAACGAAATAGCCAATAGATAAGACCATTTTACAATTTGGGCCCAAGTTACAAGCAGAGCCTAAGGTGTAAATTATTGATAGTCCATATCTCGGAAACTATAAGAGATAATGCAATTTGGCAACCGGCAATGTAATTAGCATGCCGAATATTACTTGGAATGTGAATTGGAACGAAATCGCCAATAGATAAGACCATTTTACAATTTGGGCCCAAGTTAGAAGCAGAGCCTAAGGTGTAAATTATTGATAGTCCATATCTCGGAAACTATAAGAGATAATGCAATTTCGCAACCGGCAATGTAATTAGCATGCCGAATATCACTTGGAATGTGAATTGGGACGAAATCGCCAATAGATAAGACCATTTTACAATTTGGGCCCAAGTTAGAAGCAGAGCCTAAGGTGTAAATTATCGATAGTCCATATCTCGGAAACTATAAGAGATAATGCAATTTGGCAACCGGCAATGTAATTAGCATGCCGAATATTACTTGGAATGTGAGTTGGAACGAAATAGCCAATAGATAAGACCATTTTACAATTTGGGCCCAAGTTACAAGCAGAGCCTAAGGTGTAAATTATTGATAGTCCATATCTCGGAAACTATAAGAGATAATGCAATTTGGCAACCGGCAATGTAATTAGCATGCCGAATATTACTTGGAATGTGAGTTGGAACGAAATAGCCAATAGATAAGACCATTTTACAATTTGGGCCCAAGTTACAAGCAGAGCCTAAGGTGTAAATTATTGATAGTCCATATCTCGGAAACTATAAGAGATAATGCAATTTGGCAACCGGCAATGTAATTAGCATGCCGAATATTACTTGGAATGTGAATTGGAACGAAATCGCCAATAGATAAGACCATTTTACAATTTGGGCCCAAGTTAGAAGCAGAGCCTAAGGTGTAAATTATTGATAGTCCATATCTCGGAAACTATAAGAGATAATGCAATTTCGCAACCGGCAATGTAATTAGCATGCCGAATATCACTTGGAATGTGAATTGGGACGAAATCGCCAATAGATAAGACCATTTTACAATTTGGGCCCAAGTTAGAAGCAGAGCCTAAGGTGTAAATTATCGATAGTCCATATCTCGGAAACTATAAGAGATAATGCAATTTGGCGACCGGCAATGTAATTAGCATGCCGAATATTACTTGGAGTGTGAATTGGAACGAAATCGCCAATAGATAAGACCATTTTACAATTTGGGTCCAAGTTAGAAGCAGAGCCTAAGGTGTAAATTATTAATAGTCCATATCTCGGAAACTATAAGAGATAATGCAATTTCGCAACCGGCAATGTAATTAGCATGCCGAATATTACTTGGAGTGTGAATTGGAACGAAATCGCCAATAGATAAGACCATTTTACAATTTGGGCCCAAGTTAGAAGCAGAGCCTATGGTGTAAATTATTGATAGTCCATATCTCGGAAACTATAAGAGTTAATGCAATTTGGCAGCCGGCAATATAATTAGCATGCCGAATATTACTTGGAATGTGAATTGGAACGAAATCGCCAATAGATAAGACCATTTTACAATTTGGGCCCAAGTTAGAAGCAGAGCCTAAGGTGTAAATTATCGATAGTCCATATCTCGGAAACTATAAGAGATAATGCAATTTGGCAACCGGCAATGTAATTAGCATGCCGAATATTACTTGGAATGTGAATTGGAACGAAATTGCCAATAGATAAGACCATTTTACAATTTGGGCCCAAGTTAGAATCAGAGCCTAAGGTGTAAATTATCGATAGTCCATATCTCAGAAACTATAAGAGATAATGCAATTTCGCAACCGGCAATGTAATTAGCATGCCGTATATTACTTGGAATGTGAATTGGGACGAAATCGCCAATAGATAAGGCCATTTTACAATTTGGGCCCAAGTTAGAAGCAGAGCCTAAGGTGTAAATTATCGATAGTCCATATCTCGGAAACTATAAGAGATAATGCAATTTGGCAACCGGCAATGTAATTAGCATGCCGAATATTACTTGGAATGTGAATTGGAACGAAATCGCCAATAGATAAGACCATTTTACAATTTGGGCCCAAGTTAGAAGCAGAGCCTAAGGTATAAATTATTGATAGTCCATATCTCGGAAACTATAAGAGATAATGCAATTTCGCAACCGGCAATGTAATTAGCATGCCGAATATTACTAGGAGTGTGAATTGGAACGAAATCGCCAATAGATAAGACCATTTTACAATTTGGGCCCAAGTTAGAAGCAGAGCCTAAGGTGTAAATTATCGATAGTCCATATCTCGGAAACTATAAGAGATAATGCAATTTGGCAACCGGCAATGTAATTAGCATGCCGAATATTACTTGGAATGTGAATTGGAACGAAATCGCCAATAGATAAGACCATTTTACAATTTGGGCCCAAGTTAGAAGCAGAGCCTAAGGTGTAAATTATCGATAGTCCATATCTCGGAAACTATAAGAGATAATGCAATTTGGCAACCGGCAATGCAATTAGCATGCCGAATATTACTTGGAATGTGAATTGGAACGATATCGCCAATAGATAAGACCATTTTACAATTTGGGCCCAAGTTAGAAGCAGAGCCTAAGGTGTAAATTATCGATAGTCCATATCTCGGAAACTATAAGAGATAATGCAATTTGGCAACCGGCAATGTAATTAGCATGCCGAATATTACTTGGAATGTGAATTGGAACGAAATCGCCAATAGATAAGACCATTTTACAATTTGGGCCCAAGTTAGAAGCACAGCCTAATGTGTAAATTATCGATAGTCCATATCTCGGAAACTATAAGAGATAATGCAATTTGGCAACCGGCAATGTAATTAGCATGCCGAATATTACTTGGAATGTGAATTGGAACGAAATCGCCAATAGATAAGACCATTTTACAATTTGGGCCCAAGTTAGAAGCAGAGCCTAAGGTGTAAATTATTGATAGTCCATATCTCGGAAACTATAAGAGATAATGCAATTTCGCAACCGGCAATGTAATTAGCATGCCAAATATTACTAGGAGTGTGAATTGGAACGAAATCGTCAATAGATAAGACCATTTTACAATTTGGGCCCAAGTTAGAAGCAGAGCCTAAGGTGTAAATTATCGATAGTCCATATCTCGGAAACTATAAGAGATAATGCAATTTGGCAACCGGCAATGTAATTAGCATGCCGAATATTACTTGGAATGTGAATTGGAACAAAATCGCCAATAGATAAGACCATTTTACAATTTGGGCCCAAGTTAGAAGCAGAGCCTAAGGTGTAAATTATCGATAGTCCATATCTCGGAAACTATAAGAGATAATGCAATTTGGCAACCGGCAATGTAATTAGCATGCCGAATATTACTTGGAATGTGAATTGGAACGAAATCGCCAATAGATAAGACCATTTTACAATTTGGGCCCAAGTTAGAAGCAGAGCCTAAGGTGTAAATTATCGATAGTCCATATCTCGGAAACTATAAGAGATAATGCAATTTGGCAACCGGCAATGTAATTAGCATGCCGAATATTACTTGGAATGTGAATTGGAACGAAATCGCCAATAGATAAGACCATTTTACAATTTGGGCCCAAGTTAGAAGCAGAGCCTAATGTGTAAATTATCGATAGTCCATATCTCGGAAACTATAAGAGATAATGCAATTTGGCAACCGGCAATGTAATTAGCATGCCGAATATTACTTGGAATGTGAATTGGAACGAAATCGCCAATAGATAAGACCATTTTACAATTTGGGCCCAAGTTAGAAGCAGAGCCTAAGGTGTAAATTATTGATAGTCCATATCTCGGAAACTATAAGAGATAATGCAATTTCGCAACCGGCAATGTAATTAGCATGCCGAATATCACTTGGAATGTGAATTGGGACGAAATCGCCAATAGATAAGACCATTTTACAATTTGGGCCCAAGTTAGAAGCAGAGCCTAAGGTGTAAATTATCGATAGTCCATATCTCGGAAACTATAAGAGATAATGCAATTTGGCAACCGGCAATGTAATTAGCATGCCGAATATTACTTGGAATGTGAATTGGAACGAAATCGCCAATAGATAAGACCATTTTACAATTTGGGCCCAAGTTAGAAGCAGAGCCTAAGGTGTAAATTATCGATAGGCCATATCTCGGAAACTATAAGAGATAATGCAATTTGGCAACCGGCAATGTAATTAGCATGCCGAATATTACTTGGATTGTGAATTGGAACGAAATCGCCAATAGGTGAGACCATTTTACAATTTGGGCCCAAGTTAGAAGCAGAGCCTAAGGTGTAAATTATCGATAGTCCATATCTCGGAAACTATAAGAGATAATGCAATTTGGCAACCGGCAATGTAATTAGCATGCCGAATATTACTTGGAATGTGAATTGGAACGAAATCGCCAATAGATAAGACCATTTTACAATTTGGGCCCAAGTTAGAAGCAGAGCCTAAGGTGTAAATTATCGATAGTCCATATCTCGGAAACTATAAGAGATAATGCAATTTGGCAACCGGCAATGTAATTAGCATGCCGAATATTACTTGGAATGTGAATTGGAACGAAATCGCCAATAGATAAGACCATTTTACAATTTGGGAGCAAGTTAGAAGCAGAGCCTAAGGTGTAAATTATCGATAGTCCATATCTCGGAAACTATAAGAGATAATGCAATTTGGCAACCGGCAATGTAATTAGCATGCCGAATATTACTTGGAATGTGAATTGGAACGAAATCGCCAATAGATAAGACCATTTTACAATTTGGGCCCAAGTTAGAAGCAGAGCCTATGGTGTAAATTATCGATAGCCTATATCTCGGAAACTATAAGAGATAATGCAATTTGGCAACCGGCAATGTAATTAGCATGCCCAATATTACTTGGAATGTGAATTGGAACGAAATCGCCAATAGATAAGACCTTTTTACAATTTGGGCCCAAGTTAGAAGCAGAGCCTAAGGTGTAAATTATCGATAGTCCATATCTCGGAAACTATAAGAGATAATTCAATTTGGCAACCGGCAATGTAATTAGCATGCCGAATATTACTTGGAATGTGAATTGGAACGAAATCGCCAATAGATAAGACCATTTTACAATTTGGGCCCAAGTTAGAAGCAGAGCCTAAGGTGTAAATTATCGATAGTCCATATCACGGAAACTATAAGAGATAATGCAATTTGGCAACCGGCAATGTAATTAGCATGCCGAATATTACTTGGAATGTGAATTGGAACGAAATCGCCAATAGATAAGACCATTTTACAATTTGGGAGCAAGTTAGAAGCAGAGCCTAAGGTGTAAATTATCGATAGTCCATATCTCGGAAACTATAAGAGATAATGCAATTTGGCAATCGGCAATGTAATTAGCATGCCGAATATTACTTGGAATGTGAATTGGAACGAAATCGCCAATAGATAAGATCATTTTACAATTTGGGCCCAAGTTAGAAGCAGAGCCTATGGTGTAAATTATCGATAGTCCATATCTCGGAAACTATAAGAGATAATGCAATTTGGCAACCGGCAATGTAATTAGCATGCCGAATATTACTTGGAATGTGAATTGGAACGAAATCGCCAATAGATAAGACCATTTTACAATTTGGGCCCAAGTTAGAAGCAGAGCCTAAGGTGTAAATTATCGATAGTCCATATCTCGGAAACTATAAGAGATAATGCAATTTGGCAACCGGCAATGTAATTAGCATGCCGAATATTACTTGGAATGTGAATTGGAACGAAATCGCCAATAGATAAGACCATTTTACAATTTGGGCCCAAGTTAGAAGCAGAGCCTAAGGTGTAAATTATCGATAGTCCATATCTCGGAAACTATAAGAGATAATGCAATTTGGCAAACGGCAATGTAATTAGCATGCCGAATATTACTTGGAATGTGAATTGGAACGAAATCGCCAATAGATAAGACCATTTTACAATTTGGGCCCAAGTTAGAAGCAGAGCCTAAGGTGTAAATTATTGATTGTCCATATCTCGGAAACTATAAGAGATAATGCAATTTCGCAACCGGCAATGTAATTAGCATGCCGAATATCACTTGGAATGTGAATTGGGACGAAATCGCCAATAGATAAGACCATTTTACAATTTGGGCCCAAGTTAGAAGCAGAGCCTAAGGTGTAAATTATCGATAGTCCATATCTCGGAAACTATAAGAGATAATGCAATTTGGCAACCGGCAATGTAATTAGCATGCCGAATATTACTTGGAATGTGAATTGGAACGAAATCGCCAATAGATAAGACCATTTTACAATTTGGGCCCAAGTTAGAAGCAGAGCCTAAGGTGTAAATTATCGATAGTCCATATCTCGGAAACTATAAGAGATAATGCAATTTCGCAACCGGCAATGTAATTAGCATACCGAATATTACTTGGAGTGTGAATTGGAACGAAATCGCCAATAGATAAGACCATTTTACAATTTGGGCCCAAGTTAGAAGCAGAGCCTAAGGTGTAAATAATCGATAGTCCATATCTCGGAAACTATAAGAGATAATGCAATTTGGCAACCGGCAATGTAATTAGCATGCCGAATATTACTTGGAATGTGAATTGGAACGAAATCGCCAATAGATAAGACCATTATACAATTTGGGCAAAAGTTAGAAGCAGAGCCTAAGGTGTAAATTATCGATAGTCCATATCTCGGAAACTATAAGAGATAATGCAATTTGGCAACCGGCAATGTAATTAGCATGCCGAATATTACTTGGAATGTGAATTGGAACGAAATCGCCAATAGATAAGACCATTTTACAATTTGGGCCCAAGTTAGAAGCAGAGCCTAAGGTGTAAATTATCGATAGTCCATATCTCGGAAACTATAAGAGATAATGCAATTTGGCAACCGGCAATGTAATTAGCATGCCGAATATTACTTGGAATGTGAATTGCAACTAAATCGCCAATAGATAAGACCATTTTACAATTTGGGTCCAAGTTAGAAGCAGAGCCTAAGGTGTAAATTATCGATAGTCCATATCTCGGAAACTATAAGAGATAATGCAATTTGGCAACCGGCAATGTAATTAGCATGCCGAATATTACTTGGAATGTGAATTGGAACGAAATCGCCAATAGATAAGACCATTTTACAATTTGGGCCCAAGTTAGAAGCAGAGCCTAAGGTGTAAATTATTGATAGTCCATATCTCGGAAACTATAAGAGATAATGCAATTTCGCAACCGGCAATGTAATTAGCATGCCGAATATCACTTGGAATGTGAATTGGAACGAAATCGCCAATAGATAAGACCATTTTACAATTTGGGCCCAAGTTAGAAGCAGAGCCTAAGGTGCGTCCATCGATCGATGGACGAACCTAATGTAATTAGCATGCCGAATATTACTTGGAATGTGAATTGGAACGAAATCGCCAATAGATAAGACCATTTTACAATTTGGGCCCAAGTTAGAAGCAGAGCCTAAGGTGTAAATTATCGATAGTCCATATCTCGGAAACTATAAGAGATAATGCAATTTGGCAACCGGCAATGTAATTAGCATGCCGAATATTACTTGGAATGTGAATTGGAACGAAATCGCCAATAGGTAAGACCATTTTACAATTTGGGCTCAAGTTAGAAGCAGAGCCTAAGGTGTAAATTATCGATAGTCCATATCTCGGAAACTATAAGAGATAATTCAATTTGGCAACCGGCAATGTAATTAGCATGCCGAATATTACTTGGAATGTGAATTGGAACGAAATCGCCAATAGATAAGACCATTTTACAATTTGGGCATAAGTTAGAAGCAGAGCCTAAGGTGTAAATTATCGATAGTCCATATATCGGAAAATATAAGAGATAATGCAATTTGGCAACCGGCAATGTAATTAGCAGGCCGAATATTACTTGGAATGTGAATTGGAACGAAATCGCCAATAGATAAGACCATTTTACAATTTGGGCCCAAGTTAGAAGCAGAGCCTAAGGTGTAAATTATCGATAGTCCATATCTCGGAAACTATAAGAGATAATGCAATTTGGCAACCGGCAATGTAATTAGCATGCCGAATATTACTTGGAATGGGAATTGGAACGAAATCGCCAATAGATAAGGCCATTTTACAATTTGGGCCCAAGTTAGAAGCAGAGCCTATGGTGTAAATTATTGATAGTACATATCTCGGAAACTATAAGAGTTAATTCAATTTGGCAACCGGCAATGTAATTAGCATGCCGAATATTACTTGGAATGTGAATTGGAACGAAATCGCCAATAGATAAGACCATTTTACAATTTGGGCCCAAGTTAGAAGCAGAGCCTAAGGTGTAAATTATCGATAGTCCATATCTCGGAAACTATAAGAGATAATGCAATTTGGCAACCGGCAATGTAATTAGCATTCCGAATATTACTTGGAATGTGAATTGGAACGAAATTGCCAATAGATAAGACCATTTTACAATTTGGGCCCAAGTTAGAATCAGAGCCTAAGGTGTAAATTATCGATAGTCCATATCTCAGAAACTATAAGAGATAATGCAATTTCGCAACCGGCAATGTAATTAGCATGCCGAATATTACTTGGAATGTGAATTGGGACGAAATCGCCAATAGATAAGGCCATTTTACAATTTGGGCCCAAGTTAGAAGCAGAGCCTAAGGTGTAAATTATCGATAGTCCATATCTCGGAAACTATAAGAGATAATGCAATTTGGCAACCGGCAATGTAATTAGCATGCCGAATATTACTTGGAATGTGAATTGGAACGAAATCGCCAATAGATAAGACCATTTTACAATTTGGGCCCAAGTTAGAAGCAGAGCCTAAGGTGTAAATTATTGATAGTCCATATCTCGGAAACTATAAGAGATAATGCAATTTCGCAACCGGCAATGTAATTAGCATGCCGAATATTACTAGGAGTGTGAATTGGAACGAAATCGCCAATAGATAAGACCATTTTACAATTTGGGCCCAAGTTAGAAGCAGAGCCTAAGGTGTAAATTATCGATAGTCCATATCTCGGAAACTATAAGAGATAATGCAATTTGGCAACCGGCAATGTAATTAGCATGCCGAATATTACTTGGAATGTGAATTGGAACGAAATCGCCAATAGATAAGACCATTTTACAATTTGGGCCCAAGTTAGAAGCAGAGCCTAAGGTGTAAATTATCGATAGTCCATATCTCGGAAACTATAAGAGATAATGCAATTTGGCAACCGGCAATGTAATTAGCATGCCGAATATTACTTGGAATGTGAATTGGAACGATATCGCCAATAGATAAGACCATTTTACAATTTGGGCCCAAGTTAGAAGCAGAGCCTAAGGTGTAAATTATCGATAGTCCATATCTCGGAGACTATAAGAGATAATGCAATTTGGCAACCGGCAATGTAATTAGCATGCCGAATATTACTTGGAATGTGAATTGGAACGAAATCGCCAATAGATAAGACCATTTTACAATTTGGGCCCAAGTTAGAAGCACAGCCTAATGTGTAAATTATCGATAGTCCATATCTCGGAAACTATAAGAGATAATGCAATTTGGCAACCGGCAATGTAATTAGCATGCCGAATATTACTTGGAATGTGAATTGGAACGAAATCGCCAATAGATAAGACCATTTTACAATTTGGGCCCAAGTTAGAAGCAGAGCCTAAGGTGTAAATTATTGATAGTCCATATCTCGGAAACTATAAGAGATAATGCAATTTCGCAACCGGCAATGTAATTAGAATGCCGAATATTACTAGGAGTGTGAATTGGAACGAAATCGCCAATAGATAAGACCATTTTACAATTTGGGCCCAAGTTAGAAGCAGAGCCTAAGGTGTAAATTATCGATAGTCCATATCTCGGAAACTATAAGAGATAATGCAATTTGGCAACCGGCAATGTAATTAGCATGCCGAATATTACTTGGAATGTGAATTGGAACAAAATCGCCAATAGATAAGACCATTTTACAATTTGGGCCCAAGTTAGAAGCAGAGCCTAAGGTGTAAATTATCGATAGTCCATATCTCGGAAACTATAAGAGATAATGCAATTTGGCAACCGGCAATGTAATTAGCATGCCGAATATTACTTGGAATGTGAATTGGAACGAAATCGCCAATAGATAAGACCATTTTACAATTTGGGCCCAAGTTAGAAGCAGAGCCTAATGTGTAAATTATCGATAGTCCATATCTCGGAAACTATAAGAGATAATGCAATTTGGCAACCGGCAATGTAATTAGCATGCCGAATATTACTTGGAATGTGAATTGGAACGAAATCGCCAATAGATAAGACCATTTTACAATTTGGGCCCAAATTAGAAGCAGAGCCTAAGGTGTAAATTATTGATAGTCCATATCTCGGAAACTATAAGAGATAATGCAATTTCGCAACCGGCAATGTAATTAGCATGCCGAATATCACTTGGAATGTGAATTGGGACGAAATCGCCAATAGATAAGACCATTTTACAATTTGGGCCCAAGTTAGAAGCAGAGCCTAAGGTGTAAATTATCGATAGTCCATATCTCGGAAACTATAAGAGATAATGCAATTTGGCAACCGGCAATGTAATTAGCATGCCGAATATTACTTGGAATGTGAATTGGAACGAAATCGCCAATAGATAAGACCATTTTACAATTTGGGCCCAAGTTAGAAGCAGAGCCTAAGGTGTAAATTATCGATAGGCCATATCTCGGAAACTATAAGAGATAATGCAATTTGGCAACCGGTAATGTAATTAGCATGCCGAATATTACTTGGAATGTGAATTGGAACGAAATCGCCAATAGGTAAGACCATTTTACAATTTGGGCCCAAGTTAAAAGCAGAGCCTATGGTGTAAATTATCGATAGTCCATATCTCGGAAACTATAAGAGATAATGCAATTTGGCAACCGGCAATGTAATTAGCATGCCCAATATTACTTGGAATGTGAATTGGAACGAAATCGCCAATAGGTAAGACCATTTTACAATTTGGGCCCAAGTTAGAAGCAGAGCCTAAGGTGTAAATTATCGATAGTCCATATCTCGGAAACTATAAGAGATAATGCAATTTGGCAACCGGCAATGTAATTAGCATGCCGAATATTAATTGGAATGTGAATTGGAACGAAATCGCCAATAGATAAGACCATTTTATAATTTGGGCCCAAGTTAGAAGCAGAGCCTAAGGTGTAAATTATCGATAGTCCATATCTCGGAAACTATAAGAGATAATGCAATTTGGCAACCGGCAATGTAATTAGCATGCCGAATATTACTTGGAATGTGAATTGGAACGAAATCGCCAATAGGTAAGACCATTTTACAATTTGGGCCCAAGTTAAAAGCAGAGCCTATGGTGTAAATTATCGATAATCCATATCTCGGAAACTATAAGAGATAATGCAATTTGGCAACCGGCAATGTAATTAGCATGCCCAATATTACTTGGAATGTGAATTGGAACGAAATCGCCAATAGATAAGACCATTTTACAATTTGGGCCCAAGTTAGAAGCAGAGCCTAAGGTGTAAATTATCGATAGTCCATATCTCGGAAACTATAAGAGATAATTCAATTTGGCAACCGGCAATGTAATTAGCATGCCGAATATTACTTGGGATGTGAATTGGAACGAAATCGCCAATAGATAAGACCATTTTACAATTTGGGCCCAAGTTAGAAGCAGAGCCTAAGGTGTAAATCATCGATAGTCCATATCTCGGAAACTATAAGAGATAATGCAATTTGGCAACCGGCAATGTAATTAGCATGCCGAATATTACTTGGAATGTGAATTGGAACGAAATCGCCAATAGATAAGACCATTTTACAATTTGGGAGCAAGTTAGAAGCAGAGCCTAAGGTGTAAATTATCGATAGTCCATATCTCGGAAACTATAAGAGATAATGCAATTTCGCAACCGGCAATGTAATTAGCATGCCGAATATCACTTGGAATGTGAATTGGGACGAAATCGCCAATAGATAAGACCATTTTACAATTTGGGCCCAAGTTAGAAGCAGAGCCTAAGGTGTAAATTATCGATAGTCCATATCTCGGAAACTATAAGAGATAATGCAATTTGGCAACCGGCAATGTAATTAGCATGCCGAATATTACTTGGAATGTGAATTGGAACGAAATCGCCAATAGATAAGACCATTTTACAATTTGGGCCCAAGTTAGAAGCAGAGCCTAAAGTGTAAATTATCGATAGTCCATATCTCGGAAACTATAAGAGATAATGCAATTTGGCAACCGGCAATGTAATTAGCATGCCGAATATTACTTGGAATGTGAATTGGAACGGAATCGCCAATAGGTAAGACCATTTTACAATTTGTTCCCAAGTTAGAAGCAGAGCCTAAGGTGTAAATTATCGATAGTCCATATCTCGGAAACTATAAGAGATAATGCAATTTGGCAACCGGCAATGTAATTAGCATGCCGAATATTACTTGGAATGTGAATTGGAACGAAATCGCCAATAGATAAGACCATTTTACAATTTGGGCCCAAGTTAGAAGCAGGGCCTAAGGTGTAAATTATCGATAGTCCATATCTCGGAAACTATAAGAGATAATGCAATTTGGCAACCGGCAATGTAATTAGCATGCCGAATATTACTTGGAATGTGAATTGGAACAAAATCGCCAATAGATAAGACCATTTTACAATTTGGGCCCAAGTTAGAAGCAGAGCCTAAGGTGTAAATTATCGATAGTCCATATCTCGGAAACTATAAGAGATAATGCAATTTGGCAACCGGCAATGTAATTAGCATGCCGAATATTACTTGGAATGTGAATTGGAACGAAATCGCCAATAGATAAGACCATTTTACAATTTGGGCCCAAGTTAGAAGCAGAGCCTAAGGTGTAAATTATCGATAGTCCATATCTCGGAAACTATAAGAGATAATGCAATTTGGCAACCGGCAATGTAATTAGCATGCCGAATATTACTTGGAATGTGAATTGGAACGAAATCGCCAATAGAAAAGACCATTTTACAATTTGGGCCCAAGTTAGAAGCAGAGCCTAATGTGTAAATTATCGATAGTCCATATCTCGGAAACTATAAGAGATAATGCAATTTGGCAACCGGCAATGTAATTAGCATGCCGAATATTACTTGGAATGTGAATTGGAACGAAATCGCCAATAGATAAGACCATTTTACAATTTGGGCCCAAGTTAGAAGCAGAGCCTAAGGTGTAAATTATTGATAGTCCATATCTCGGAAACTATAAGAGATAATGCAATTTCGCAACCGGCAATGTAATTAGCATGCCGAATATCACTTGGAATGTGAATTGGGACGAAATCGCCAATAGATAAGACCATTTTACAATTTGGGCCCAAGTTAGAAGCAGAGCCTAAGGTGTAAATTATCGATAGTCCATATCTCGGAAACTATAAGAGATAATGCAATTTGGCAACCGGCAATGTAATTAGCATGCCGAATATTACTTGGAATGTGAATTGGAACGAAATCGCCAATAGATAAGACCATTTTACAATTTGGGCCCAAGTTAGAAGCAGAGCCTAAGGTGTAAATTATCGATAGGCCATATCTCGGAAACTATAAGAGATAATGCAATTTGGCAACCGGCAATGTAATTAGCATGCCGAATATTACTTGGATTGTGAATTGGAACGAAATCGCCAATAGGTGAGACCATTTTACAATTTGGGCCCAAGTTAGAAGCAGAGCCTAAGGTGTAAATTATCGATAGTCCATATCTCGGAAACTATAAGAGATAATTCAATTTGGCAACCGGCAATGTAATTAGCATGCCGAATATTACTTGGAATGTGAATTGGAACGAAATCGCCAATAGATAAGACCATTTTACAATTTGGGCCCAAGTTAGAAGCAGAGCCTAAGGTGTAAATTATCGATAGTCCATATCTCGGAAACTATAAGAGATAATGCAATTTGGCAACCGGCAATGTAATTAGCATGCCGAATATTACTTGGAATGTGAATTGGAACGAAATCGCCAATAGATAAGACCATTTTACAATTTGGGCCCAAGTTAGAAGCAGAGCCTAAGGTGTAAATTATCGAAAGTCCATATCTCGGAAACTATAAGAGATAATGCAATTTGGCAACCGGCAATGTAATTAGCATGCCGAATATTACTTGGAATGTGAATTGGAACGAAATCGCCAATAGATAAGACCATTTTACAATTTGGGAGCAAGTTAGAAGCAGAGCCTAAGGTGTAAATTATCGATAGTCCATATCTCGGAAACTATAAGAGATAATGCAATTTGGCAACCGGCAATGTAATTAGCATGCCGAATATTACTTGGAATGTGAATTGGAACGAAATCGCCAATAGATAAGACCATTTTACAATTTGGGCCCAAGTTAGAAGCAGAGCCTATGGTGTAAATTATCGATAGCCTATATCTCGGAAACTATAAGAGATAATGCAATTTGGCAACCGGCAATGTAATTAGCATGCCCAATATTACTTGGAATGCGAATTGGAACGAAATCGCCAATAGATAAGACCTTTTTACAATTTGGGCCCAAGTTAGAAGCAGAGCCTAAGGTGTAAATTATCGATAGTCCATATCTCGGAAACTATAAGAGATAATTCAATTTGGCAACCGGCAATGTAATTAGCATGCCGAATATTACTTGGAATGTGAATTGGAACGAAATCGCCAATAGATAAGACCATTTTACAATTTGGGCCCAAGTTAGAAGCAGAGCCTAAGGTGTAAATTATCGATAGTCCATATCACGGAAACTATAAGAGATAATGCAATTTGGCAACCGGCAATGTAATTAGCATGCCGAATATTACTTGGAATGTGAATTGGAACGAAATCGCCAATAGATAAGACCATTTTACAATTTGGGAGCAAGTTAGAAGCAGAGCCTAAGGTGTAAATTATCGATAGTCCATATCTCGGAAACTATAAGAGATAATGCAATTTGGCAATCGGCAATGTAATTAGCATGCCGAATATTACTTGGAATGTGAATTGGAACGAAATCGCCAATAGATAAGACCATTTTACAATTTGGGCCCAAGTTAGAAGCAGAGCCTAAGGTGTAAATTATCGATAGTCCATATCTCGGAAACTATAAGAGATAATGCAATTTCGCAACCGGCAATGTAATTAGCATACCGAATATTACTTGGAGTGTGAATTGGAACGAAATCGCCAATAGATAAGACCATTTTACAATTTGGGCCCAAGTTAGAAGCAGAGCCTAAGGTGTAAATTATCGATAGTCCATATCTCGGAAACTATAAGAGATAATGCAATTTGGCAACCGGCAATGTAATTAGCATGCCGAATATTACTTGGAATGTGAATTGGAACGAAATCGCCAATAGATAAGACCATTTTACAATTTGGGCCCAAGTTAGAAGCAGAGCCTAAGGTGTAAATTATCGGTAGTCCATATCTCGGAAACTATAAGAGATAATGCAATTTGGCAACCGGCAATGTAATTAGCATGCCGAATATTACTTGGAATGTGAATTGCAACTAAATCGCCAATAGATAAGACCATTTTACAATTTGGGTCCAAGTTAGAAGCAGAGCCTAAGGTGTAAATTATCGATAGTCCATATCTCGGAAACTATAAGAGATAATGCAATTTGGCAACCGGCAATGTAATTAGCATGCCGAATATTACTTGGAATGTGAATTGGAACGAAATCGCCAATAGATAAGACCATTTTACAATTTGGGCCCAAGTTAGAAGCAGAGCCTAAGGTGTAAATTATCGATAGTCCATATCTCGGAAACTATAAGAGATAATGCAATTTGGCAACCGGCAATGTAATTAGCATGCCGAATATTACTTGGAATGTGAATTGGAACGAAATCGCCAATAGATAAGACCATTTTACAATTTGGGCCCAAGTTAGAAGCAGAGCCTAAAGTGTAAATTATCGATAGTCCATATCTCGGAAACTATAAGAGATAATGCAATTTGGCAACCGGCAATGTAATTAGCATGCCGAATATTACTTGGAATGTGAATTGGAACGGAATCGCCAATAGGTAAGACCATTTTACAATTTGTTCCCAAGTTAGAAGCAGAGCCTAAGGTGTAAATTATCGATAGTCCATATCTCGGAAACTATAAGAGATAATGCAATTTGGCAACCGGCAATGTAATTAGCATGCCGAATATTACTTGGAATGTGAATTGGAACGAAATCGCCAATAGATAAGACCATTTTACAATTTGGGCCCAAGTTAGAAGCAGGGCCTAAGGTGTAAATTATCGATAGTCCATATCTCGGAAACTATAAGAGATAATGCAATTTGGCAACCGGCAATGTAATTAGCATGCCGAATATTACTTGGAATGTGAATTGGAACAAAATCGCCAATAGATAAGACCATTTTACAATTTGGGCCCAAGTTAGAAGCAGAGCCTAAGGTGTAAATTATCGATAGTCCATATCTCGGAAACTATAAGAGATAATGCAATTTGGCAACCGGCAATGTAATTAGCATGCCGAATATTACTTGGAATGTGAATTGGAACGAAATCGCCAATAGATAAGACCATTTTACAATTTGGGCCCAAGTTAGAAGCAGAGCCTAAGGTGTAAATTATCGATAGTCCATATCTCGGAAACTATAAGAGATAATGCAATTTGGCAACCGGCAATGTAATTAGCATGCCGAATATTACTTGGAATGTGAATTGGAACGAAATCGCCAATAGAAAAGACCATTTTACAATTTGGGCCCAAGTTAGAAGCAGAGCCTAATGTGTAAATTATCGATAGTCCATATCTCGGAAACTATAAGAGATAATGCAATTTGGCAACCGGCAATGTAATTAGCATGCCGAATATTACTTGGAATGTGAATTGGAACGAAATCGCCAATAGATAAGACCATTTTACAATTTGGGCCCAAGTTAGAAGCAGAGCCTAAGGTGTAAATTATTGATAGTCCATATCTCGGAAACTATAAGAGATAATGCAATTTCGCAACCGGCAATGTAATTAGCATGCCGAATATCACTTGGAATGTGAATTGGGACGAAATCGCCAATAGATAAGACCATTTTACAATTTGGGCCCAAGTTAGAAGCAGAGCCTAAGGTGTAAATTATCGATAGTCCATATCTCGGAAACTATAAGAGATAATGCAATTTGGCAACCGGCAATGTAATTAGCATGCCGAATATTACTTGGAATGTGAATTGGAACGAAATCGCCAATAGATAAGACCATTTTACAATTTGGGCCCAAGTTAGAAGCAGAGCCTAAGGTGTAAATTATCGATAGGCCATATCTCGGAAACTATAAGAGATAATGCAATTTGGCAACCGGCAATGTAATTAGCATGCCGAATATTACTTGGATTGTGAATTGGAACGAAATCGCCAATAGGTGAGACCATTTTACAATTTGGGCCCAAGTTAGAAGCAGAGCCTAAGGTGTAAATTATCGATAGTCCATATCTCGGAAACTATAAGAGATAATTCAATTTGGCAACCGGCAATGTAATTAGCATGCCGAATATTACTTGGAATGTGAATTGGAACGAAATCGCCAATAGATAAGACCATTTTACAATTTGGGCCCAAGTTAGAAGCAGAGCCTAAGGTGTAAATTATCGATAGTCCATATCTCGGAAACTATAAGAGATAATGCAATTTGGCAACCGGCAATGTAATTAGCATGCCGAATATTACTTGGAATGTGAATTGGAACGAAATCGCCAATAGATAAGACCATTTTACAATTTGGGCCCAAGTTAGAAGCAGAGCCTAAGGTGTAAATTATCGAAAGTCCATATCTCGGAAACTATAAGAGATAATGCAATTTGGCAACCGGCAATGTAATTAGCATGCCGAATATTACTTGGAATGTGAATTGGAACGAAATCGCCAATAGATAAGACCATTTTACAATTTGGGAGCAAGTTAGAAGCAGAGCCTAAGGTGTAAATTATCGATAGTCCATATCTCGGAAACTATAAGAGATAATGCAATTTGGCAACCGGCAATGTAATTAGCATGCCGAATATTACTTGGAATGTGAATTGGAACGAAATCGCCAATAGATAAGACCATTTTACAATTTGGGCCCAAGTTAGAAGCAGAGCCTATGGTGTAAATTATCGATAGCCTATATCTCGGAAACTATAAGAGATAATGCAATTTGGCAACCGGCAATGTAATTAGCATGCCCAATATTACTTGGAATGCGAATTGGAACGAAATCGCCAATAGATAAGACCTTTTTACAATTTGGGCCCAAGTTAGAAGCAGAGCCTAAGGTGTAAATTATCGATAGTCCATATCTCGGAAACTATAAGAGATAATTCAATTTGGCAACCGGCAATGTAATTAGCATGCCGAATATTACTTGGAATGTGAATTGGAACGAAATCGCCAATAGATAAGACCATTTTACAATTTGGGCCCAAGTTAGAAGCAGAGCCTAAGGTGTAAATTATCGATAGTCCATATCACGGAAACTATAAGAGATAATGCAATTTGGCAACCGGCAATGTAATTAGCATGCCGAATATTACTTGGAATGTGAATTGGAACGAAATCGCCAATAGATAAGACCATTTTACAATTTGGGAGCAAGTTAGAAGCAGAGCCTAAGGTGTAAATTATCGATAGTCCATATCTCGGAAACTATAAGAGATAATGCAATTTGGCAATCGGCAATGTAATTAGCATGCCGAATATTACTTGGAATGTGAATTGGAACGAAATCGCCAATAGATAAGACCATTTTACAATTTGGGCCCAAGTTAGAAGCAGAGCCTATGGTGTAAATTATCGATAGTCCATATCTCGGAAACTATAAGAGATAATGCAATTTGGCAACCGGCAATGTAATTAGCATGCCGAATATTACTTGGAATGTGAATTGGAACGAAATCGCCAATAGATAAGACCATTTTACAATTTGGGCCCAAGTTAGAAGCAGAGCCTAAGGTGTAAATTATCGATAGTCCATATTTCGGAAACTATAAGAGATAATGCAATTTGGCAACCGGCAATGTAATTAGCATGCCGAATATTACTTGGAATGTGAATTGGAACGAAATCGCCAATAGATAAGACCATTTTACAATTTGGGCCCAAGTTAGAAGCAGAGCCTAAGGTGTAAATTATCGATAGTCCATATCTCGGAAACTATAAGAGATAATGCAATTTGGCAAACGGCAATGTAATTAGCATGCCGAATATTACTTGGAATGTGAATTGGAACGAAATCGCCAATAGATAAGACCATTTTACAATTTGGGCCCAAGTTAGAAGCAGAGCCTAAGGTGTAAATTATTGATTGTTCATATCTCGGAAACTATAAGAGATAATGCAATTTCGCAACCGGCAATGTAATTAGCATGCCGAATATCACTTGGAATGTGAATTGGGACGAAATCGCCAATAGATAAGACCATTTTACAATTTGGGCCCAAGTTAGAAGCAGAGCCTAAGGTGTAAATTATCGATAGTCCATATCTCGGAAACTATAAGAGATAATGCAATTTGGCAACCGGCAATGTAATTAGCATGCCGAATATTACTTGGAATGTGAATTGGAACGAAATCGCCAATAGATAAGACCATTTTACAATTTGGGCCCAAGTTAGAAGCAGAGCCTAAGGTGTAAATTATCGATAGTCCATATCTCGGAAACTATAAGAGATAATGCAATTTCGCAACCGGCAATGTAATTAGCATACCGAATATTACTTGGAGTGTGAATTGGAACGAAATCGCCAATAGATAAGACCATTTTACAATTTGGGCCCAAGTTAGAAGCAGAGCCTAAGGTGTAAATTATCGATAGTCCATATCTCGGAAACTATAAGAGATAATGCAATTTGGCAACCGGCAATGTAATTAGCATGCCGAATATTACTTGGAATGTGAATTGGAACGAAATCGCCAATAGATAAGACCATTTTACAATTTGGGCCCAAGTTAGAAGCAGAGCCTAAGGTGTAAATTATCGGTAGTCCATATCTCGGAAACTATAAGAGATAATGCAATTTGGCAACCGGCAATGTAATTAGCATGCCGAATATTACTTGGAATGTGAATTGCAACTAAATCGCCAATAGATAAGACCATTTTACAATTTGGGTCCAAGTTAGAAGCAGAGCCTAAGGTGTAAATTATCGATAGTCCATATCTCGGAAACTATAAGAGATAATGCAATTTGGCAACCGGCAATGTAATTAGCATGCCGAATATTACTTGGAATGTGAATTGGAACGAAATCGCCAATAGATAAGACCATTTTACAATTTGGGCCCAAGTTAGAAGCAGAGCCTAAGGTGTAAATTATTGATAGTCCATATCTCGGAAACTATAAGAGATAATGCAATTTCGCAACCGGCAATGTAATTAGCATGCCGAATATCACTTGGAATGTGAATTGGGACGAAATCGCCAATAGATAAGACCATTTTACAATTTGGGCCCAAGTTAGAAGCAGAGCCTAAGGTGTAAATTATCGATAGTCCATATCTCGGAAACTATAAGAGATAATGCAATTTGGTAACCGGCAATGTAATTAGCATGCCGAATATTACTTGGAATGTGAATTGGAACGAAATCGCCAATAGATAAGACCATTTTACAATTTGGGCCCAAGTTAGAAGCAGAGCCTAAGGTGTAAATTATCGATAGTCCATATCTCGGAAACTATAAGAGATAATGCAATTTGGCAACCGGCAATGTAATTAGCATGCCGAATATTACTTGGAATGTGAATTGGAACGAAATCGCCAATAGGTAAGACCATTTTACAATTTGGGCCCAAGTTAGAAGCAGAGCCTAAGGTGTAAATTATCGATAGTCCATATCTCGGAAACTATAAGAGATAATGCAATTTGGCAACCGGCAATGTAATTAGCATGCCGAATATTACTTGGAATGTGAATTGGAACGAAATCGCCAATAGATAAGACCATTTTACAATTTGGGCCCAAGTTAGAAGCAGAGCCTAAGGTGTAAATTATCGATAGTCCATATCTCGGAAACTATAAGAGATAATGCAATTTCGCAACCGGCAATGTAATTAGCATACCGAATATTACTTGGAGTGTGAATTGGAACGAAATCGCCAATAGATAAGACCATTTTACAATTTGGGCCCAAGTTGGAAGCAGAGCCTAAGGTGTAAATTATCGATAGTCCATATCTCGGAAACTATAAGAGATAATGCAATTTGGCAACCGGCAATGTAATTAGCATGCCGAATATTACTTGGAATGTGAATTGGAACGAAATCGCCAATAGATAAGACCATTTTACAATTTGGGCCCAAGTTAGAAGCAGAGCCTAAGGTGTAAATTATCGGTAGTCCATATCTCGGAAACTATAAGAGATAATGCAATTTGGCAACCGGCAATGTAATTAGCATGCCGAATATTACTTGGAATGGGAATTGGAACGAAATCGCCAATAGATAAGGCCATTTTACAATTTGGGCCCAAGTTAGAAGCAGAGCCTATGGTGTAAATTATTGATAGTCCATATCTCGGAAACTATAAGAGTTAATGCAATTTGGCAACCGGCAATATAATTAGCATGCCGAATATTACTTGGAATGTGAATTGGAACGAAATCGCCAATAGATAAGACCATTTTACAATTTGGGCCCAAGTTAGAAGCAGAGCCTAAGGTGTAAATTATCGATAGTCCATATCTCGGAAACTATAAGAGATAATGCAATTTGGCAACCGGCAATGTAATTAGCATGCCGAATATTACTTGGAATGTGAATTGGAACGAAATTGCCAATAGATAAGACCATTTTACAATTTGGGCCTAAGTTAGAATCAGAGCCTAAGGTGTAAATTATCGATAGTCCATATCTCAGAAACTATAAGAGATAATGCAATTTCGCAACCGGCAATGTAATTAGCATGCCGAATATTACTTGGAATGTGAATTGGGACGAAATCGCCAATAGATAAGGCCATTTTACAATTTGGGCCCAAGTTAGAAGCAGAGCCTAAGGTGTAAATTATCGATAGTCCATATCTCGGAAACTATAAGAGATAATGCAATTTGGCAACCGGCAATGTAATTAGCATGCCGAATATTACTTGGAATGTGAATTGGAACGAAATCGCCAATAGATAAGGCCATTTTACAATTTGGGCCCAAGTTAGAAGCAGAGCCTAAGGTGTAAATTATTGATAGTCCATATCTCGGAAACTATAAGAGATAATGCAATTTCGCAACCGGCAATGTAATTAGCATGCCGAATATTACTAGGAGTGTGAATTGGAACGAAATCGCCAATAGATAAGACCATTTTACAATTTGGGCCCAAGTTAGAAGCAGAGCCTAAGGTGTAAATTATCGATAGTCCATATCTCGGAAACTATAAGAGATAATGCAATTTGGCAACCGGCAATGTAATTAGCATGCCGAATATTACTTGGAATGTGAATTGGAACGAAATCGCCAATAGATAAGACCATTTTACAATTTGGGCCCAAGTTAGAAGCAGAGCCTAAGGTGTAAATTATCGATAGTCCATATCTCGGAAACTATAAGAGATAATGCAATTTGGCAACCGGCAATGTAATTAGCATGCCGAATATTACTTGGAATGTGAATTGGAACGATATCGCCAATAGATAAGACCATTTTACAATTTGGGCCCAAGTTAGAAGCAGAGCCTAAGGTGTAAATTATCGATAGTCCATATCTCGGAAACTATAAGAGATAATGCAATTTGGCAACCGGCAATGTAATTAGCATGCCGAATATTACTTGGAATGTGAATTGGAACGAAATCGCCAATAGATAAGACCATTTTACAATTTGGGCCCAAGTTAGAAGCACAGCCTAATGTGTAAATTATCGATAGTCCATATCTCGGAAACTATAAGAGATAATGCAATTTGGCAACCGGCAATGTAATTAGCATGCCGAATATTACTTGGAATGTGAATTGGAACGAAATCGCCAATAGATAAGACCATTTTACAATTTGGGCCCAAGTTAGAAGCAGAGCCTAAGGTGTAAATTATTGATAGTCCATATCTCGGAAACTATAAGAGATAATGCAATTTCGCAACCGGCAATGTAATTAGAATGCCGAATATTACTAGGAGTGTGAATTGGAACGAAATCGCCAATAGATAAGACCATTTTACAATTTGGGCCCAAGTTAGAAGCAGAGCCTAAGGTGTAAATTATCGATAGTCCATATCTCGGAAACTATAAGAGATAATGCAATTTGGCAACCGGCAATGTAATTAGCATGCCGAATATTACTTGGAATGTGAATAGGAACAAAATCGCCAATAGATAAGACCATTTTACAATTTGGGCCCAAGTTAGAAGCAGAGCCTAAGGTGTAAATTATCGATAGTCCATATCTCGGAAACTATAAGAGATAATGCAATTTGGCAACCGGCAATGTAATTAGCATGCCGAATATTACTTGGAATGTGAATTGGAACGAAATCGCCAATAGATAAGACCATTTTACAATTTGGGCCCAAGTTAGAAGCAGAGCCTTATGTGTAAATTATCGATAGTCCATATCTCGGAAACTATAAGAGATAATGCAATTTGGCAACCGGCAATGTAATTAGCATGCCGAATATTACTTGGAATGTGAATTGGAACGAAATCGCCAATAGATAAGACCATTTTACAATTTGGGCCCAAATTAGAAGCAGAGCCTAAGGTGTAAATTATTGATAGTCCATATCTCGGAAACTATAAGAGATAATGCAATTTCGCAACCGGCAATGTAATTAGCATGCCGAATATCACTTGGAATGTGAATTGGGACGAAATCGCCAATAGATAAGACCATTTTACAATTTGGGCCCAAGTTAGAAGCAGAGCCTAAGGTGTAAATTATCGATAGTCCATATCTCGGAAACTATAAGAGATAATGCAATTTGGCAACCGGCAATGTAATTAGCATGCCGAATATTACTTGGAATGTGAATTGGAACGAAATCGCCAATAGATAAGACCATTTTACAATTTGGGCCCAAGTTAGAAGCAGAGCCTAAGGTGTAAATTATCGATAGGCCATATCTCGGAAACTATAAGAGATAATGCAATTTGGCAACCGGCAATGTAATTAGCATGCCGAATATTACTTGGAATGTGAATTGGAACGAAATCGCCAATAGATAAGACCATTTTACAATTTGGGCCCAAGTTAGAAGCAGAGCCTAAGGTGTAAATTATCGATAGTCCATATCTCGGAAACTATAAGAGATAATGCAATTTGGCAACCGGCAATGTAATTAGCATGCCGAATATTAATTGGAATGTGAATTGGAACGAAATCGCCAATAGATAAGACCATTTTATAATTTGGGCCCAAGTTAGAAGCAGAGCCTAAGGTGTAAATTATCGATAGTCCATATCTCGGAAACTATAAGAGATAATGCAATTTGGCAACCGGCAATGTAATTAGCATGCCGAATATTACTTGGAATGTGAATTGGAACGAAATCGCCAATAGGTAAGACCATTTTACAATTTGGGCCCAAGTTAAAAGCAGAGCCTATGGTGTAAATTATCGATAGTCCATATCTCGGAAACTATAAGAGATAATGCAATTTGGCAACCGGCAATGTAATTAGCATGCCCAATATTACTTGGAATGTGAATTGGAACGAAATCGCCAATAGATAAGACCATTTTACAATTTGGGCCCAAATTAGAAGCAGAGCCTAAGGTGTAAATTATCGATAGTCCATATCTCGGAAACTATAAGAGATAATTCAATTTGGCAACCGGCAATGTAATTAGCATGCCGAATATTACTTGGAATGTGAATTGGAACGAAATCGCCAATAGATAAGACCATTTTACAATTTGGGCCCAAGTTAGAAGCAGAGCCTAAGGTGTAAATCATCGATAGTCCATATCTCGGAAACTATAAGAGATAATGCAATTTGGCAACCGGCAATGTAATTAGCATGCCGAATATTACTTGGAATGTGAATTGGAACGAAATCGCCAATAGATAAGACCATTTTACAATTTGGGAGCAAGTTAGAAGCAGAGCCTAAGGTGTAAATAATCGATAGTCCATATCTCGGAAACTATAAGAGATAATGCAATTTCGCAACCGGCAATGTAATTAGCATGCCGAATATCACTTGGAATGTGAATTGGGACGAAATCGCCAATAGATAAGACCATTTTACAATTTGGGCCCAAGTTAGAAGCAGAGCCTAAGGTGTAAATTATCGATAGTCCATATCTCGGAAACTATAAGAGATAATGCAATTTGGCAACCGGCAATGTAATTAGCATGCCGAATATTACTTGGAATGTGAATTGGAACGAAATCGCCAATAGATAAGACCATTTTACAATTTGGGCCCAAGTTAGAAGCAGAGCCTAAAGTGTAAATTATCGATAGTCCATATCTCGGAAACTATAAGAGATAATGCAATTTGGCAACCGGCAATGTAATTAGCATGCCGAATATTACTTGGAATGTGAATTGGAACGGAATCGCCAATAGGTAAGACCATTTTACAATTTGTTCCCAAGTTAGAAGCAGAGCCTAAGGTGTAAATTATCGATAGTCCATATCTCGGAAACTATAAGAGATAATGCAATTTGGCAACCGGCAATGTAATTAGCATGCCGAATATTACTTGGAATGTGAATTGGAACGAAATCGCCAATAGATAAGACCATTTTACAATTTGGGCCCAAGTTAGAAGCAGAGCCTAAGGTGTAAATTATCGATAGTCCATATCTCGGAAACTATAAGAGATAATGCAATTTCGCAACCGGCAATGTAATTAGCATGCCGAATATTACTTGGAGTGTGAATTGGAACGAAATCGCCAATAGATAAGACCATTTTACAATTTGGGCCCAAGTTAGAAGCAGAGCCTAAGGTGTAAATTATCGATAGTCCATATCTCGGAAACTATAAGAGATAATGCAATTTGGCAACCGGCAATGTAATTAGCATGCCGAATATTACTTGGAATGTGAATTGGAACGAAATCGCCAATAGATAAGACCATTTTACAATTTGGGCCCAAGTTAGAAGCAGAGCCTAAGGTGTAAATTATCGATAGTCCATATCTCGGAAACTATAAGAGATAATGCTATTTGGCAACCGGCAATGTAATTAGCATGCCGAATATTACTTGGAATGTGAATTGGAACGAAATCGCCAATAGATAAGACCATTTTACAATTTGGGCCCAAGTTAGAAGCAGAGCCTAAGGTGTAAATTATCGATAGTCCATATCTCGGAAACTATAAGAGATAATTCAATTTGGCAACCGGCAATGTAATTAGCATGCCGAATATTACTTGGAATGTGTATTGGAACGAAATCGCCAATAGATAAGACCATTTTACAATTTGGGCCCAAGTTAGAAGCAGAGCCTAAGGTGTAAATTATCGATAGTCCATATCTCGGAAACTATAAGAGATAATGCAATTTGGCAACCGGCAATGTAATTAGCATGCCGAATATTACTTGGAATGTGAATTGGAACGAAATCGCCAATAGATAAGACCATTTTACAATTTGGGAGCAAGTTAGAAGCAGAGCCTAAAGTGTAAATTATCGATAGTCCATATCTCGGAAACTATAAGAGATAATGCAATTTCGCAACCGGCAATGTAATTAGAATGCCGAATATCACTTGGAATGTGTATTGGGACGAAATCGCCAATAGATAAGACCATTTTACAATTTGGGCCCAAGTTAGAAGCAGAGCCTAAGGTGTAAATTATCGATAGTCCATATCTCGGAAACTATAAGAGATAATGCAATTTGGCAACCGGCAATGTAATTAGCATGCCGAATATTACTTGGAATGTGAATTGGAACGAAATCGCCAATAGATAAGACCATTTTACAATTTGGGCCCAAGTTAGAAGCAGAGCCTAAGGTGTAAATTATCGATAGTCCATATCTCGGAAACTATAAGAGATAATGCAATTTCGCAACCGGCAATGTAATTAGCATGCCGAATATTACTTGGAGTGTGAATTGGAACGAAATCGCCAATAGATAAGACCATTTTACAATTTGGGCCCAAGTTAGAAGCAGAGCCTAAGGTGTAAATTATCGATAGTCCATATCTCGGAAACTATAAGAGATAATGCAATTTGGCAACCGGCAATGTAATTAGCATGCCGAATATTACTTGGAATGTGAATTGGAACGAAATCGCCAATAGATAAGACCATTTTACAATTTGGGCCCAAGTTAGAAGCAGAGCCTAAGGTGTAAATTATCGATAGTCCATATCTCGGAAACTATAAGAGATAATGCTATTTGGCAACCGGCAATGTAATTAGCATGCCGAATATTACTTGGAATGTGAATTGGAACGAAATCGCCAATAGATAAGACCATTTTACAATTTGGGCCCAAGTTAGAAGCAGAGCCTAAGGTGTAAATTATCGATAGTCCATATCTCGGAAACTATAAGAGATAATTCAATTTGGCAACCGGCAATGTAATTAGCATGCCGAATATTACTTGGAATGTGTATTGGAACGAAATCGCCAATAGATAAGACCATTTTACAATTTGGGCCCAAGTTAGAAGCAGAGCCTAAGGTGTAAATTATCGATAGTCCATATCTCGGAAACTATAAGAGATAATGCAATTTGGCAACCGGCAATGTAATTAGCATGCCGAATATTACTTGGAATGTGAATTGGAACGAAATCGCCAATAGATAAGACCATTTTACAATTTGGGAGCAAGTTAGAAGCAGAGCCTAAAGTGTAAATTATCGATAGTCCATATCTCGGAAACTATAAGAGATAATGCAATTTCGCAACCGGCAATGTAATTAGAATGCCGAATATCACTTGGAATGTGAATTGGGACGAAATCGCCAATAGATAAGACCATTTTACAATTTGGGCCCAAGTTAGAAGCAGAGCCTAAGGTGTAAATTATCGATAGTCCATATCTCGGAAACTATAAGAGATAATGCAATTTGGCAACCGGCAATGTAATTAGCATGCCGAATATTACTTGGAATGTGAATTGGAACGAAATCGCCAATAGATAAGACCATTTTACAATTTGGGCCCAAGTTAGAAGCAGAGCCTAAGGTGTAAATTATTGATAGTCCATATCTCGGAAACTATAAGAGATAATGCAATTTGGCAACCGGCAATGTAATTAGCATGCCTAATATTACTTGGAATGTGAATTGGAACGGAATCGCCAATAGGTAAGACCATTTTACAATTTGGGCCCAAGTTAGAAGCAGAGCCTAAGGTGTAAATTATCGATAGTCCATATCTCGGAAACTATAAGAGATAATGCAATTTGGCAAGCGGCAATGTAATTAGCATGCCGAATATTACTTGGAATGTGAATTGGAACGAAATCGCCAATAGATAAGACCATTTTACAATTTGGGCCCAAGTTAGAAGCAGAGCTTAAGGTGTAAATTATCGATAGTCCATATCTCGGAAACTATAAGAGATAATGCAATTTCGCAACCGGCAATGTAATTAGCATGCCGAATATTACTTGGAGTGTGAATTGGAACGAAATCGCCAATAGATAAGACCATTTTACAATTTGGGCCCAAGTTAGAAGCAGAGCCTAAGGTGTAAATTATCGATAGTCCATATCTCGGAAACTATAAGAGATAATGCAATTTGGCAACCGGCAATGTAATTAGCATGCCGAATATTACTTGGAATGTGAATTGGAACGAAATCGCCAATAGATAAGACCATTTTACAATTTGGGCCCAAGTTAGAAGCAGAGCCTAAGGTGTAAATTATCGATAGTCCATATCTCGGAAACTATAAGAGATAATGCAATTTGGCAACTGGCAATGTAATTAGCATGCCGAATATTACTTGGAATGTGAATTGCAACTATATCGCCAATAGATAAGACCATTTTACAATTTGGGCCCAAGTTAGAAGCAGAGCCTAAGGTGTAAATTATCGATAGTCCATATCTCGGAAACTATAAGAGATAATGCAATTTGGCAACCGGCAATGTAATTAGCATGCCGAATATTACTTGGAATGTGAATTGGAACGAAATCGCCAATAGATAAGACCATTTTACAATTTGGGCCCAAGTTAGAAGCAGAGCATAAGGTGTAAATTATCGATAGTCCATATCTCGGAAACTATAAGAGATAATGCAATTTGGCAACCGGCAATGTAATTAGCATGCCGAATATTACTTGGAATGTGAATTGGAACGAAATTGCCAATAGATAAGACCATTTTACAATTTGGGCCCAAGTTAGAAGCAGAGCCTAAGGTGTAAATTATCGATAGTCCATATCTCTGAAACTATAAGAGATAATGCAATTTCGCAACCGGCAATGTAATTAGCATGTCGAATATTACTTGGAATGTGAATTGGGACGAAATCGCCAATAGATAAGGCCATTTTACAATTTGGGCCCAAGTTAGAAGCAGAGCCTAAGGTGTAAATTATCGATAGTCCATATCTCGGAAACTATAAGAGATAATGCAATTTGGCAACCGGCAATGTAATTAGCATGCCGAATATTACTTGGAATGTGAATTGGAACGAAATCGCCAATAGATAAGGCCATTTTACAATTTGGGCCCAAGTTAGAAGCAGAGCTTAAGGTGTAAATTATTGATAGTCCATATCTCGGAAACTATAAGAGATAATGCAATTTGGCAACCGGCAATGTAATTAGCATGCCGAATATTACTTGGAATGTGAATTGGAACGAAATCGCCAATAGATAAGACCATTTTACAATTTGGGCCCAAGTTAGAAGCAGAGCCTAAGGTGTAAATTATTGATAGTCCATATCTCGGAAACTATAAGAGATAATGCAATTTCGCAACCGGCAATGTAACTAGCATGCCGAATATTACTTGGAATGTGAATTGGAACGAAATCGCCAATAGATAAGACCATTTTACAATTCTGGCCCAAGTTAGAAGCAGAGCCAATATTGCAAGATGTCGATAGTCCATATCTCGGAAACTATAAGAGATAATGCAATTTGGCAATCGGCAACGTAATTAGCATGCCGAATATTGCTTGGAATGTGAATTACAACAAAATCGCTAATTTATAAGACCATTTTACAATTCTGGCCCAAGTTAGAAGCAGAGCCAATATTGCAAGATGTCGATAGTCCATATCTCGGAACTATAAGAGATAATGCAATTTGGCAATCGGCAACGTAATTAGCATGCCGAATATTACTTGGAATGTGAATTGGAGCGAAATCGCTAATTCATAAGACCATTTTACAATTCTGGCCCAAGTTAGAAGCAGAGCCAATATTGCAAGATGTCGATAGTCCATATCTCGGAACTATAAGAGATAATGCAATTTGGCAATCGGCAACGTAATTAGCATGCCGAATATTACTTGGAATGTGAACTGGAGCGAAATCGCTAATTCATAAGACCATTTTACAATTTTGACCCAAGTTAGAAGAAGAGCCAATATTGTAAAATGTCGATAGTCCATATCTCGGAAACTATAAGAGATAATGCAATTTGGCAATCGGCAACGTAATTAGCATGCCGAATATTACTTGGAATGTGAATTACAACGAAATCGCTAATTCGTAAGACCATTTTACAATTCTGGCCCAAGTTAGAAGCAGAGCCAATAATGCAAGATGTCGATAGTCCATATCTCGGAAACTATAAGAGATAATGCAATTTGGCAATCGGCAACGTAATTAGCATGCCGAATATTACTTGGAATGTGAATTACAACGAAATCGCTAATTCATAAGACCATTTTACAATTCTGGCCCAAGTTAGAAGCAGAGCCAATATTGCAAGATGTCGATAGTCCATATCTCGGAAACTATAAGAGATAATGCAATTTGGCAATCGGCAACGTAATTAGCATGCCGAATATTACTTGGAATGTTAATTGGAGCGAAATCGCTAATTCATAAGACGATTTTACAATTCTGGCCCAAGTTAGAAGCAGAGCCAATATTGCAAGATGTCGATAGTCCATATCTCGGAAACTATAAGAGATAATGCAATTTGGCAATCGGCAACGTAATTAGCATGCCGAATATTACTTGGAATGTGAATTACAACGAAATCGCTAATTCGTAAGACCATTTTACAATTCTGGCCCAAGTTAGAAGCAGAGCCAATATTGCAAGATGTCGATAGTCCATATCTCGGAAACTATAAGAGATAATGCAATTTGGCAATCGGCAACGTAATTAGCATGCCGAATATTACTTGGAATGTGAATTACAACGAAATCGCTAATTCATAAGACCATTTTACAATTCTGGCCCAAGTTAGAAGCAGAGCCAATATTGCAAGATGTCGATAGTCCATATCTCGGAAACTATAAGAGATAATGCAATTTGGCAATCGGCAACGTAATTAGCATGCCGAATATTACTTGGAATGTGAACTGGAGCGAAATCGCTAATTCATAAGACCATTTTACAATTTTGACCCAAGTTAGAAGAAGAGCCAATATTGTAAAATGTCGATAGTCCATATCTCGGAAACTATAAGAGATAATGCAATTTGGCAATCGGCAACGTAATTAGCATGCCGAATATTACTTGGAATGTGAATTACAACGAAATCGCTAATTCATAAGACCATTTTACAATTCTGGCTCAAGTTAGAAGCAGAGCCAATATTGCAAGTTGTCGATAGTCCATATCTCGGAAACTATAAGAGATAATGCAATCTGGCAATCGGCAACGTAATTAGCATGCCGAATATTGCTTGGAATGTGAATTGGAGCGAAATTGCTAATTCATAAGACCATTTTACAATTTTGACCCAAGTTAGAAACAGAGCCAATATTGTAAAATGTCGATAGTCCATATCTCGGAAACTATAAGAGATAATGCAATTTGGCAATCGGCAACGTAATTAGAATGCCGAATATTACTTGGAATGTGAATTACAACGAAGTCGCTAATTCATAAGACCAATTTACAATTTTGACCCAAGTTAGAAGAAGAGCCAATATTGTAAAATGTCGATAGTCCATATCTCGGAAACTATAAGAGATAATGCAATTTGGCCATCGGCAGTGTAATTAGCATGCCGAATATTACTTGGAATGTGAATTACAACGAAATCGCTAATTCATAAGACCATTTTACAATTCTGGCCCAAGTTAGAAGCAGAGCCAATATTGCAAGATGTCGATAGTCCATATCTCGGAAACTATAAGAGATAATGCAATTTGGCAATCGGCAACGTAATTAGCATGCCGAATATTACTTGGAATGTGAATTACAACGAAATCGCTAATTCATAAGACCATTTTACAATTCTGGCCCAAGTTAGAAGCAGAGCCAATATTGTAAAATGTCGATAGTCCATATCTCGGAAACTATAAGAGATAATGCAATTTGGCTATCGGCAACGTAATTAGCATGCCGAATATTACTTGGAATGTGAATTACAACGAAATCGCTAATTCATAGGACCATTTTACAATTCTGGCTCAAGTTAGAAGCAGAGCCAATATTGCAAGATGTCGATAGTCCATATCTCGGAAACTATAAGAGATAATGCAATTTGGCAATCGGCAACGTAATTAGCATGCCGAATATTACTTGGAATGTGAACTGGAGCGAAATCGCTAATTCATAAGACCATTTTACAATTTTGACCCAAGTTAGAAGAAGAGCCAATATTGTAAAATGTCGATAGTCCATATCTCGGAAACTATAAGAGATAATGCAATCTGGCAATCGGCAACGTAATTAGCATGCCGAATATTACTTGGAATGTGAATTGGAGCGAAATTGCTAATTCATAAGACCATTTTACAATTTTGACCCAAGTTAGAAGCAGAGCCAATATTGTAAAATGTCGATAGTCCATATCTCGGAAACTATAAGAGATAATGCAATTTGGCAATCGGCAACGTAATTAGCATGCCGAATATTACTTGGAATGTGAATTACAACGAAATCGCTAATTCATAAGACCATTTTACAATTCTGGCCCAAGTTAGAAGCAGAGCCAATATTGCAAGATGTCGATAGTCCATATCTCGGAAACTATAAGAGATAATGCAATTTGGCAATCGGCAACGTAATTAGCATGCCGAATATTACTTGGAATGTGAATTGGAGCGAAATCGCTAATTCATAAGACCATTTTACAATTCTGGCCCAAGTTAGAAGCAGAGCCAATATTGCAAGATGTCGATAGTCCATATCTCGGAAACTATAAGAGATAATGCAATTTGGCAATCGGCAACTTAATTAGCATGCCGAATATTACTTGGAATGTGAACTGGAGCGAAATCGCTAATTCATAAGACCAATTTACAATTTTGACCCAAGTTAGAAGAAAAGCCAATATTGTAAAATGTCGATAGTCCGTATCTCGGAAACTATAAGAGATAATGCAATTTGGCCATCGGCAGTGTAATTAGCATGCCGAATATTACTTGGAATGTGAATTACAACGAAATCGCTAATTCATAAGACCATTTTACAATTCTGGCCCAAGTTAGAAGCAGAGCCAATATTGCAAGATATCGATAGTCCATATCTCGGAAACTATAAGAGATAATGCAATTTGGCAATCGGCAACGTAATTAGCATGCCGAATATTACTTGGAATGTGAATTACAACAAAATCGCTAATTCATAAGATCATTTTACAATTCTGGCCCAAGTTAGAAGCAGAGCCAATATTGCAAGATGTCGATAGTCCATATCTCGGAAACTATAAGAGATAATGCAATTTGTCAATCGGCAACGTAATTAGCATGCCGAATATTACTTGGAATGCGAATTGGAGCGAAATCGCTAATTCATAAGACCATTTTACAATTTTGACCCAAGTTAGAAGAAGAGCCAATATTGTAAAATGTCGATAGTCCATATCTCGGAAACTATAAGAGATAATGCAATTTGGCATTCGGCAACGTAATTAGCATGCCGAATATTACTTGGAATGTGAATTACAACGAAATCGCTAATTCATAAGACCAATTTACAATTTTGACCCAAGTTAGAAGAAGAGCCAATATTGTAAAATGTCGATAGTCCATATCTCGGAAACTATAAGAGATAATGCAATTTGGCCATCGGCAGTGTAATTAGCATGCCGAATATTACTTGGAATGTGAATTACAACGAAATCGCTAATTCATAAGATCATTTTACATTTCTGGCCCAAGTTAGAAGCAGCGCCAATATTGTATAATGTCGACAGTCCATATCTCGGAAGCTATAAGAGATAATGCAATTTGGCAATCGGCAACGTAATTAGCATGCCGAATATTACTTGGAATGTGAATTACAACGAAATCGCTAATTCATAAGACCATTTTACAATTCTGGCCCAAGTTAGAAGCAGAGCCAATATTGTAAAATGTCGATAGTCCATATCTCGGAAACTATAAGAGATAATGCAATTTGGCAATCGGCAACGTAATTAGCATGCCGAATATTACTTGGAATGTGAATTACAACGAAATCGCTAATTCATAAGACCAATTTACAATTTTGACCCAAGTTAGAAGAAGAGCCAATATTGTAAAATGTCGATAGTCCATATCTCGGAAACTATAAGAGATAATGCAATTTGGCAATCGGCAACGTAATTAGCATGCCGAATATTACTTGGAATGTGAATTACAACGAAATCGCTAATTCATAAGACCATTTTACAATTCTGGCCCAAGTTAGAAGCAGAGCCAATATTGCAAGATGTCGATAGTCCATATCTCGGAAACTATAAGAGATAATGCAATTTGGCAATCGGCAACGTAATTAGCATGCCGAATATTACTTGGAATGTGAATTACAGCGAAATCGCTAATTCATAAGACCATTTTACAATTCTGGCCCAAGTTAGAAGAAAAGCCAATATTGTAAAATGTCGATAGTCCATATCTCGGAAACTATAAGAGATAATGCAATTTGGCCATCGGCAGTGTAATCAGCATGCCGAATATTACTTGGAATGTGAATTACAACGAAATCGCTAATTCATAAGACCATTTTACAATTCTGGCCCAAGTTAGAAGCAGAGCCAATATTGCAAGATGTCGATAGTCCATATCTCGGAAACTATAAGAGATAATGCAATTTGGCAATCGGCAACGTAATTAGCATGCCGAATATTGCTTGGAATGTGAATTACAACAAAATCGCTAATTCATAAGACCATTTTACAATTCTGGCCCAAGTTAGAAGCAGAGCCAATATTGCAAGATGTCGATAGTCCATATCTCGGAAACTATAAGAGATAATGCAATTTGGCAATCGGCAACGTAATTAGCATGCCGAATATTACTTGGAATGTGAATTGGAGCGAAATCGCTAATTCATAAGACCATTTTACAATTCTGGCCCAAGTTAGAAGCAGAGCCAATATTGCAAGATGTCGATAGTCCATATCTCGGAAACTATAAGAGATAATGCAATTTGGCAATCGGCAACGTAATTAGCATGCCGAATATTACTTGGAGTGTGAACTGGAGCGAAATCGCTAATTCATAAGACCATTTTACAATTTGGGCCCAAGTTAGAAGCAGAGCCTAAGGTGTAAATTATCGATAGTCCATATCTCGGAAACTATAAGAGATAATGCAATTTGGCAACCGGCAATGTAATTAGCATGCCGAATATTACTTGGAATGTGAATTTGAACGAAATCGCCAATAGATAAGACCATTTTACAATTTGGGCCCAAGTTAGAAGCAGAGCCTAAGGTGTAAATTATCGATAGTCCATATCTCGGAAACTTTAAGAGATAATGCAATTTGGCAACCGGCAATGTAATTAGCATGCCGAATATTACTTGGAATGTGAATTGCAACTAAATCGCCAATAGATAAGACCATTTTACAATTTGGGCCCAAGTTAGAAGCAGAGCCTAAGGTGTAAATTATCGATAGTCCATATCTCGGAAACTATAAGAGATAATGCAATTTGGCAACCGGCAATGTAATTAGCATGCCGAATATTACTTGGAATGTGAATTGGAACGAAATCGCCAATAGATAAGACCATTTTACAATTTGGGCCCAAGTTAGAAGCAGAGCCTAAGGTGTAAATTATCGATAGTCCATATCTCGGAAACTATAAGAGATAATGCAATTTGCCAACCGGCAATGTAATTAGCATGCCGAATATTACTTGGAATGTGAATTGGAACGAAATCGCCAATAGATAAGACCATTTTACAATTTGGGCCCAAGTTAGAAGCAGAGAATAAGGTGTAAATTATCGATAGTCCATATCTCGGAAACTATAAGAGATAATGCAATTTGGCAACCGGCAATGTAATTAGCATGCCGAATATTACTTGGAATGTGAATTGGAACGAAATCGCCAATAGATAAGACTATTTTACAATTTGGGCCCAAGTTAGAAGCAGAGCCTAAGGTGTAAATTATTGATAGTCCATATCTCGGAAACAATAAGAGATAATGCAATTTCGCAACCGGCAATGTAATTAGCATGCCGAATATCACTTGGAATGTGAATTGGGACGAAATCGCCAATAGATAAGACCATTTTACAATTTGGGCCCAAGTTAGAAGCAGAGCCTAAGGTGTAAATTATCGATAGTCCATATCTCGGAAACTAGAAGAGATAATGCAATTTGGCAACCGGCAATGTAATTAGCATGCCGAATATTACTTGGAATGTGAATTGGAACGAAATCGCCAATAGATAAGACCTTTTTACAATTTGGGCCCAAGTCAGAAGCAGAGCCTAAGGTGTAAATTATCGATAGTCCATATCTCGGAAACTATAAGAGATAATGCAATTTGGCAACCGGCAATGTAATTAGCATGCCGAATATTACTTGGAATGTGAATTGGAACGAAATCGCCAATAGATAAGACCATTTTACAATTTGGGCCCAAGTTAGAAGCAGAGCCTAAGGTGTAAATTATCGATAGTCCATATCTCGGAAACTATAAGAGATAATGCAATTTGGCCATCGGCAGTGTAATTAGCATGCCGAATATTACTTGGAATGTGAATTACAACGAAATCGCTAATTCATAAGATCATTTTACATTTCTGGCCCAAGTTAGAAGCAGCGCCAATATTGTATAATGTCGACAGTCCATATCTCGGAAGCTATAAGAGATAATGCAATTTGGCAATCGGCAACGTAATTAGCATGCCGAATATTACTTGGAATGTGAATTACAACGAAATCGCTAATTCATAAGACCATTTTACAATTCTGGCCCAAGTTAGAAGCAGAGCCAATATTGTAAAATGTCGATAGTCCATATCTCGGAAACTATAAGAGATAATGCAATTTGGCAATCGGCAACGTAATTAGCATGCCGAATATTACTTGGAATGTGAATTACAACGAAATCGCTAATTCATAAGACCAATTTACAATTTTGACCCAAGTTAGAAGAAGAGCCAATATTGTAAAATGTCGATAGTCCATATCTCGGAAACTATAAGAGATAATGCAATTTGGCAATCGGCAACGTAATTAGCATGCCGAATATTACTTGGAATGTGAATTACAACGAAATCGCTAATTCATAAGACCATTTTACAATTCTGGCCCAAATTAGAAGCAGAGCCAATATTGCAAGATGTCGATAGTCCATATCTCGGAAACTATAAGAGATAATGCAATTTGGCAATCGGCAACGTAATTAGCATGCCGAATATTACTTGGAATGTGAATTACAGCGAAATCGCTAATTCATAAGACCATTTTACAATTCTGGCCCAAGTTAGAAGAAAAGCCAATATTCTAAAATGTCGATAGTCCATATCTCGGAAACTATAAGAGATAATGCAATTTGGCCATCGGCAGTGTAATCAGCATGCCGAATATTACTTGGAATGTGAATTACAACGAAATCGCTAATTCATAAGACCATTTTACAATTCTGGCCCAAGTTAGAAGCAGAGCCAATATTGCAAGATGTCGATAGTCCATATCTCGGAAACTATAAGAGATAATGCAATTTGGCAATCGGCAACGTAATTAGCATGCCGAATATTGCTTGGAATGTGAATTACAACAAAATCGCTAATTCATAAGACCATTTTACAATTCTGGCCCAAGTTAGAAGCAGAGCCAATATTGCAAGATGTCGATAGTCCATATCTCGGAAACTATAAGAGATAATGCAATTTGGCAATCGGCAACGTAATTAGTATGCCGAATATTACTTGGAATGTGAATTGGAGCGAAATCGCTAATTCATAAGACCATTTTACAATTCTGGCCCAAGTTAGAAGCAGAGCCAATATTGCAAGATGTCGATAGTCCATATCTCGGAAACTATAAGAGATAATGCAATTTGGCAATCGGCAACGTAATTAGCATGCCGAATATTACTTGGAGTGTGAACTGGAGCGAAATCGCTAATTCATAAGACCATTTTACAATTTGGGCCCAAGTTAGAAGCAGAGCCTAAGGTGTAAATTATCGATAGTCCATATCTCGGAAACTATAAGAGATAATGCAATTTGGCAACCGGCAATGTAATTAGCATGCCGAATATTACTTGGAATGTGAATTTGAACGAAATCGCCAATAGATAAGACCATTTTACAATTTGGGCCCAAGTTAGAAGCAGAGCCTAAGGTGTAAATTATCGATAGTCCATATCTCGGAAACTTTAAGAGATAATGCAATTTGGCAACCGGCAATGTAATTAGCATGCCGAATATTACTTGGAATGTGAATTGCAACTAAATCGCCAATAGATAAGACCATTTTACAATTTGGGCCCAAGTTAGAAGCAGAGCCTAAGGTGTAAATTATCGATAGTCCATATCTCGGAAACTATAAGAGATAATGCAATTTGGCAACCGGCAATGTAATTAGCATGCCGAATATTACTTGGAATGTGAATTGGAACGAAATCGCCAATAGATAAGACCATTTTACAATTTGGGCCCAAGTTAGAAGCAGAGCCTAAGGTGTAAATTATCGATAGTCCATATCTCGGAAACTATAAGAGATAATGCAATTTGCCAACCGGCAATGTAATTAGCATGCCGAATATTACTTGGAATGTGAATTGGAACGAAATCGCCAATAGATAAGACCATTTTACAATTTGGGCCCAAGTTAGAAGCAGAGAATAAGGTGTAAATTATCGATAGTCCATATCTCGGAAACTATAAGAGATAATGCAATTTGGCAACCGGCAATGTAATTAGCATGCCGAATATTACTTGGAATGTGAATTGGAACGAAATCGCCAATAGATAAGACCTTTTTACAATTTGGGCCCAAGTCAGAAGCAGAGCCTAAGGTGTAAATTATCGATAGTCCATATCTCGGAAACTATAAGAGATAATGCAATTTGGCAACCGGCAATGTAATTAGCATGCCGAATATTACTTGGAATGTGAATTGGAACGAAATCGCCAATAGATAAGACCATTTTACAATTTGGGCCCAAGTTAGAAGCAGAGCCTAAGGTGTAAATTATTGATAGTCCATATCTCGGAAACAATAAGAGATAATGCAATTTCGCAACCGGCAATGTAATTAGCATGCCGAATATCACTTGGAATGTGAATTGGGACGAAATCGCCAATAGATAAGACCATTTTACAATTTGGGCCCAAGTTAGAAGCAGAGCCTAAGGTGTAAATTATCGATAGTCCATATCTCGGAAACTAGAAGAGATAATGCAATTTGGCAACCGGCAATGTAATTAGCATGCCGAATATTACTTGGAATGTGAATTGGAACGAAATCGCCAATAGATAAGACCTTTTTACAATTTGGGCCCAAGTCAGAAGCAGAGCCTAAGGTGTAAATTATCGATAGTCCATATCTCGGAAACTATAAGAGATAATGCAATTTGGCAACCGGCAATGTAATTAGCATGCCGAATATTACTTGGAATGTGAATTGGAACGAAATCGCCAATAGATAAGACCATTTTACAATTTGGGCCCAAGTTAGAAGCAGAGCCTAAGGTGTAAATTATCGATAGTCCATATCTCGGAAACTATAAGAGATAATGCAATTTCGCAACCGGCAATGTAATTAGCATGCCGAATATTACTTGGAGTGTGAATTGGAACGAAATCGCCAATAGATAAGACCATTTTACAATTTGGGCCCAAGTTAGAAGCAGAGCCTAAGGTGTAAATTATCGATAGTCCATATCTCGGAAACTATAAGAGATAATGCAATTTGGCAACCGGCAATGTAATTAGCATGCCGAATATTACTTGGAATGTGAATTGGAACGAAATAGCCAATAGATAAGACCATTTTACAATTTGGGCCCAAGTTAGAAGCAGAGCCTAAGGTGTAAATTATCGATAGTCCATATCTCGGAAACTATAAGAGATAATGCAATTTGGCAACCGGCAATGTAATTAGCATGCCGAATATTACTTGGAATGTGAATTGGGACGAAATCGCCAATAGATAAGACCATTTTACAATTTGGGCCCAAGTTAGAAGCAGACCCTAAGGTGTAAATTATCGATAGTCCATATCTCGGAAACTATAAGAGATAATGCAATTTGGCAACCGGCAATGTAATTAGCATGCCGAATATTACTTGGAATGTGAATTGGAACGAAATCGCCAATAGGTAAGACCATTTTACAATTTGGGCCCAAGTTAGAAGCAGAGCCTAAGGTGTAAATTATCGATAGTCCATATCTCGGAAACTATAAGAGATAATTCAATTTGGCAACCGGCAACGTAATTAGCATGCCGAATATTACTTGGAATGTGAATTGGAACGAAATCGCCAATAGATAAGACCATTTTACAATTTGGGCCCAAGTTAGAAGCAGAGCCTAAGGTGTAAATTATCGATAGTCCATATCTCGGAAACTATAAGAGATAATGCAATTTGGCAACCGGCAATGTAATTAGCATGCCGAATATTACTTGGAATGTGAATTGGAACGAAATCGCCAATAGATAAGACCATTTTACAATTTGGGCCCAAGTTAGAAGCAGAGCCTAAGGTGTAAATAATCGATAGTCCATATCTCGGAAACTATAAGAGATAATGCAATTTGGCAACCGGCAATGTAATTAGCATGCCGAATATTACTTGGAATGTGAATTGCAACTAAATCGCCAATAGATAAGACCATTTTACAATTTGGGCCCAAGTTAGAAGCAGAGCCTAAGGTGTAAATTATCGATAGTCCATATCTCGGAAACTATAAGAGATAATGCAATTTGGCAACCGGCAATGTAATTAGCATGCCGAATATTACTTGGAATGTGAATTGGAACGAAATCGCCAATAGATAAGACCATTTTACAATTTGGGCCCAAGTTAGAAGCAGAGCCTAAAGTGTAAATTATCGATAGTCCATATCTCGGAAACTATAAGAGATAATGCAATTTCGCAACCGGCAATGTAATTAGCATAAGACCATTTTACAATTTGGGCCCAAGTTAGAAGCAGAGCCTAAGGTGTAAATTATCGATAGTCCATATCTCGGAAACTATAAGAGATAATGCAATTTGGCAACCGGCAATGTAATTAGCATGCCGAATATTACTTGGAATGTGAATTGGAACGAAATCGCCAATAGGTGAGACCATTTTACAATTTGGGCCCAAGTTAGAAGCAGAGCCTAAGGTGTAAATTATCGATAGTCCATATCTCGGAAACTATAAGAGATAATTCAATTTGGCAACCGGCAATGTAATTAGCATGCCGAATATTACTTGGAATGTGAATTGGGACGAAATCGCCAATAGATAAGACCATTTTACAATTTGGGCCCAAGTTAGAAGCAGAGCCTAAGGTGTAAATTATCGATAGTCCATATCTCGGAAACTATAAGAGATAATGCAATTTGGCAACCGGCAATGTAATTAGCATGCCGAATATTACTTGGAATGTGAATTGGAACGAAATCGCCAATAGATAAGACCATTTTACAATTTGGGCCCAAGTTAGAAGCAGAGCCTAAGGTGTAAATTATCGATAGTCCATATCTCGGAAACTATAAGAGATAATGCAATTTGGCAACCGGCAATGTAATTAGCATGCCGAATATTACTTGGAATGTGAATTGGAACGGAATCGCCAATAGGTAAGACCATTTTACAATTTGGGCCCAAGTTAGAAGCAGAGCCTAAGGTGTAAATTATCGATAGTCCATATCTCGGAAACTATAAGAGATAATGCAATTTGGCAACCGGCAATGTAATTAGCATGCCGAATATTACTTGGAATGTGAATTGGAACGAAATCGCCAATAGATAAGACCATTTTACAATTTGGGCCCAAGTTAGAAGCAGAGCCTAAGGTGTAAATTATCGATAGTCCATATCTCGGAAACTATAAGAGATAATGCAATTTCGCAACCGGCAAAGTAATTAGCATGCCGAATATTACTTGGAGTGTGAATTGGAACGAAATCGCCAATAGATAAGACCATTTTACAATTTGGGCCCAGGTTAGAAGCAGAGCCTAAGGTGTAAATTATCGATAGTCCATATCTCGGAAACTATAAGAGATAATGCAATTTGGCAACCGGCAATGTTATTAGCATGCCGAATATTACTTGGAATGTGAATTGGAACGAAATCGCCAATAGATAAGACCATTTTACAATTTGGGCCCAAGTTAGAAGCAGAGCCTAAGGTGTAAATTATCGATAGTCCATATCTCGGAAACTATAAGAGATAATGCAATTTGGCAACCGGCAATGTAATTAGAATGCCGAATATTACTTGGAATGTGAATTGGAACGAAATCGCCAATAGATAAGACCATTTTACAATTTGGGCCCAAGTTAGAAGCAGAGCTTAAGGTGTAAATTATCGATAGTCCATATCTCGGAAACTATAAGAGATAATGCAATTTGGCAACCGGCAATGTAATTAGCATGCCGAATATTACTTGGAATGTGAATTGGAACGAAATCGCCAATAGATAAGACCATTTTACAATTTGGGCCCAAGTTAGAAGCAGAGCCTAAGGTGTAAATTATCGATAGTCCATATCTCGGAAACTATAAGAGATAATGCAATTTCGCAACCGGCAATGTAATTAGCATGCCGAATATTACTTGGAGTGTGAATTGGAACGAAATCGCCAATAGATAAGACCATTTTACAATTTGGGCCCAAGTTAGAAGCAGAGCCTAAGGTGTAAATTATCGATAGTCCATATCTCGGAAACTATAAGAGATAATGCAATTTGGCAACCGGCAATGTTATTAGCATGCCGAATATTACTTGGAATGTGAATTGGAACGAAATCGCCAATAGATAAGACCATTTTACAATTTGGGCCCAAGTTAGAAGCAGAGCTTAAGGTGTAAATTATCGATAGTCCATATCTCGGAAACTATAAGAGATAATGCAATTTGGCAACCGGCAATGTAATTAGCATGCCGAATATTACTTGGAATGTGAATTGGAACGGAATCGCCAATAGGTAAGACCATTTTACAATTTGGGCCCAAGTTAGAAGCAGAGCCTAAGGTGTAAATAATCGATAGTCCATATCTCGGAAACTATAAGAGATAATGCAATTTGGCAACCGGCAATGTAATTAGCATGCCGAATATTACTAGGAATGTGAATTGGAACGAAATCGCCAATAGATAAGACCATTTTACAATTTGGGCCCAAGTTAGAAGCAGAGCCTAAGGTGTAAATTATCGATAGTCCATATCTCGGAAACTATAAGCGATAATGCAATTTCGCAACCGGCAATGTAATTAGCATGCCGAATATTACTTGGAGTGTGAATTGGAACGAAATCGCCAATAGATAAGACCATTTTACAATTTGGGCCCAAGTTAGAAGCAGAGCCTAAGGTGTGAATTATCGATAGTCCATATCTCGGAAACTATAAGAGATAATGCAATTTGGCAACCGGCAATGTTATTAGCATGCCGAATATTACTTGGAATGTGAATTGGAACGAAATCGCCAATAGATAAGACCATTTTACAATTTGGGCCCAAGTTAGAAGCAGAGCCTAAGGTGTAAATTATCGATAGTCCATATCTCGGAAACTATAAGAGATAATGCAATTTGGCAACCGGCAATGTAATTAGAATGCCGAATATTACTTGGAATGTGAATTGGAACGAAATCGCCAATAGATAAGACCATTTTACAATTTGGGCCCAAGTTAGAAGCAGAGCTTAAGGTGTAAATTATCGATAGTCCATATCTCGGAAACTATAAGAGATAATGCAATTTGGCAACCGGCAATGTAATTAGCATGCCGAATATTACTTGGAATGTGAATTGGAACGGAATCGCCAATAGGTAAGACCATTTAACAATTTGGGCCCAAGTTAGAAGCAGAGCCTAAGGTGTAAATTATCGATAGTCCATATCTCGGAAACTATAAGAGATAATGCAATTTGGCAACCGGCAATGTAATTAGCATGCCGAATATTACTTGGAATGTGAATTGGAACGAAATCGCCAATAGATAAGACCATTTTACAATTTGGGCCCAAGTTAGAAGCAGAGCCTAAGGTGTAAATTATCGATAGTCCATATCTCGGAAACTATAAGAGATAATGCAATTTCGCAACCGGCAATGTAATTAGCATGCCGAATATTACTTGGAGTGTGAATTGGAACGAAATCGCCAATAGATAAGACCATTTTACAATTTGGGCCCAAGTTAGAAGCAGAGCCTAAGGTGTAAATTATCGATAGTCCATATCTCGGAAACTATAAGAGATAATGCAATTTGGCAACCGGCAATGTAATTAGCATGCCGAATATTACTTGGAATGTGAATTGGAACGAAATCGCCAATAGATAAGACCATTTTACAATTTGGGCCCAAGTTAGAAGCAGAGCCTAAGGTGTAAATTATCGATAGTCCATATCTCGGAAACTATAAGAGATAATGCAATTTGGCAACCGGCAATGTAATTAGCATGCCGAATATTACTTGGAATGTGAATTTGAACGAAATCGCCAATAGATAAGACCATTTTACAATTTGGGCCCAAGTTAGAAGCAGAGCCTAAGGTGTAAATTATCGATAGTCCATATCTCGGAAACTATAAGAGATAATGCAATTTGGCAACCGGCAATTTAATTAGCATGCCGAATATTACTTGGAATGTGAATTGCAACTAAATCGCCAATAGATAAGACCATTTTACAATTTGGGCCCAAGTTAGAAGCAGAGCCTAAGGTCTAAATTATCGATAGTCCATATCTCGGAAACTATAAGAGATAATGCAATTTGGCAACCGGCAATGTAATTAGCATGCCGAATATTACTTGGAATGTGAATTGGAACGAAATCGCCAATAGATAAGACCATTTTACAATTTGGGCCCAAGTTAGAAGCAGAGCCTAAGGTGTAAATTATCGATAGTCCATATCTCGGAAACTATAAGAGATAATGCAATTTGACAACCGGCAATGTAATTAGCATGCCGAATATTACTTGGAATGTGAATTGGAACGAAATCGCCAATAGATAAGACCATTTTACAATTTGGGCCCAAGTTAGTAGCAGAGCCTAAGGTATAAATTATCGATAGTCCATATCTCGGAAACTATAAGAGATAATGCAATTTGGCAACCGGCAATGTAATTAGCATGCCGAATATTACTTGGAATGTGAATTGGAACGAAATCGCCAATAGATAAGACCATTTTACAATTTGGGCCCAAGTTAGAAGCAGAGCCTAAGGTGTAAATTATCGATAGTCCATATCTCGGAAACTATAAGAGATAATGCAATTTGGCAACCGGCAATGTAATTAGCATGCCGAATATTACTTGGAATGTGAATTGGAACGAAATCGCCAATAGATAAGACCATTTTACAATTTGGGCCCAAGTTAGAAGCAGAGCCTAAGGTGTAAATTATCGATAGTCCATATCTCGGAAACTATAAGAGATAATGCAATTTCGCAACCGGCAATGTAATTAGCATGCCGAATATCACTTGGAATGTGAATTGGGACGAAATCGGTAATATATAAGACCATTTTACAATTTGGGCCCAAGTTAGAAGCAGAGCCTAAGGTGTAAATTATCGATAGTCCATATCTCGGAAACTATAAGAGATAATGCAATTTGGCAACCGGCAATGTAATTAGCATGCCGAATATTACTTGGAATGTGAATTGGAATGAAATCGCCAATAGATAAGACCATTTTACAATTTGGGCCCAAGTTAGAAGCAGAGCCTAAGGTGTAAATTATCGATAGTCCATATCTCGGAAACTATAAGAGATAATTCAATTTGGCAACCGGCAATGTAATTAGCATGCCGAATATTACTTGGAATGTGAATTGGAACGAAATCGCCATTAGATAAGACCATTTTACAATTTGGGCCCAAGTTAGAAGCAGAGCCTAAGGTGTAAATTATCGATAGTCCATATCTCGGAAACTATAAGAGATAATGCAATTTCGCAACCGGCAATGTAATTAGCATGCCGAATATCACTTGGAATGTGAATTGGGACGAAATCGCCAATATATAAGACCATTTTACAATTTGGGCCCAAGTTAGAAGCAGAGCCTAAGGTGTAAATTATCGATAGTCCATATCTCGGAAACTATAAGAGATAATGCAATTTCGCAACCGGCAATGTAATTAGCATGCCGAATATCACTTGGAATGTGAATTGGGACGAAATCGCCAATATATAAGACCATTTTACAATTTGGGCCCAAGTTAGAAGCAGAGCCTAAGGTGTAAATTATCGATAGTCCATATCTCGGAAACTATAAGAGATAATGCAATTTGGCAACCGGCAATGTAATTAGCATGCCGAATATTACTTGGAATGTGAATTGGAACGAAATCGCCAATAGATAAGACCATTTTACAATTTGGGCCCAAGTTAGAAGCAGAGCCTAAGGTGTAAATTATCGATAGTCCATATCTCGTAAACTATAAGAGATAATGCAATTTGGCAACCGGCAATGTAATTAGCATGCCGAATATTACTTGGAATGTGAATTGGAACGAAATCGCCAATAGATAAGACCATTTTACAATTTGGGAGCAAGATAGAAGCAGAGCCTAAGGTGTAAATTATCGATAGTCCATATCTCGGAAACTATAAGAGATAATGCAATTTCGCAACCGGCAATGTAATTAGCATGCCGAATATCACTTGGAATGTGAATTGGGACGAAATCGCCAATAGATAAGACCATTTTACAATTTGGGCCCAAGTTAGAAGCAGAGCCTAAGGTGTAAATTATCGATAGTCCATATCTCGGAAACTATAAGAGATAATGCAATTTGGCAACCGGCAATGTAATTAGCATGCCGAATATTACTTGGAATGTGAATTGGAACGAAATCGCCAATAGATAAGACCATTTTACAATTTGGGCCCAAGTTAGAAGCAGAGCCTAAGGTGTAAATTATCGATAGTCCATATCTCGGAAACTATAAGAGATAATGCAATTTGGCAACCGGCAATGTAATTAGCATGCCGAATATTACTTGGAATGTGAATTGGAACGGAATCGCCAATAGGTAAGACCATTTTACAATTTGGGCCCAAGTTAGAAGCAGAGCCTAAGGTGTAAATTATCGATAGTCCATATCTCGGAAACTATAAGAGATAATGCAATTTGGCAACCGGCAATGTAATTAGCATGCCGAATATTACTTGGAATGTGAATTGGAACGAAATCGCCAATAGATAAGACCATTTTACAATTTGGGCCCAAGTTAGAAGCAGAGCCTAAGGTGTAAATTATCGATAGTCCATATCTCGGAAACTATAAGAGATAATGCAATTTCGCAACCGGCAATGTAATTAGCATGCCGAATATTACTTGGAGTGTGAATTGGAACGAAATCGCCAATAGATAAGACCATTTTACAATTTGGGCCCAAGTTAGAAGCAGAGCCTAAGGTGTAAATTATCGATAGTCCATATCTCGGAAACTATAAGAGATAATGCAATTTGGCAACCGGCAATGTAATTAGCATGCCGAATATTACTTGGAATGTGAATTGGAACGAAATCGCCAATAGATAAGACCATTTTACAATTTGGGCCCAAGTTAGAAGCAGAGCCTAAGGTGTAAATTATCGATAGTCCATATCTCGGAAACTATAAGAGATAATGCAATTTGGCAACCGGCAATGTAACTAGCATGCCGAATATTACTTGGAATGTGAATTTGAACGAAATCGCCAATAGATAAGACCATTTTACAATTTGGGCCCAAGTTAGAAGCAGAGCCTAAGGTGTAAATTATCGATAGTCCATATCTCGGAAACTATAAGAGATAATGCAATTTGGCAACCGGCAATGTAATTAGCATGCCGAATATTACTTGGAATGTGAATTGCAACTAAATCGCCAATAGATAAGACCATTTTACAATTTGGGCCCAAGTTAGAAGCAGAGCCTAAGGTGTAAATTATCGATAGTCCATATCTCGGAAACTATAAGAGATAATGCAATTTGGCAACCGGCAATGTAATTAGCATGCCGAATATTACTTGGAATGTGAATTGGAACGAAATCGCCAATAGATAAGACCATTTTACAATTTGGGCCCAAGTTAGAAGCAGAGCCTAAGGTGTAAATTATCGATAGTCCATATCTCGGAAACTATAAGAGATAATGCAATTTGACAACCGGCAATGTAATTAGCATGCCGAATATTACTTGGAATGTGAATTGGAACGAAATCGTCTATAGATAAGACCATTTTACAATTTGGGCCCAAGTTAGAAGCAGAGCCTAAGGTGTAAATTATAGATAGTCCATATCTCGGAAACTATAAGAGATAATGCAATTTGGCAACCGGCAATGTAATTAGCATGCCGAATATTACTTGGAATGTGAATTGGAACGAAATCGCCAATAGATAAGACCATTTTACAATTTGGGCCCAAGTTAGAAGCAGAGCCTAAGGTGTAAATTATCGATAGTCCATATCTCGGAAACTATAAGAGATAATGCAATTTGGCAACCGGCAATGTAATTAGCATGCCGAATATTACTTGGAATGTGAATTGGGACGAAATCGCCAATAGATAAGACCATTTTACAATTTGGGCCCAAGTTAGAAGCAGAGCCTAAGGTGTAAATTATCGATAGTCCATATCTCGGAAACTATAAGAGATAATGCAATTTGGCAACCGGCAATGTAATTAGCATGCCGAATATTACTTGGAATGTGAATTGGAACGAAATCGCCAATAGGTAAGACCATTTTACAATTTGGGCCCAAGTTAGAAGCAGAGCCTAAGGTGTAAATTATCGATAGTCCATATCTCGGAAACTATAAGAGATAATTCAATTTGGCAACCGGCAATGTAATTAGCATGCCGAATATTACTTGGAATGTGAATTGGAACGAAATCGCCAATAGATAAGACCATTTTATAATTTGGGCCCAAGTTGGAAGCAGAGCCTAAGGTGTAAATTATCGATAGTCCATATCTCGGAAACTATAAGAGATAATGCAATTTTGCAACCGGCAATGTAATTAGCATGCCGAATATTACTTGGAATGTGAATTGGAACGAAATCGCCAATAGATAAGACCATTTTACAATTTGGGCCCAAGTTAGAAGCAGAGCCTAAGGTGTAAATAATCGATAGTCCATATCTCGGAAACTATAAGAGATAATGCAATTTGGCAACCGGCAATGTAATTAGCATGCCGAATATTACTTGGAATGTGAATTGCAACTAAATCGCCAATAGATAAGACCATTTTACAATTTGGGCCCAAGTTAGAAGCAGAGCCTAAGGTGTAAATTATCGATAGTCCATATCTCGGAAACTATAAGAGATAATGCAATTTGGCAACCGGCAATGTAATTAGCATGCCGAATATTACTTGGAATGTGAATTGGAACGAAATCGCCAATAGATAAGACCATTTTACAATTTGGGCCCAAGTTAGAAGCAGAGCCTAAGGTGTAAATTATCGATAGTCCATATCTCGGAAACTATAAGAGATAATGCAATTTCGCAACCGGCAATGTAATTAGCATGCCGAATATCACTTGGAATGTGAATTGGGACGAAATCGCCAATAGATAAGACCATTTTACAATTTGGGCCCAAGTTAGAAGCAGAGCCTAAGGTGTAAATTATCGATAGTCCATATCTCGGAAACTATAAGAGATAATGCAATTTGGCAACCGGCAATGTAATTAGCATGCCGAATATTACTTGGAATGTGAATTGGAACGAAATCGCCAATAGGTAAGACCATTTTACAATTTGGGCCCAAGTTAGAAGCAGAGCCTAAGGTGTAAATTATCGATAGTCCATATCTCGGAAACTATAAGAGATAATTCAATTTGGCAACCGGCAATGTAATTAGCATGCCGAATATTACTTGGAATGTGAATTGGAACGAAATCGCCAATAGATAAGACCATTTTACAATTTGGGCCCAAGTTAGAAGCAGAGCCTAAGGTGTAAATTATCGATAGTCCATATCTCGGAAACTAAAAGAGATAATGCAATTTGGCAACCGGCAATGTAATTAGCATGCCGAATATTACTTGGAATGTGAATTGGAACGAAATCGCCAATAGATAAGACCATTTTACAATTTGGGCCCAAGTTAGACGCAGAGCCTATGGTGTAAATTATCGATAGTCCATATCTCGGAAACTATAAGAGATAATGCAATTTGGCAACCGGCAATGTAATTAGCATGGCGAATATTACTTGGAATGTGAGTTGGAACGAAATAGCCAATAGATAAGACCATTTTACAATTTGGGCCCAAGTTACAAGCAGAGCCTAAGGTGTAAATTATTGATAGTCCATATCTCGGAAACTATAAGAGATAATGCAATTTGGCAACCGGCAATGTAATTAGCATGCCGAATATTACTTGGAATGTGAATTGGAACGAAATCGCCAATAGATAAGACCATTTTACAATTTGGGCCCAAGTTAGAAGCAGAGCCTAAGGTGTAAATTATTGATAGTCCATATCTCGGAAACTATAAGAGATAATGCAATTTCGCAACCGGCAATGTAATTAGCATGCCGAATATCACTTGGAATGTGAATTGGGACGAAATCGCCAATAGATAAGACCATTTTACAATTTGGGCCCAAGTTAGAAGCAGAGCCTAAGGTGTAAATTATCGATAGTCCATATCTCGGAAACTATAAGAGATAATGCAATTTGGCAACCGGCAATGTAATTAGCATGCCGAATATTACTTGGAATGTGAGTTGGAACGAAATAGCCAATAGATAAGACCATTTTACAATTTGGGCCCAAGTTACAAGCAGAGCCTAAGGTGTAAATTATTGATAGTCCATATCTCGGAAACTATAAGAGATAATGCAATTTGGCAACCGGCAATGTAATTAGCATGCCGAATATTACTTGGAATGTGAGTTGGAACGAAATAGCCAATAGATAAGACCATTTTACAATTTGGGCCCAAGTTACAAGCAGAGCCTAAGGTGAAAATTATTGATAGTCCATATCTCGGAAACTATAAGAGATAATGCAATTTGGCAACCGGCAATGTAATTAGCATGCCGAATATTACTTGGAATGTGAATTGGAACGAAATCGCCAATAGATAAGACCATTTTACAATTTGGGCCCAAGTTAGAAGCAGAGCCTAAGGTGTAAATTATTGATAGTCCATATCTCGGAAACTATAAGAGATAATGCAATTTCGCAACCGGCAATGTAATTAGCATGCCGAATATCACTTGGAATGTGAATTGGGACGAAATCGCCAATAGATAAGACCATTTTACAATTTGGGCCCAAGTTAGAAGCAGAGCCTAAGGTGTAAATTATCGATAGTCCATATCTCGGAAACTATAAGAGATAATGCAATTTGGCGACCGGCAATGTAATTAGCATGCCGAATATTACTTGGAGTGTGAATTGGAACGAAATCGCCAATAGATAAGACCATTTTACAATTTGGGTCCAAGTTAGAAGCAGAGCCTAAGGTGTAAATTATCAATAGTCCATATCTCGGAAACTATAAGAGATAATGCAATTTCGCAACCGGCAATGTAATTAGCATGCCGAATATTACTTGGAGTGTGAATTGGAACGAAATCGCCAATAGATAAGACCATTTTACAATTTGGGCCCAAGTTAGAAGCAGAGCCTAAGGTGTAAATGATCGATAGTCCATATCTCGGAAACTATAAGAGATAATGGAATTTGGCAACCGGCAATGTAATTAGCATGCCAAATATTACTTGGAATGTGAATTGGAACGAAATCGCCAATAGATAAGACCATTTTACAATTTGGGCCCAAGTTAGAAGCAGAGCCTAAGGTGTAAATTATCGATAGTCCATATCTCGGAAACTATAGGAGGTAATGCAATTTGGCAACCGGAAATGTAATTAGCATGCCGAATATTACTTGGAATGTGAATTGCAACTAAATCGCCAATAGATAAGACCATTTTACAATTTGGGCCCAAGTTAGAAGCAGAGCCTAAGGTGTAAATTATCGATAGTCCATATCTCGGAAACTATAAGAGATAATGCAATTTGGCAACCGGCAATGTAATTAGCATGCCGAATATTACTTGGAATGTGAATTGGAACGAAATCGCCAATAGATAAGACCATTTTACAATTTGGGCCCAAGTTAGAAGCAGAGCCTAAGGTGTAAATTATCGATGGTCCATATCTCGGAAACTATAAGAGATAATGCAATTTGGCAACCTGCAATGTAATTAGCATGCCGAATATTACTTGGAATGTGAATTGGAACGAAATCGCCAATAGATAAGACCATTTTACAATTTGGGCCCAAGTTAGAAGCAGAGCCTAAGGTGTAAATTATCGATAGTCCATATCTCGGAAACTATAAGAGATAATGCAATTTGGCAACCGGCAATGTAATTAGCATGCCGAATATTACTTGGAATGTGAATTGGAACGAAATCGCCAATAGATAAGACCATTTTACAATTTGGGCCCAAGTTAGAAGCAGAGCCTAAGGTGTAAATTATTGATAGTCCATATCTCGGAAACTATAAGAGATAATGCAATTTCGCAACCGGCAATGTAATTAGCATGCCGAATATCACTTGGAATGTGAATTGGGACGAAATCGCCAATAGATAAGACCATTTTACAATTTGGGCCCAAGTTAGTGCAGAGCCTAAGGTGTAAATTATCGATAGTCCATATCTCGGAAACTATAAGAGATAATGCAATTTGGCAACCGGCAATGTAATTAGCATGCCGAATATTACTTGGAATGTGAATTGGAACGAAATCGCCAATAGATAAGACCATTTTACAATTTGGGCCCAAGTTAGAAGCAGAGCCTAAGGTGTAAATTATTGATAGTCCATATCTCGGAAACTATAAGAGATAATGCAATTTGGCAACCGGCAATGTAATTAGCATGCCGAATATTACTTGGAATGTGAATTGGAACGAAATCGCCAATAGATAAGACCATTTTACAATTTGGGCCCAAGTTAGAAGCAGAGCCTAAGGTGTAAATTATCGATAGTCCATATCTCGGAAACTATAAGAGATAATGCAATTTCGCAACCGGCAATGTAATTAGCATGCCGAATATTACTTGGAGTGTGAATTGGAACGAAATCGCCAATAGATAAGACCATTTTACAATTTGGGTCCAAGTTAGAAGCAGAGCCTAAGGTGTAAATTATCGATAGTCCATATCTCGGAAACTATAAGAGATAATGCAATTTCGCAACCGGCAATGTAATTAGCATGCCGAATATTACTTGGAGTGTGAATTGGAACGAAATCGCCAATAGATAAGACCATTTTACAATTTGGGCCCAAGTTAGAAGCAGAGCCTAAGGTGTAAATTATCGATAGTCCATATCTCGGAAACTATAAGAGATAATGCAATTTGGCAACCGGCAATGTAATTAGCATGCCGAATATTACTTGGAATGTGAATTGGAACGAAATCGCCAATAGATAAGACCATTTTACAATTTGGGCCCAAGTTAGAAGCAGAGCCTAAGGTGTAAATTATCGATAGTCCATATCTCGGAAACTATAAGAGATAATGCAATTTGGCAACCGGAAATGTAATTAGCATGCCGAATATTACTTGGAATGTGAATTGCAACTAAATCGCCAATAGATAAGACCATTTTACAATTTGGGCCCAAGTTAGAAGCAGAGCCTAAGGTGTATATTATCGATAGTCCATATCTCGGAAACTATAAGAGATAATGTAATTTGGCAACCGGCAATGTAATTAGCATGCCGAATATTACTTGGAATGTGAATTGGAACGAAATCGCCAATAGATAAGACCATTTTACAATTTGGGCCCAAGTTAGTGCAGAGCCTAAGGTGTAAATTATCGATAGTCCATATCTCGGAAACTATAAGAGATAATGCAATTTGGCAACCGGCAATGTAATTAGCATGCCGAATATTACTTGGAATGTGAATTGGAACGAAATCGCCAATAGATAAGACCATTTTACAATTTGGGCCCAAGTTAGTGCAGAGCCTAAGGTGTAAATTATCGATAGTCCATATCTCGGAAACTATAAGAGATAATGCAATTTGGCAACCGGCAATGTAATTAGCATGCCGAATATTACTTGGAATGTGAATTGGAACGAAATCGCCAATAGATAAGACCATTTTACAATTTGGGCCCAAGTTAGAAGCAGAGCCTAAGGTGTAAATTATTGATAGTCCATATCTCGGAAACTATAAGAGATAATGCAATTTGGCAACCGGCAATGTAATTAGCATGCCGAATATTACTTGGAATGTGAATTGGAACGAAATCGCCAATAGATAAGACCATTTTACAATTTGGGCCCAAGTTAGAAGCAGAGCCTAAGGTGTAAATTATCGATAGTCCATATCTCGGAAACTATAAGAGATAATGCAATTTCGCAACCGGCAATGTAATTAGCATGCCGAATATTACTTGGAGTGTGAATTGGAACGAAATCGCCAATAGATAAGACCATTTTACAATTTGGGTCCAAGTTAGAAGCAGAGCCTAAGGTGTAAATTATCGATAGTCCATATCTCGGAAACTATAAGAGATAATGCAATTTCGCAACCGGCAATGTAATTAGCATGCCGAATATTACTTGGAGTGTGAATTGGAACGAAATCGCCAATAGATAAGACCATTTTACAATTTGGGCCCAAGTTAGAAGCAGAGCCTAAGGTGTAAATTATCGATAGTCCATATCTCGGAAACTATAAGAGATAATGCAATTTGGCAACCGGCAATGTAATTAGCATGCCGAATATTACTTGGAATGTGAATTGGAACGAAATCGCCAATAGATAAGACCATTTTACAATTTGGGCCCAAGTTAGAAGCAGAGCCTAAGGTGTAAATTATCGATAGTCCATATCTCGGAAACTATAAGAGATAATGCAATTTGGCAACCGGAAATGTAATTAGCATGCCGAATATTACTTGGAATGTGAATTGCAACTAAATCGCCAATAGATAAGACCATTTTACAATTTGGGCCCAAGTTAGAAGCAGAGCCTAAGGTGTAAATTATCGATAGTCCATATCTCGGAAACTATAAGAGATAATGTAATTTGGCAACCGGCAATGTAATTAGCATGCCGAATATTACTTGGAATGTGAATTGGAACGAAATCGCCAATAGATAAGACCATTTTACAATTTGGGCCCAAGTTAGAAGCAGAGCCTAAGGTGTAAATTATCGATAGTCCATATCTCGGAAACTATAAGAGATAATGCAATTTGGCAACCGGCAATGTAATTAGCATGCCGAATATTACTTGGAATGTGAATTGGAACGAAATCGCCAATAGATAAGACCATTTTACAATTTGGGCCCAAGTTAGAAGCAGAGCCTAAGGTGTAAATTATTGATAGTCCATATCTCGGAAACTATAAGAGATAATGCAATTTCGCAACCGGCAATGTAATTAGCATGCCGAATATCACTTGGAATGTGAATTGGGACGAAATCGCCAATAGATAAGACCATTTTACAATTTGGGCCCAAGTTAGTGCAGAGCCTAAGGTGTAAATTATCGATAGTCCATATCTCGGAAACTATAAGAGATAATGCAATTTGGCAACCGGCAATGTAATTAGCATGCCGAATATTACTTGGAATGTGAATTGGAACGAAATCGCCAATAGATAAGACCATTTTACAATTTGGGCCCAAGTTAGAAGCAGAGCCTAAGGTGTAAATTATCGATAGTCCATATCTCGGAAACTATAAGAGATAATGCAATTTGGCAACCGGCAATGTAATTAGCATGCCGAATATTACTTGGAATGTGAATTGGAACGAAATCGCCAATAGATAAGACCATTTTACAATTTGGGCCCAAGTTAGAAGCAGAGCCTAAGGTGTAAATTATCGATAGTCCATATCTCGGAAACTATAAGAGATAATGCAATTTCGCAACCGGCAATGTAATTAGCATGCCGAATATTACTTGGAGTGTGAATTGGAACGAAATCGCCAATAGATAAGACCATTTTACAATTTGGGCCCAAGTTAGAAGCAGAGCCTAAGGTGTAAATTATCGATAGTCCATATCTCGGAAACTATAAGAGATAATGCAATTTGGCAACCGGCAATGTAATTAGCATGCCGAATATTACTTGGAATGTGAATTGGAACGAAATCGCCAATAGATAAGACCATTTTACAATTTGGGCACAAGTTAGAAGCAGAGATTAAGGTGTAAATTATCGATAGTCCATATCTCGGAAACTATAAGAGATAATGCAATTTGGCAACCGGCAATGTAATTAGCATGCCGAATATTACTTGGAATGTGAATTGGAACGAAATCGCCAATAGATAAGACCATTTTACAATTTGGGCCCAAGTTAGAAGCAGAGCCTAAGGTGTAAATTATCGATAGTCCATATCTCGGAAACTACAAGAGATAATGCAATTTGGCAACCGGCAATGTAATTAGCATGCCGAATATTACTTGGAATGTGAATTGGAACGAAATCGCCAATAGATAAGACCATTTTACAATTTGGGCCCAAGTTAGAAGCAGAGTCTAAGGTGTAAATTATCGATAGTTCATATCTCGGAAACTATAAGAGATAATGCAATTTGGCAACCGGCAATGTAATTAGCATGCCGAATATTACTTGGAATGTGAATTGGAACGAAATTGCCAATAGATAAGACCATTTTACAATTTGGGCCCAAGTTAGAAGCAGAGCCTAAGGTGTAAATTATCGATAGTCTATATCTCTGAAACTATAAGAGATAATGCAATTTCGCAACCGGCAATGTAATTAGCATGTCGAATATTACTTGGAATGTGAATTGGGACGAAATCGCCAATAGATAAGGCCATTTTACAATTTGGGCCCAAGTTAGAAGCAGAGCCTAAGGTGTAAATTATCGATAGTCCATATCTCGGAAACTATAAGAGATAATGCAATTTGGCAACCGGCAATGTAATTAGCATGCCGAATATTACTTGGAATGTGAATTGGAACGGAATCGCCAATAGGTAAGACCATTTTACAATTTGGGCCCAAGTTAGAAGCAGAGCCTAAGGTGTAAATTATCGATAGTCCATATCTCGGAAACTATAAGAGATAATGCAATTTGGCAACCGGCAATGTAATTAGCATGCCGAATATTACTTGGAATGTGAATTGGAACGAAATCGCCAATAGATAAGACCATTTTACAATTTGGGCCCAAGTTAGAAGCAGAGCCTAAGGTGTTAATTATCGATAGTCCATATCTCGGAAACTATAAGAGATAATGCAATTTCGCAACCGGCAATGTAATTAGCATGCCGAATATTACTTGGAGTGTGAATTGGAACGAAATCGCCAATAGATAAGACCATTTTACAATTTGGGCCCAAGTTAGAAGCAGAGCCTAAGGTGTAAATTATCGATAGTCCATATCTCGGAAACTATAAGAGATAATGCAATTTGGCAACCGGCAATGTAATTAGCATGCCGAATATTACTTGGAATGTGAATTGGAACGAAATCGCCAATAGATAAGACCATTTTACAATTTGGGCCCAAGTTAGAAGCAGAGCCTAAGGTGTAAATTATCGATAGTCCATATCTCGGAAACTATAAGAGATAATGCAATTTGGCAACCGGCAATGTAATTAGCATGCCGAATATTACTTGGAATGTGAATTGGAACGAAATAGCCAATAGATAAGACCATTTTACAATTTGGGCCCAAGTTAGAAGCAGAGCCTAAGGTGTAAATTATCGATAGTCCATATCTCGGAAACTATAAGAGATAATGCAATTTGGCAACCGGCAATGTAATTAGCATGCCGAATATTACTTGGAATGTGAATTGGGACGAAATCGCCAATAGATAAGACCATTTTACAATTTGGGCCCAAGTTAGAAGCAGAGCCTAAGGTGTAAATTATCGATAGTCCATATCTCGGAAACTATAAGAGATAATGCAATTTGGCAACCGGCAATGTAATTAGCATGCCGAATATTACTTGGAATGTGAATTGGAACGAAATCGCCAATAGGTAAGACCATTTTACAATTTGGGCCCAAGTTAGAAGCAGAGCCTAAGGTGTAAATTATCGATAGTCCATATCTCGGAAACTATAAGAGATAATTCAATTTGGCAACCGGCAATGTAATTAGCATGCCGAATATTACTTGGAATGTGAATTGGAACGAAATCGCCAATAGATAAGACCATTTTACAATTTGGGCCCAAGTTAGAAGCAGAGCCTAAGGTGTAAATTATCGATAGTCCATATCTCGGAAACTATAAGAGATAATGCAATTTGGCAACCGGCAATGTAATTAGCATGCCGAATATTACTTGGAATGTGAATTAGAACGAAATCGCCAATAGATAAGACCATTTTACAATTTGGGCCCAAGTTAGAAGCAGAGCCTAAGGTGTAAATTATCGATAGTCCATATCTCGGAAACTATAAGAGATAATGCAATTTGGCAACCGGCAATGTAATTAGCATGCCGAATATTACTTGGAATGTGAATTGGAACGAAATCGCCAATAGATAAGACCATTTTACAATTTGGGCCCAAGTTAGACGCAGAGCCTATGGTGTAAATTATCGATAGTCCATATCTCGGAAACTATAAGAGATAATGCAATTTGGCAACCGGCAATGTAATTAGCATGCCGAATATTACTTGGAATGTGAGTTGGAACGAAATAGCCAATAGATAAGACCATTTTACAATTTGGGCCCAAGTTACAAGCAGAGCCTAAGGTGTAAATTATTGATAGTCCATATCTCGGAAACTATAAGAGATAATGCAATTTGGCAACCGGCAATGTAATTAGCATGCCGAATATTACTTGGAATGTGAATTGGAACGAAATCGCCAATAGATAAGACCATTTTACAATTTGGGCCCAAGTTAGAAGCAGAGCCTAAGGTGGTAAATTATCGATAGTCCATATCTCGGAAAGTATAAGAGATAATGCAATTTGGCAACCGGCAATGTAATTAGCATGCCGAATATTACTTGGAATGTGAATTGGAACGAAATCGCCAATAGATAAGACCATTTTACAATTTGGGCCCAAGTTAGAAGCAGAACCTAAGGTGTAAATTATTGATAGTCCATATCTCGGAAACTATAAGAGATAATGCAATTTCGCAACCGGCAATGTAATTAGCATGCCGAATATCACTTGGAATGTGAATTGGGACGAAATCGCCAATAGATAAGACCATTTTACAATTTGGGCCCAAGTTAGAAGCAGAGCCTAAGGTGTAAATTATCGATAGTCCATATCTCGGAAACTATAAGAGATAATGCAATTTGGCAACCGGCAATGTAATTAGCATGCCGAATATTACTTGGAGTGTGAATTGGAACGAAATCGCCAATAGATAAGACCATTTTACAATTTGGGTCCAAGTTAGAAGCAGAGCCTAAGGTGTAAATTATCAATAGTCCATATCTCGGAAACTATAAGAGATAATGCAATTTCGCAACCGGCAATGTAATTAGCATGCCGAATATTACTTGGAGTGTGAATTGGAACGAAATCGCCAATAGATAAGACCATTTTACAATTTGGGCCCAAGTTAGAAGCAGAGCCTAAGGTGTAAATTATCGATAGTCCATATCTCGGAAACTATAAGAGATAATGGAATTTGGCAACCGGCAATGTAATTAGCATGCCAAATATTACTTGGAATGTGAATTGGAACGAAATCGCCAATAGATAAGACCATTTTACAATTTGGGCCCAAGTTAGAAGCAGAGCCTAAGGTGTAAATTATCGATAGTCCATATCTCGGAAACTATAAGAGATAATGCAATTTGGCAACCGGAAATGTAATTAGCATGCCGAATATTACTTGGAATGTGAATTGCAACTAAATCGCCAATAGATAAGACGATTTTACAATTTGGGCCCAAGTTAGAAGCAGAGCCTAAGGTGTAAATTATCGATAGTCCATATCTCGGAAACTATAAGAGATAATGCAATTTGGCAACCGGCAATGTAATTAGCATGCCGAATATTACTTGGAATGTGAATTGGAACGAAATCGCCAATAGATAAGATAATTTTACAATTTGGGCCCAAGTTAGAAGCAGAGCCTAAGGTGTAAATTATCGATAGTCCATATCTCGGAAACTATAAGAGATAATGCAATTTGGCAACCTGCAATGTAATTAGCATGCCGAATATTACTTGGAATGTGAATTGGAACGAAATCGCCAATAGATAAGACCATTTTACAATTTGGGCCCAAGTTAGAAGCAGAGCCTAAGGTGTAAATTATCGATAGTCCATATCTCGGAAACTATAAGAGATAATGCAATTTGGCAACCGGCAATGTAATTAGCATGCCGAATATTACTTGGAATGTGAATTGGAACGAAATCGCCAATAGATAAGACCATTTTACAATTTGGGCCCAAGTTAGAAGCAGAGCCTAAGGTGTAAATTATTGATAGTCCATATCTCGGAAACTATAAGAGATAATGCAATTTCGCAACCGGCAATGTAATTAGCATGCCGAATATCACTTGGAATGTGAATTGGGACGAAATCGCCAATAGATAAGACCATTTTACAATTTGGGCCCAAGTTAGAAGCAGAGCCTAAGGTGTAAATTATTGATAGTCCATATCTCGGAAACTATAAGAGATAATGCAATTTGGCAACCGGCAATGTAATTAGCATGCCGAATATTACTTGGAATGTGAATTGGAACGAAATCGCCAATAGATAAGACCATTTTACAATTTGGGCCCAAGTTAGAAGCAGAGCCTAAGGTGTAAATTATCGATAGTCCATATCTCGGAAACTATAAGAGATAATGCAATTTCGCAACCGGCAATGTAATTAGCATGCCGAATATTACTTGGAGTGTGAAATGGAACGAAATCGCCAATAGATAAGACCATTTTACAATTTGGGTCCAAGTTAGAAGCAGAGCCTAAGGTGTAAATTATCGATAGTCCATATCTCGGAAACTATAAGAGATAATGCAATTTCGCAACCGGCAATGTAATTAGCATGCCGAATATTACTTGGAGTGTGAATTGGAACGAAATCGCCAATAGATAAGACCATTTTACAATTTGGGCCCAAGTTAGAAGCAGAGCCTAAGGTGTAAATTATCGATAGTCCATATCTCGGAAACTATAAGAGATAATGCAATTTGGCAACCGGCAATGTAATTAGCATGCCGAATATTACTTGGAATGTGAATTGGAACGAAATCGCCAATAGATAAGACCATTTTACAATTTGGGCCCAAGTTAGAAGCAGAGCCTAAGGTGTAAATTATCGATAGTCCATATCTCGGAAACTATAAGAGATAATGCAATTTGGCAACCGGAAATGTAATTAGCATGCCGAATATTACTTGGAATGTGAATTGCAACTAAATCGCCAATAGATAAGACCATTTTACAATTTGGGCCCAAGTTAGAAGCAGAGCCTAAGGTGTAAATTATCGATAGTCCATATCTCGGAAACTATAAGAGATAATGCAATTTGGCAACCGGCAATGTAATTAGCATGCCGAATATTACTTGGAATGTGAATTGGAACGAAATCGCCAATAGATAAGACCATTTTACAATTTGGGCCCAAGTTAGAAGCAGAGCCTAAGGTGTAAATTATCGATAGTCCATATCTCGGAAACTATAAGAGATAATGCAATTTCGCAACCGGCAATGTAATTAGCATGCCGAATATCACTTGGAATGTGAATTGGGACGAAATCGCCAATAGATAAGACCATTTTACAATTTGGGCCCAAGTTAGTGCAGAGCCTAAGGTGTAAATTATCGATAGTCCATATCTCGGAAACTATAAGAGATAATGCAATTTGGCAACCGGCAATGTAATTAGCATGCCGAATATTACTTGGAATGTGAATTGGAACGAAATCGCCAATAGATAAGACCATTTTACAATTTGGGCCCAAGTTAGAAGCAGAGCCTAAGGTGTAAATTATCGATAGTCCATATCTCGGAAACTATAAGAGATAATGCAATTTGGCAACCGGCAATGTAATTAGCATGCCGAATATTACTTGGAATGTGAATTGGAACGAAATCGCCAATAGATAAGACCATTTTACAATTTGGGCCCAAGTTAGAAGCAGAGCCTAAGGTGTAAATTATCGATAGTCCATATCTCGGAAACTATAAGAGATAATGCAATTTTGCGACCGGCAATGTAATTAGCATGCCGAATATTACTTGGAGTGTGAATTGGAACGAAATCGCCAATAGATAAGACCATTTTACAATTTGGGCCCAAGTTAGAAGCAGAGCCTAAGGTGTAAATTATCGATAGTCCATATCTCGGAAACTATAAGAGATAATGCAATTTGGCAACCGGCAATGTAATTAGCATGCCGAATATTACTTGGAATGTGAATTGGAACGAAATCGCCAATAGATAAGACCATTTTACAATTTGGGCCCAAGTTAGAAGCAGAGCCTAAGGTGTAAATTATCGATAGTCCATATCTCGGAAACTATAAGAGATAATGCAATTTCGCAACCGGCAATGTAATTAGCATGCCGAATATCACTTGGAATGTGAATTGGGACGAAATCGCCAATAGATAAGACCATTTTACAATTTGGGCCCAAGTTAGAAGCAGAGCCTAAGGTGTAAATTATCGATAGTCCATATCTCGGAAACTATAAGAGATAATGCAATTTGGCAACCGGCAATGTAATTAGCATGCCGAATATTACTTGGAATGTGAATTGGAACGAAATCGCCAATAGATAAGACCATTTTACAATTTGGGCCCAAGTTAGAAGCAGAGCCTAAGGTGTAAATTATCGATAGTCCATATCTCGGAAACTATAAGAGATAATGCAATTTGGCAACCGGCAATGTAATTAGCATGCCGAATATTACTTGGAATGTGAATTGGAACGAAATCGCCAATAGGTAAGACCATTTTACAATTTGGGCCCAAGTTAGAAGCAGAGCCTAAGGTGTAAATTATCGATAGTCCATATCTCGGAAACTATAAGAGATAATTCAATTTGGCAACCGGCAATGTAATTAGCATGCCGAATATTACTTGGAATGTGAATTGGAACGAAATCGCCAATAGATAAGACCATTTTACAATTTGGGCCCAAGTTAGAAGCAGAGCCTAAGGTGTAAATTATCGATAGTCCATATCTCGGAAACTATAAGAGATAATGCAATTTGGCAACCGGCAATGTAATTAGCATGCCGAATATTACTTGGAATGTGAATTGGAACGAAATCGCCAATAGATAAGACCATTTTACAATTTGGGCCCAAGTTAGAAGCAGAGCCTAAGGTGTAAATTATCGATAGTCCATATCTCGGAAACTATCAGAGATAATGCAATTTGGCAACCGGCAATGTAATTAGCATGCCGAATATTACTTGGAATGTGAATTGGAACGAAATCGCCAATAGATAAGACCATTTTACAATTTGGGCCCAAGTTAGAAGCAGAGCCTATGGTGTAAATTATCGATAGTCCATATCTCGGAAACTATAAGAGATAATGCAATTTGGCAACCGGCAATGTAATTAACATGCCGAATATTACTTGGAATGTGAATTGGAACGAAATAGCCAATAGATAAGACCATTTTACAATTTGGGCCCAAGTTACAAGCAGAGCCTAAGGTGTAAATTATTGATAGTCCATATCTCGGAAACTATAAGAGATAATGCAATTTGGCAACCGGCAATGTAATTAGCATGCCGAATATTACTTGGAATGTGAATTGGAACGAAATCGCCAATAGATACGACCATTTTACAATTTGGGCCCAAGTTAGAAGCAGAGCCTAAGGTGTAAATTATCGATAGTCCATATCTCGGAAAGTATAAGAGATAATGCAATTTGGCAACCGGCAATGTAATTAGCATGCCGAATATTACTTGGAATTTGAATTGGAACGAAATCGCCAATAGATAAGACCATTTTACAATTTGGGCCCAAGTTAGAAGCGAGCCTAAGGTGTAAATTATTGATAGTCCATATCTCGGAAACTATAAGAGATAATGCAATTTCGCAACCGGCAATGTAATTAGCATGCCGAATATCACTTGGAATGTGAATTGGGACGAAATCGCCAATAGATAAGACCATTTTACAATTTGGGCCCAAGTTAGAAGCAGAGCCTAAGGTGTAAATTATCGATAGTCCATATCTCGGAAACTATAAGAGATAATGCAATTTGGCAACCGGCAATGTAATTAGCATGCCGAATATTACTTGGAATGTGAATTGGAACGAAATCGCCAATAGATAAGACCATTTTACAATTTGGGCCCAAGTTAGAAGCAGAGCCTAAGGTGTAAATTATCGATAGTCTATATCTCGGAAACTATAAGAGATAATGCAATTTGGCAACCGGCAATGTAATTAGCATGCCGAATATTACTTGGAGTGTGAATTGGAACGAAATCGCCAATAGATAAGACCATTTTACAATTTGGGTCCAAGTTAGAAGCAGAGCCTAAGGTGTAAATTATCAATAGTCCATATCTCGGAAACTATAAGAGATAATGCAATTTCGCGACCGGCAATGTAATTAGCATGCCGAATATTACTTGGAGTGTGAATTGGAACGAAATCGCCAATAGATAAGACCATTTTACAATTTGGGCCCAAGTTAGAAGCAGAGCCTAAGGTGTAAATTATCGATAGTCCATATCTCGGAAACTATAAGAGATAATGCAATTTGGCAACCGGCAATGTAATTAGCATGCCGAATATTACTTGGAATGTGAATTGGAACGAAATCGCCAATAGATAAGACCATTTTACAATTTGGGCCCAAGTTAGAAGCAGAGCCTAAGGTGTAAATTATCGATAGTCCATATCTCGGAAACTATAAGAGATAATGCAATTTGGCAACCGGCAATGTAATTAGCATGCCAAATATTACTTGGAATGTGAATTGGAACGAAATCGCCAATAGATAAGACCATTTTACAATTTGGGCCCAAGTTAGAAGCAGAGCCTAAGGTGTAAATTATTGATAGTCCATATCTCGGAAACTATAAGAGATAATGCAATTTCGCAACCGGCAATGTAATTAGCATGCCGAATATCACTTGGAATGTGAATTGGGACGAATTCGCCAATAGATAAGACCATTTTACAATTTGGGCCCAAGTTAGTGCAGAGCCTAAGGTGTAAATTATCGATAGTCCATATCTCGGAAACTATAAGAGATAATGCAATTTGACAACCGGCAATGTAATTAGCATGCCGAATATTACTTGGAATGTGAATTGGAACGAAATCGCCAATAGATAAGACCATTTTACAATTTGGGCCCAAGTTAGAAGCAGAGCCTAAGGTGTAAATTATTGATAGTCCATATCTCGGAAACTATAAGAGATAATGCAATTTCGCAACCCGCAATGTAATTAGCATGCCGAATATCACTTGGAATGTGAATTGGGACGAAATCGCCAATAGATAAGACCATTTTACAATTTGGGCCCAAGTTAGTGCAGAGCCTAAGGTGTAAATTATCGATAGTCCATATCTCGGAAACTATAAGAGATAATGCAATTTGGCAACCGGCAATGTAATTAGCATGCCGAATATTACTTGGAATGTGAATTGGAACGAAATCGCCAATAGATAAGACCATTTTACAATTTGGGCCCAAGTTAGAAGCAGAGCCTAAGGTGTAAATTATCGATAGTCCATATCTCGGAAACTATAAGAGATAATGCAATTTGGCAACCGGCAATGTAATTAGCATGCCGAATATTACTTGGAATGTGAATTGGAACGAAATCGCCAATAGATAAGACCATTTTACAATTTGGGCCCAAGTTAGAAGCAGAGCCTAAGGTGTAAATTATCGATAGTCCATATCTCGGAAACTATAAGAGATAATGCAATTTCGCAACCGGCAATGTAATTAGCATGCCGAATATTACTTGGAGTGTGAATTGGAACGAAATCGCCAATAGATAAGACCATTTTACAATTTGGGCACAAGTTAGAAGCAGAGCCTAAGGTGTAAATTATCGATAGTCCATATCTCGGAAACTATAAGAGATAATGCAATTTGGCAACCGGCAATGTAATTAGCATGCCGAATATTACTTGGAATGTGAATTGGAACGAAATCGCCAATAGATAAGACCATTTTACAATTTGGGCCCAAGTTAGAAGCAGAGCCTAAGGTGTAAATTATCGATAGTCCATATCTCGGAAACTATAAGAGATAATGCAATTTGGCAACCGGCAATGTAATTAGCATGCCGAATATTACTTGGAATGTGAATTGGAACGAAATCGCCAATAGATAAGACCATTTTACAATTTGGGCCCAAGTTAGAAGCAGAGCCTAAGGTGTAAATTATCGATAGTCCATATCTCGGAAACTATAAGAGATAATGCAATTTGGCAACCGGCAATGTAATTAGCATGCCGAATATTACTTGGAATGTAAATTGGAACGAAATTGCCAATAGACAAGACCATTTTACAATTTGGGCCCAAGTTAGAGGCAGAGCCTAAGGTGTAAATTATCGATAGTCCATATCTCTGAAACTATAAGAGATAATGCAATTTCGCAACCGGCAATGTAATTAGCATGTCGAATATTACTTGGAATGTGAATTGGGACGAAATCGCCAATAGATAAGGCCATTTTACAATTTGGGCCCAAGTTAGAAGCAGAGCCTAAGGTGTAAATTATCGATAGTCCATATCTCGGAAACTATAAGAGATAATGCAATTTGGCAACCGGCAATGTAATTAGCATGCCGAATATTACTTGGAATGTGAATTGGAACGAAATCGCCAATAGATAAAACCATTTTACAATTTGGGCCCAAGTTAGAAGCAGAGCCTAAGGTGTAAATTATTGATAGTCCATATCTCGGAAACTATAAGAGATAATGCAATTTGGCGACCGGCAATGTAATTAGCATGCCGAATATTACTTGGAATGTGAATTGGAACGAAATCGCCAATAGATAAGACCATTTTACAATTTGGGCCCAAGTTAGAAGCAGAGCCTAAGGTGTAAATTATCGATAGTCCATATCTCGGAAACTATAAGAGATAATGCAATTTGGCAACCGGCAATGTAATTAGCATGCCGAATATTACTTGGAATGTGAATTGGAACGAAATCGCCAATAGATAAGACCATTTTACAATTTGGGCCCAAGTTAGAAGCAGAGCCTAAGGTGTAAATTATCGATAGTCCATATCTCGGAAAGTATAAGAGATAATGCAATTTGGCAACCGGCAATGTAATTAGCATGCCGAATATTACTTGGAATGTGAATTGGAACGAAATCGCCAATAGATAAGACCATTTCACAATTTGGGCCCAAGTTAGAACCAGAGCCTAAGGTGTAAATTATTGATAGTCCATATCTCGGAAACTATAAGAGATAATGCAATTTCGCAACCGGCAATGTAATTAGCATGCCGAATATCACTTGGAATGTGAATTGGGACGAAATCGCCAATAGATAAGACCATTTTACAATTTGGGCCCAAGTTAGAAGCAGAGCCTAAGGTGTAAATTATCGATAGTCCATATCTCGGAAACTATAAGAGATAATGCAATTTGGCAACCGGCAATGTAATTAGCATGCCGAATATTACTTGGAATGTGAATTGGAACGAAATCGCCAATAGATAAGACCATTTTACAATTTGGGCCCAAGTTAGAAGCAGAGCCTAAGGTGTAAATTATCGATAGTCTATATCTCGGAAACTATAAGAGATAATGCAATTTGGCAACCGGCAATGTAATTAGCATGCCGAATATTACTTGGAGTGTGACTTGGAACGAAATCGCCAATAGATAAGACCATTTTACAATTTGGGTCCAAGTTAGAAGCAGAGCCTAAGGTGTAAATTATCGATAGTCCATATCTCGGAAACTATAAGAGATAATGCAATTTCGCAACCGGCAATGTAATTAGCATGCCGAATATTACTTGGAGTGTGAATTGGAACGAAATCGCCAATAGATAAGACCATTTTACAATTTGGGCCCAAGTTAGAAGCAGAGCCTAAGGTGTAAATTATCGATAGTCCATATCTCTGAAACTATAAGAGATAATGCAATTTCGCAACCGGCAATGTAATTAGCATGTCGAATATTACTTGGAATATGAATTGGGACGAAATCGCCAATAGATAAGGCCATTTTACAATTTGGGCCCAAGTTAGAAGCAAAGCCTAAGGTGTAAATTATCGATAGTCCATATCTCGGAAACTATAAGAGATAATGCAATTTGGCAACCGGCAATGTAATTAGCATGCCGAATATTACTTGGAATGTGAATTGGAACGAAATCGCCAATAGATAAGACCATTTTACAATTTGGGCCCAAGTTAGAAGCAGAGCCTAAGGTGTAAATTATTGATAGTCCATATCTCGGAAACTATAAGAGATAATGCAATTTCGCAACCGGCAATGTAATTAGCATGCCGAATATCACTTGGAATGTGAATTGGGACGAAATCGCCAATAGATAAGACCATTTTACAATTTGGGCCCAAGTTAGAAGCAGAGCCTAAGGTGTAAATTATCGATAGTCCATATCTCGGAAACTATAAGAGATAATGCAATTTGGCAACCGGCAATGTAATTAGCATGCCGAATATTACTTGGAATGTGAATTGGAACGAAATCGCCAATAGATAAGACCATTTTACAATTTGGGCCCAAGTTAGAAGCAGAGCCTAAGGTGTAAATTATCGATAGTCTATATCTCGGAAACTATAAGAGATAATGCAATTTGGCAACCGGCAATGTAATTAGCATGCCGAATATTACTTGGAGTGTGAATTGGAACGAAATCGCCAATAGATAAGACCATTTTACAATTTGGGTCCAAGTTAGAAGCACAGCCTAAGGTGTAAATTATCGATAGTCCATATCTCGGAAACTATAAGAGATAATGCAATTTCGCAACCGGCGATGTAATTAGCATGCCGAATATTACTTGGAGTGTGAATTGGAACGAAATCGCCAATAGATAAGACCATTTTACAATTTGGGCCCAAGTTAGAAGCAGAGCCTAAGGTGTAAATTATCGATAGTCCATATCTCGGAAACTATAAGAGATAATGCAATTTGGCAACCGGCAATGTAATTAGCATGCCGAATATTACTTGGAATGTGAATTGGAACGAAATCGCCAATAGATAAGACCATTTTACAATTTGGGCCCAAGTTAGAAGCAGAGCCTAAGGTGTAAATTATCGATAGTCCATATCTCGGAAACTATAAGAGATAATGGAATTTGGCAACCGGCAATGTAATTAGCATGCCAAATATTACTTGGAATGTGAATTGGAACGAATTCGCCAATAGATAAGACCATTTTACAATTTGGGCCCAAGTTAGAAGCAGAGCCTAAGGTGTAAATTATCGATAGTCCATATCTCGGAAACTATAAGAGATAATGCAATTTGGCAACCGGAAATGTAATTAGCATGCCGAATATTACTTGGAATGTGAATTGCAACTAAATCGCCAATAGATAAGACCATTTTACAATTTGGGCCCAAGTTAGAAGCAGAGCCTAAGGTGTAAATTATCGATAGTCCATATCTCGGAAACTATAAGAGATAATGCAATTTGGCAACCGGCAATGTAATTAGCATGCCGAATATTACTTGGAATGTGAATTGGAACGAAATCGCCAATAGATAAGACCATTTTACAATTTGGGCCCAAGTTAGAAGCAGAGCCTAAGGTGTAAATTATCGATAGTCCATATCCCGGAAACTATAAGAGTTAATGCAATCTGGCAACCGGCAATGTAATTAGCATGCCGAATATTACTTGGAATGTGAATTGGAACGAAATCGCCAATAGATAAGACCATTTTACAATTTGGGCCCAAGTTAGAAGCAGAGCCTAAGGTGTAAATTATCGATAGTCCATATCTCGGAAACTATAAGAGATAATGCAATTTGGCAACCGGCAATGTAATTAGCATGCCGAATATTAGTTGGAATGTGAATTGGAACGAAATCGCCAATAGATAAGGCCATTTTACAATTTGGGCCCAAGTTAGAAGCAGAGCCTATGGTGTAAATTATCGATAGTCCATATCTCGGAAACTATAAGAGATAATGCAATTTGGCAACCGGCAATGTAATTAGCATGCCGAATATTACTTGGAATGTGAATTGGAACGAAATCGCCAATAGATAAGACCATTTTGCAATTTGGGCCCAAGTTAGAAGCAGAGCCTATGGTGTAAATTATCGATAGTCCATATCTCGGAAACTATAAGAGATAATGCAATTTGGCAACCGGCAATGTAATTAGCATGCCGAATATTACTTGGAATGTGAATTGGAACGAAATCGCCAATAGATAAGACCATTTTACAATTTGGGCCCAAGTTAGAAGCAGAGCCTAAGGTGTAAATTATCGATAGTCCATATCCCGGAAACTATAAGAGTTAATGCAATTTGGCAACCGGCAATGTAATTAGCATGCCGAATATTACTTGGAATGTGAATTGGAACGAAATCGCCAATAGATAAGACCATTTTACAATTCTGGCCCAAGTTAGAAGCAGAGCCAATATTGCAAGATGTCGATAGTCCATATCTCGGAAACTATAAGAGATAATGCAATTTGGCAATCGGCAACGTAATTAGCATGCCGAATATTACTTGGAATGTGAATTACAACGAAATCGCTAATTCATAAGACCATTTTACAATTCTGGCCCAAGTTAGAAGCAGAGCCAATATTGCAAGATGTCGATAGTCCATATCTCGGAAACTATAAGAGATAATGCAATTTGGCAATCGGCAACGTAATTAGCATGCCGAATATTACTTGGAATGTGAATTACAACGAAATCGCTAATTCATAAGACCATTTTACAATTCTGGCCCAAGTTAGAAGCAGAGCCAATATTGCAAGATGTCGATAGTCCATATCTCGGAAACTATAAGAGATAATGCAATTTGGCAATCGGCAACGTAATTAGCATGCCGAATATTACTTGGAATGTAAATTACAACGAAATCGCTAATTCATAAGACCATTTTACAATTCTGGCCCAAGTTAGAAGCAGAGCCAATATTGCAAGATGTCGATAGTCCATATCTCGGAAACTATAAGAGATAATGCAATTTGGCAATCGGCAACGTAATTAGCATGCCGAATATTACTTGGAATGTGAATTGGAAAGAAATTGCTAATTCATAAGACCATTTTACAATTTTGACCCAAGTTAGAAGCAGAGCCAATATTGTAAAATGTCGATAGTCCATATCTCGGAAACTATAAGAGATAATGCAATTTGGCCATCGGCAGTGTAATTAGCATGCCGAATATTACTTGGAATGTGAATTACAACGAAATCGCTAATTCATAAGACCATTTTACAATTCTGGCCCAAGTTAGAAGAAGAGCCAATATTGTAAAATGTCGATAGTCCATATCTCGGAAACTATAAGAGATAATGCAATTTGGCCATCGGCAGTGTAATTAGCATGCCGAATATTACTTGGAATGTGAATTACAACGAAATCGCTAATTCATAAGACCATTTTACAATTCTGGCCCAAGTTAGAAGCAGAGCCAATATTGCAAGATGTCGATAGTCCATATCTCGGAAACTATAAGAGATAATGCAATTTGGCAATCGGCAACGTAATTAGCATGCCGAATATTACTTGGAATGTGAATTACAACGAAATCGCTAATTCATAAGACCAATTTACAATTTTGACCCAAGTTAGAAGAAGAGCCAATATTGTAAAATGTCGATAGTCCATATCTCGGAAACTATAAGAGATAATGCAATTTGGCCATCGGCAGTGTAATTAGCATACCGAATATTACTTGGAATGTGAATTGGAACGAAATCGATAATAGGTAAGAACATTTTACAATTTGGGCCCAAGTTAGAAGCAGAGCCTAAGGTGTAAATTATCGATAGTCCATATCTCGGAAACTATAAGAGATAATGCAATTTCGCAACCGGCAATGTAATTAGCATGCCGAATATTACTTGGAGTGTGAATTGGAACGAAATCGCCAATAGATAAGACCATTTTACAATTTGGGCCCAAGTTAGAAGCAGAGCCTAAGGTGTAAATTATCGATAGTCCATATCTCGGAAACTATAAGAGATAATTCAATTTGGCAACCGGCAATGTAATTAGCATGCCGAATATTAATTGGAATGTGTATTGGAACGAAATCGCCAATAGATAAGACCATTTTACAATTTGGGCCCAAGTTAGAAGCAGAGCCTAAGGTGTAAATCATCGATAGTCCATATCTCGTAAACTATAAGAGATAATGCAATTTGGCAAACGGCAATGTAATTAGCATGCCGAATATTACTTGGAATGTGAATTGGAACGAAATCGCCAATAGATAAGACCATTTTACAATTTGGGCCCAAGTTAGAAGCAGAGCCTAAGGTGTAAATTATCGATAGTCCATATCTCGGAAACTATAAGAGATAATGCAATTTCGCAACCGGCAATGGAATTAGCATGCCGAATATCACTTGGAATGTGAATTGGGACGAAATCGCCAATAGATAAGACCATTTTACAATTCTGGCCCAAGTTAGAAGCAGAGCCAATATTGCAAGATGTCGATAGTCCATATCTCGGAAACTATAAGAGATAATGCAATTTAGCAATCGGCAACGTAATTAGCATGCCGAATATTACTTGGAATGTGAATTACAACGAAATCGCTAATTCATAAGACCATTTTACAATTCTGGCCCAAGTTAGAAGCAGAGCCAATATTGCAAGATGTCGATAGTCCATATCTCGGAAACTATAAGAGATAATGCAATTTGGCAATCGGCAACGTAATTAGCATGCCGAATATTACTTGGAATGTGAATTGGAGCGAAATCGCTAATTCATAAGACCATTTTACAATTCTGGCCCAAGTTAGAAGCAGAGCCAATATTGCAAGATGTCGATAGTCCATATCTCGGAAACTATAAGAGATAATGCAATTTGGCAAACACAACGTAATTAGCATGCCGAATATTACTTGGAATGTGAACTGGAGCGAAATCGCTAATTCATAAGACCATTTTACAATTTTGACCCAAGTTAGAAGAAGAGCCAATATTGTAAAATATCAATAGTCCATATCTCGCAAACTATAAGAGATAATGCAATTTGGCAATCGGCAACGTAATTAGCATGCCGAATATTACTTGGAATGTGAATTACAACGAAATCGCTAATTCATAAGACCATTTTACAATTCTGGCTCAAGTTAGAAGCAGAGCCAATATTGCAAGTTGTCGATAGTCCATATCTCGGAAACTATAAGAGATAATGCAATTTGGCAATCGGCAACGTAATTAGAATGCCGAATATTACTTGGAATGTGAATTACAACGAAATCGCTAATTCATAAGACCTATTTACAATTTTGACCCAAGTTAGAAGAAGAGCCAATATTGTAAAATGTCGAAAGTCCATATCTCGGAAACTATAAGAGATAATGCAATTTGGCCATCGGCAGTGTAATTAGCATGCCGAATATTACTTGGAATGTGAATTACAACGAAATCGCTAATTCATAAGACCATTTTACAATTCTGGCCCAAGTTAGAAGCAGAGCCAATATTGCAAGATGTCGATAGTCCATATCTCGGAAACTATAAGAGATAATGCAATTTGGCAATCGGCAACGTAATTAGCATGCCGAATATTGCTTGTAATGTGAATTACAACAAAATCGCTAATTCATAAGACCATTTTACAATTCTGGCCCAAGTTAGAAGCAGAGCCAATATTGCAAGATGTCGATAGTCCATATCTCGGAAACTATAAGAGATAATGCAATTTGGCAATCGGCAACGTAATTAGCATGCCGAATATTACTTGGAATGTGAATTACAACGAAATCGCTAATTCATAAGACCATTTTACAATTCTGGCCCAAGTTAGAAGCGGAGCCAATATTGCAAGATGTCGATAGTCCATATCTCGGAAACTATAAGAGATAATGCAATTTGGCAATCGGCAACGTAATTAGCATGCCGAATATTACTTGGAATGTGAATTACAACGAAATCGCTAATTCATAAGACCATTTTACAATTCTGGCCCAAGTTAGAAGCAGAGCCAATATTGCAAGATGTCGATAGTCCATATCTCGGAAACTATAAGAGATAATGCAATTTGGCAATCGGCAACGTAATTAGCATGCCGAATATTACTTGGAGTGTGAATTACAACGAAATCGCTAATTCATAAGACCAATTTACAATTTTGACCCAAGTTAGAAGAAGAGCCAATATTGTAAAATGTCGATAGTCCATATCTCGGAAACTATAAGAGATAATGCAATTTGGCCATCGGCAGTGTAATTAGCATGCCGAATATTACTTGGAATGTGAATTACAACGAAATCGCTAATTCATAAGACCATTTTACAATTCTGGCCCAAGTTAGAAGCAGAGCCAATATTGCAAGATGTCGATAGTCCATATCTCGGAAACTATAAGAGATAATGCAATTTGGCAATCGGCAACGTAATTAGCATGCCGAATATTACTTGGAATGTGAATTACAACGAAATCGCTAATTCATAAGACCATTTTACAATTCTGGCCCAAGTTAGAAGCAGAGCCAATATTGCAAGATGTCGATAGTCCATATCTCGGAAACTATAAGAGATAATGCAATTTGGCAATCGGCAACGTAATTAGCATGCCGAATATTACTTGGAATGTGAATTACAACGAAATCGCTAATTCATAAGACCATTTTACAATTCTGGCCCAAGTTAGAAGCAGAGCCAATATTGCAAGATGTCGATAGTCCATATCTCGGAAACTATAAGAGATAATGCAATTTGGCAATCGGCAACGTAATTAGCATGCCGAATATTACTTGGAATGTTAATTACAACGAAACCGCTAATTCATAAGACCATTTTACAATTCTGGCCCAAGTTAGAAGCAGAGCCAATATTGCAAGATGTCGATAGTCCATATCTCGGAAACTATAAGAGATAATGCAATTTGGCAATCGGCAACGTAATTAGCATGCCGAATATTACTTGGAATGTGAATTGGAGCGAAATTGCTAATTCATAAGACCATTTTACAATTTTGACCCAAGTTAGAAGCAGAGCCAATATTGTAAAATGTCGATAGTCCATATCTCGGAAACTATAAGAGATAATGCAATTTGGCCATCGGCAGTGTAATTAGCATGCCGAATATTACTTGGAATATGAATTACAACGAAATCGCTAATTCATAAGACCATTTTACAATTCTGGCCCAAGTTAGAAGAAGAGCCAATATTGTAAAATGTCGATAGTCCATATCTCGGAAACTATAAGAGATAATGCAATTTGGCCATCGGCAGTGTAATTAGCATGCCGAATATTACTTGGAATGTGAATTACAACGAAATCGCTAATTCATAAGACCATTTTACAATTCTGGCCCAAGTTAGAAGCAGAGCCAATATTGCAAGATGTCGATAGTCCATATCTCGGAAACTATAAGAGATAATGCAATTTGGCAATCGGCAACGTAATTAGCATGCCGAATATTACTTGGAATGTGAACTGGAGCGAAATCGCTAATTCATAAGACCACTTTACAATTTTGACCCAAGTTAGAAGAAGAGCCAATATTGTAAAATGTCGATAGTCCATATCTCGGAAACTATAAGAGATAATGCAATTTGGCCATCGGCAGTGTAATTAGCATGCCGAATATTAGTTGGAATGTGAATTACAACGAAATCGCTAATTCATAAGACCATTTTACAATTCTGGCCCAAGTTAGAAGCAGAGCCAATATTGCAAGATGTCGATAGTCCATATCTCGGAAACTATAAGAGATAATGCAATTTGGCAATCGGCGACGTAATTAGCATGCCGAATATTACTTGGAATGTGAATTACAACGAAATCGCTAATTCATAAGACCATTTTACAATTCTGGCCCAAGTTAGAAGCAGAGCCAATATTGCAAGATGTCGATAGTCCATATCTCGGAAACTATAAGAGATAATGCAATTTGGCAATCGGCAACGTAATTAGCATGCCGAATATTACTTGGAATGTGAATTACAACGAAATCGCTAATTCATAAGACCATTTTACAATTCTGGCCCAAGTTAGAAGCAGAGCCAATATTGCAAGATGTCGATAGTCCATATCTCGGAAACTATAAGAGATAATGCAACTTGGCAATCGGCAACGTAATTAGCATGCCGAATATTACTTGGAATGTGAATTACAACGAAATCGCTAATTCATAAGACCATTTTACAATTCTGGCCCAAGTTAGAAGCAGAGCCAATATTGCAAGATGTCGATAGTCCATATCTCGGAAACTATAAGAGATAATGCAATTTGGCAATCGGCAACGTAATTAGCATGCCGAATATTACTTGGAATGTGAATTGGAGCGAAATTGCTAATTCATAAGACCATTTTACAATTTTGACCCAAGTTAGAAGCAGAGCCAATATTGTAAAATGTCGATAGTCCATATCTCGGAAACTATAAGAGATAATGCAACTTGGCCATCGGCAGTGTAATTAGCATGCCGAATATTACTTGGAATGTGAATTACAACGAAATCGCTAATTCATAAGACCATTTTACAATTCTGGCCCAAGTTAGAAGAAGAGCCAATATTGTAAAATGTCGATAGTCCATATCTCGGAAACTATAAGAGATAATGCAATTTGGCCATCGGCAGTGTAATTAGCATGCCGAATATTACTTGGAATGTGAATTACAACGAAATCGCTAATTCATAAAACCATTTTACAATTCTGGCCCAAGTTAGAAGCAGAGCCAATATTGCAAGATGTCGATAGTCCATATCTCGGAAACTATAAGAGATAATGCAATTTGGCAATCGGCAACGTAATTAGCATGCCGAATATTACTTGGAATGTGAACTGGAGCGAAATCGCTAATTCATAAGACCACTTTACAATTTTGACCCAAGTTAGAAGAAGAGCCAATATTGTAAAATGTCGATAGTCCATATCTCGGAAACTATAAGAGATAATGCAATTTGGCCATCGGCAGTGTAATTAGCATGCCGAATATTATTTGGAATGTGAATTACAACGAAATCGCTAATTCATAAGACCATTTTACAATTCTGGCCCAAGTTAGAAGCAGAGCCAATATTGCAAGATGTCGATAGTCCATATCTCGGAAACTATAAGAGATAATGCAATTTGGCAATCGGCGACGTAATTAGCATGCCGAATATTACTTGGAATGTGAATTACAACGAAATCGCTAATTCATAAGACCATTTTACAATTCTGGCCCAAGTTAGAAGCAGAGCCAATATTGCAAGATGTCGATAGTCCATATCTCGGAAACTATAAGAGATAATGCAATTTGGCAATCGGCAACGTAATTAGCATGCCGAATATTACTTGGAATGTGAATTACAACGAAATCGCTAATTCATAAGACCAATTTACAATTTTGACCCAAGTTAGAAGAAGAGCCAATATTGTAAAATGTCGATAGTCCATATCTCGGAAACTATAAGAGATAATGCAATTTGGCCATCGGCAGTGTAATTAGCATGCCGAATATTACTTGGAATGTGAATTACAACGAAATCGCTAATTCATAAGACCATTTTACAATTCTGGCCCAAGTTAGAAGCAGAGCCAATATTGCAAGATGTCGATAGTCCATATCTCGGAAACTATAAGAGATAATGCAATTTGGCAATCGGCAACGTAATTAGCATGCCGAATATTACTTGGAATGTGAATTACAACGAAATCGCTAATTCATAAGACCATTTTACAATTCTGGCCCAAGTTAGAAGCAGAGCCAATATTGCAAGATGTCGATAGTCCATATCTCGGAAACTATAAGAGATAATGCAATTTGGCAATCGGCAACGTAATTAGCATGCCGAATATTACTTGGAATGTGAATTACAACGAAATCGCTAATTCATAAGACCATTTTACAATTCTGGCCCAAGTTAGAAGCAGAGCCAATATTGCAAGATGTCGATAGTCCATATCTCGGAAACTATAAGAGATAATGCAATTTGGCAATCGGCAACGTAATTAGCATGCCGAATATTACTTGGAATGTGAATTGGAGCGAAATTGCTAATTCATAAGACCATTTTACAATTTTGACCCAAGTTAGAAGCAGAGCCAATATTGTAAAATGTCGATAGTCCATATCTCGGAAACTATAAGAGATAATGCAATTTGGCCATCGGCAGTGTAATTAGCATGCCGAATATTACTTGGAATGTGAATTACAACGAAATCGCTAATTCATAAGACCATTTTACAATTCTGGCCCAAGTTAGAAGAAGAGCCAATATTGTAAAATGTCGATAGTCCATATCTCGGAAACTATAAGAGATAATGCAATTTGGCCATCGGCAGTGTAATTAGCATGCCGAATATTACTTGGAATGTGAATTACAACGAAATCGCTAATTCATAAGACCATTTTACAATTCTGGCCCAAGTTAGAAGCAGAGCCAATATTGCAAGATGTCGATAGTCCATATCTCGGAAACTATAAGAGATAATGCAATTTGGCAATCGGCAACGTAATTAGCATGCCGAATATTACTTGGAATGTGAATTACAACGAAATCGCTAATTCATAAGACCAATTTACAATTTTGACCCAAGTTAGAAGAAGAGCCAATATTGTAAAATGTCGATAGTCCATATCTCGGAAACTATAAGAGATAATGCAATTTGGCCATCGGCAGTGTAATTAGCATACCGAATATTACTTGGAATGTGAATTGGAACGAAATCGCCAATAGGTAAGAACATTTTACAATTTGGGCCCAAGTTAGAAGCAGAGCCTAAGGTGTAAATTATCGATAGTCCATAGCTCGGAAAATATAAGAGATAATTCAATTTGGCAACCGGCAATGTAATTAGCATGCCGAATATTACTTGGAATGTGAATTGGAACGAAATCGCCAATAGATAAGACCATTTTACAATTTGGGCCCAAGTTAGAAGCAGAGCCTAAGGTGTAAATTATCGATAGTCCATATCTCGGAAACTATAAGAGATAATGCAATTTGGCGACCGGCAATGTAATTAGCATGCCGAATATTACTTGGAATGTGAATTGGAACGAAATCGCCAATAGATAATACCATTTTGCAATTTGGGCCCAAGTTAGAAGCAGAGCCTAAGGTGTAAATTATCGATAGTCCATAACTCGGAAACTATAAGAGATAATGCAATTTGGCAACCGGCAATGTAATTAGCATGCCGAATATTACTTGGAATGTGAATTGGAACGAAATCGCCAATAGATAAGGCCATTTTACAATTTGGGCCCAAGTTAGAAGCATAGCCTATGGTGTAAATTATCGATAGTCCATATCTCGGAAACTATAAGAGATAATGCAATTTGGCAACCGGCAATGTAATTAGCATGCCGAATATTACTTGGAATGTGAATTGGAACGAAATCGCCAATAGATAAGACCATTTTACAATTTGGGCCCAAGTTAGAAGCAGAGCCTAAGGTGTAAATTATCGATAGTCCATATCTCGGAAACTATAAGAGTTAATGCAATTTGGCAACCGGCAATGTAATTAGCATGCCGAATATTACTTGGAATGTGAATTGGAACGAAATCGCCAATAGATAAGACCATTTTACAATTTGGGCCCAAGTTAGAAGCAGAGCCTAAGGTGTAAATTATCGATAGTCCATATCTCGGAAACTATAAGAGATAATGCAATTTGGCAACCGGCAATGTAATTAGCATGCCGAATATTACTTGGAATGTGAATTGGAACGAAATTGCCAATAGATAAGACCATTTTACAATTTGGGCCCAAGTTAGAAGCAGAGCCTAAGGTGTAAATTATCGATAGTCCATATCTCGGAAACTATAAGAGATAATGCAATTTGGCGACCGGCAATGTAATTAGCATGCCGAATATTACTTGGAATGTGAATTGGAACGAAATCGCCAATAGATAAGACCATTTTGCAATTTGGGCCCAAGTTAGAAGCAGAGCCTAAGGTGTAAATTATCGATAGTCCATAACTCGGAAACTATAAGAGATAATGCAATTTGGCAACCGGCAATGTAATTAGCATGCCGAATATTACTTGGAATGTGAATTGGAACGAAATCGCCAATAGATAAGGCCATTTTACAATTTGGGCCCAAGTTAGAAGCATAGCCTATGGTGTAAATTATCGATAGTCCATATCTCGGAAACTATAAGAGATAATGCAATTTGGCGACCGGCAATGTAATTAGCATGCCGAATATTACTTGGAATGTGAATTGGAACGAAATCGCCAATAGATAAGACCATTTTACAATTTGGGCCCAAGTTAGAAGCAGAGCCTAAGGTGTAAATTATCGATAGTCCATATCTCGGAAACTATAAGAGTTAATGCAATTTGGCAACCGGCAATGTAATTAGCATGCCGAATATTACTTGGAATGTGAATTGGAACGAAATCGCCAATAGATAAGACCATTTTACAATTTGGGCCCAAGTTAGAAGCAGAGCCTAAGGTGTAAATTATCGATAGTCCATATCTCGGAAACTATAAGAGATAATGCAATTTGGCAACCGGCAATGTAATTAGCATGCCGAATATTACTTGGAATGTGAATTGGAACGAAATTGCCAATAGATAAGACCATTTTACAATTTGGGCCCAAGTTAGAAGCAGAGCCTAAGGTGTAAATTATCGATAGTCCATAGCTCGGAAAATATAAGAGATAATTCAATTTGGCGACCGGCAATGTAATTAGCATGCCGAATATTACTTGGAATGTGAATTGGAACGAAATCGCCAATAGATAAGACCATTTTACAATTTGGGCCCAAGTTAGAAGCAGAGCCTAAGGTGTAAATTATCGATAGTCCATATCTCGGAAACTATAAGAGATAATGCAATTTGGCCATCGGCAGTGTAATTAGCATGCCGAATATTACTTGGAATGTGAATTACAACGAAATCGCTAATTCATAAGACCATTTTACAATTCTGGCCCAAGTTAGAAGCAGAGCCAATATTGCAAGATGTCGATAGTCCATATCTCGGAAACTATAAGAGATAATGCAATTTGGCAATCGGCAACGTAATTAGCATGCCGAATATTACTTGGAATGTGAATTACAACGAAATCGCTAATTCATAAGACCATTTTACAATTCTGGCCCAAGTTAGAAGCAGAGCCAATATTGCAAGATGTCGATAGTCCATATCTCGGAAACTATAAGAGATAATGCAATTTGGCAATCGGCAACGTAATTAGCATGCCGAATATTACTTGGAATGTGAATTACAACGAAATCGCTAATTCATAAGACCATTTTACAATTCTGGCCCAAGTTAGAAGCAGAGCCAATATTGCAAGATGTTGATAGTCCATATCTCGGAAACTATAAGAGATAATGCAATTTGGCAATCGGCAACGTAATTAGCATGCCGAATATTACTTGGAATGTGAATTACAACGAAATCGCTAATTCATAAGACCATTTTACAATTCTGGCCCAAGTTAGAAGCAGAGCCAATATTGCAAGATGTCGATAGTCCATATCTCGGAAACTATAAGAGATAATGCAATTTGGCAATCGGCAACGTAATTAGCATGCCGAATATTACTTGGAATGTGAATTGGAGCGAAATTGCTAATTCATAAGACCACTTTACAATTTTGACCCAAGTTAGAAGAAGAGCCAATATTGTAAAATGTCGATAGTCCATATCTCGGAAACTATAAGAGATAATGCAATTTGGCCATCGGCAGTGTAATTAGCATGCCGAATATTATTTGGAATGTGAATTACAACGAAATCGCTAATTCAAAAGACCATTTTACAATTCTGGCCCAAGTTAGAAGCAGAGCCAATATTGCAAGATGTCGATAGTCCATATCTCGGAAACTATAAGAGATAATGCAATTTGGCAATCGGCGACGTAATTAGCATGCCGAATATTACTTGGAATGTGAATTACAACGAAATCGCTAATTCATAAGACCATTTTACAATTCTGGCCCAAGTTAGAAGCAGAGCCAATATTGCAAGATGTCGATAGTCCATATCTCGGAAACTATAAGAGATAATGCAATTTGGCAATCGGCAACGTAATTAGCATGCCGAATATTACTTGGAATGTGAATTACAACGAAATCGCTAATTCATAAGACCATTTTACAATTCTGGCCCAAGTTAGAAGCAGAGCCAATATTGCAAGATGTCGATAGTCCATATCTCGGAAACTATAAGAGATAATGCAATTTGGCAATCGGCAACGTAATTAGCATGCCGAATATTACTTGGAATGTGAATTACAACGAAATCGCTAATTCATAAGACCATTTTACAATTCTTGCCCAAGTTAGAAGCAGAGCCAATATTGCAAGATGTCGATAGTCCATATCTCGGAAACTATAAGAGATAATGCAATTTGGCAATCGGCAACGTAATTAGCATGCCGAATATTACTTGGAATGTGAATTGGAGCGAAATTGCTAATTCATAAGACCATTTTACAATTTTGACCCAAGTTAGAAGCAGAGCCAATATTGTAAAATGTCGATAGTCCATATCTCGGAAACTATAAGAGATAATGCAACTTGGCCATCGGCAGTGTAATTAGCATGCCGAATATTACTTGGAATGTGAATTACAACGAAATCGCTAATTCATAAGACCATTTTACAATTCTGGCCCAAGTTAGAAGAAGAGCCAATATTGTAAAATGTCGATAGTCCATATCTCGGAAACTATAAGAGATAATGCAATTTGGCCATCGGCAGTGTAATTAGCATGCCGAATATTACTTGGAATGTGAATTACAACGAAATCGCTAATTCATAAAACCATTTTACAATTCTGGCCCAAGTTAGAAGCAGAGCCAATATTGCAAGATGTCGATAGTCCATATCTCGGAAACTATAAGAGATAATGCAATTTGGCAATCGGCAACGTAATTAGCATGCCGAATATTACTTGGAATGTGAACTGGAGCGAAATCGCTAATTCATAAGACCACTTTACAATTTTGACCCAAGTTAGAAGAAGAGCCAATATTGTAAAATGTCGATAGTCCATATCTCGGAAACTATAAGAGATAATGCAATTTGGCCATCGGCAGTGTAATTAGCATGCCGAATATTATTTGGAATGTGAATTACAACGAAATCGCTAATTCATAAGACCATTTTACAATTCTGGCCCAAGTTAGAAGCAGAGCCAATATTGCAAGATGTCGATAGTCCATATCTCGGAAACTATAAGAGATAATGCAATTTGGCAATCGGCGACGTAATTAGCATGCCGAATATTACTTGGAATGTGAATTACAACGAAATCGCTAATTCATAAGACCATTTTACAATTCTGGCCCAAGTTAGAAGCAGAGCCAATATTGCAAGATGTCGATAGTCCATATCTCGGAAACTATAAGAGATAATGCAATTTGGCAATCGGCAACGTAATTAGCATGCCGAATATTACTTGGAATGTGAATTACAACGAAATCGCTAATTCATAAGACCAATTTACAATTTTGACCCAAGTTAGAAGAAGAGCCAATATTGTAAAATGTCGATAGTCCATATCTCGGAAACTATAAGAGATAATGCAATTTGGCCATCGGCAGTGTAATTAGCATGCCGAATATTACTTGGAATGTGAATTACAACGAAATCGCTAATTCATAAGACCATTTTACAATTCTGGCCCAAGTTAGAAGCAGAGCCAATATTGCAAGATGTCGATAGTCCATATCTCGGAAACTATAAGAGATAATGCAATTTGGCAATCGGCAACGTAATTAGCATGCCGAATATTACTTGGAATGTGAATTACAACGAAATCGCTAATTCATAAGACCATTTTACAATTCTGGCCCAAGTTAGAAGCAGAGCCAATATTGCAAGATGTCGATAGTCCATATCTCGGAAACTATAAGAGATAATGCAATTTGGCAATCGGCAACGTAATTAGCATGCCGAATATTACTTGGAATGTGAATTACAACGAAATCGCTAATTCATAAGACCATTTTACAATTCTGGCCCAAGTTAGAAGCAGAGCCAATATTGCAAGATGTCGATAGTCCATATCTCGGAAACTATAACAGATAATGCAATTTGGCAATCGGCAACGTAATTAGCATGCCGAATATTACTTGGAATGTGAATTGGAGCGAAATTGCTAATTCATAAGACCATTTTACAATTTTGACCCAAGTTAGAAGCAGAGCCAATATTGTAAAATGTCGATAGTCCATATCTCGGAAACTATAAGAGATAATGCAATTTGGCCATCGGCAGTGTAATTAGCATGCCGAATATTACTTGGAATGTGAATTACAACGAAATCGCTAATTCATAAGACCATTTTACAATTCTGGCCCAAGTTAGAAGAAGAGCCAATATTGTAAAATGTCGATAGTCCATATCTCGGAAACTATAAGAGATAATGCAATTTGGCCATCGGCAGTGTAATTAGCATGCCGAATATTACTTGGAATGTGAATTACAACGAAATCGCTAATTCATAAGACCATTTTACAATTCTGGCCCAAGTTAGAAGCAGAGCCAATATTGTAAAATGTCGATAGTCCATATCTCGGAAACTATAAGAGATAATGCAACTTGGCCATCGGCAGTGTAATTAGCATGCCGAATATTACTTGGAATGTGAATTACAACGAAATCGCTAATTCATAAGACCATTTTACAATTCTGGCCCAAGTTAGAAGAAGAGCCAATATTGTAAAATGTCGATAGTCCATATCTCGGAAACTATAAGAGATAATGCAATTTGGCCATCGGCAGTGTAATTAGCATGCCGAATATTACTTGGAATGTGAATTACAACGAAATCGCTAATTCATAAAACCATTTTACAATTCTGGCCCAAGTTAGAAGCAGAGCCAATATTGCAAGATGTCGATAGTCCATATCTCGGAAACTATAAGAGATAATGCAATTTGGCAATCGGCAACGTAATTAGCATGCCGAATATTACTTGGAATGTGAACTGGAGCGAAATCGCTAATTCATAAGACCACTTTACAATTTTGACCCAAGTTAGAAGAAGAGCCAATATTGTAAAATGTCGATAGTCCATATCTCGGAAACTATAAGAGATAATGCAATTTGGCCATCGGCAGTGTAATTAGCATGCCGAATATTATTTGGAATGTGAATTACAACGAAATCGCTAATTCATAAGACCATTTTACAATTCTGGCCCAAGTTAGAAGCAGAGCCAATATTGCAAGATGTCGATAGTCCATATCTCGGAAACTATAAGAGATAATGCAATTTGGCAATCGGCGACGTAATTAGCATGCCGAATATTACTTGGAATGTGAATTACAACGAAATCGCTAATTCATAAGACCATTTTACAATTCTGGCCCAAGTTAGAAGCAGAGCCAATATTGCAAGATGTCGATAGTCCATATCTCGGAAACTATAAGAGATAATGCAATTTGGCAATCGGCAACGTAATTAGCATGCCGAATATTACTTGGAATGTGAATTACAACGAAATCGCTAATTCATAAGACCAATTTACAATTTTGACCCAAGTTAGAAGAAGAGCCAATATTGTAAAATGTCGATAGTCAATATCTCGGAAACTATAAGAGATAATGCAATTTGGCCATCGGCAGTGTAATTAGCATGCCGAATATTACTTGGAATGTGAATTACAACGAAATCGCTAATTCATAAGACCATTTTACAATTCTGGCCCAAGTTAGAAGCAGAGCCAATATTGCAAGATGTCGATAGTCCATATCTCGGAAACTATAAGAGATAATGCAATTTGGCAATCGGCAACGTAATTAGCATGCCGAATATTACTTGGAATGTGAATTACAACGAAATCGCTAATTCATAAGACCATTTTACAATTCTGGCCCAAGTTAGAAGCAGAGCCAATATTGCAAGATGTCGATAGTCCATATCTCGGAAACTATAAGAGATAATGCAATTTGGCAATCGGCAACGTAATTAGCATGCCGAATATTACTTGGAATGTGAATTACAACGAAATCGCTAATTCATAAGACCATTTTACAATTCTGGCCCAAGTTAGAAGCAGAGCCAATATTGCAAGATGTTGATAGTCCATATCTCGGAAACTATAAGAGATAATGCAATTTGGCAATCGGCAACGTAATTAGCATGCCGAATATTACTTGGAATGTGAATTACAACGAAATCGCTAATTCATAAGACCATTTTACAATTCTGGCCCAAGTTAGAAGCAGAGCCAATATTGCAAGATGTCGATAGTCCATATCTCGGAAACTATAAGAGATAATGCAATTTGGCAATCGGCAACGTAATTAGCATGCCGAATATTACTTGGAATGTGAATTGGAGCGAAATTGCTAATTCATAAGACCACTTTACAATTTTGACCCAAGTTAGAAGAAGAGCCAATATTGTAAAATGTCGATAGTCCATATCTCGGAAACTATAAGAGATAATGCAATTTGGCCATCGGCAGTGTAATTAGCATGCCGAATATTATTTGGAATGTGAATTACAACGAAATCGCTAATTCAAAAGACCATTTTACAATTCTGGCCCAAGTTAGAAGCAGAGCCAATATTGCAAGATGTCGATAGTCCATATCTCGGAAACTATAAGAGATAATGCAATTTGGCAATCGGCGACGTAATTAGCATGCCGAATATTACTTGGAATGTGAATTACAACGAAATCGCTAATTCATAAGACCATTTTACAATTCTGGCCCAAGTTAGAAGCAGAGCCAATATTGCAAGATGTCGATAGTCCATATCTCGGAAACTATAAGAGATAATGCAATTTGGCAATCGGCAACGTAATTAGCATGCCGAATATTACTTGGAATGTGAATTACAACGAAATCGCTAATTCATAAGACCATTTTACAATTCTGGCCCAAGTTAGAAGCAGAGCCAATATTGCAAGATGTCGATAGTCCATATCTCGGAAACTATAAGAGATAATGCAATTTGGCAATCGGCAACGTAATTAGCATGCCGAATATTACTTGGAATGTGAATTACAACGAAATCGCTAATTCATAAGACCATTTTACAATTCTTGCCCAAGTTAGAAGCAGAGCCAATATTGCAAGATGTCGATAGTCCATATCTCGGAAACTATAAGAGATAATGCAATTTGGCAATCGGCAACGTAATTAGCATGCCGAATATTACTTGGAATGTGAATTGGAGCGAAATTGCTAATTCATAAGACCATTTTACAATTTTGACCCAAGTTAGAAGCAGAGCCAATATTGTAAAATGTCGATAGTCCATATCTCGGAAACTATAAGAGATAATGCAACTTGGCCATCGGCAGTGTAATTAGCATGCCGAATATTACTTGGAATGTGAATTACAACGAAATCGCTAATTCATAAGACCATTTTACAATTCTGGCCCAAGTTAGAAGAAGAGCCAATATTGTAAAATGTCGATAGTCCATATCTCGGAAACTATAAGAGATAATGCAATTTGGCCATCGGCAGTGTAATTAGCATGCCGAATATTACTTGGAATGTGAATTGGAACGAAATTGCCAATAGATAAGACCATTTTACAATTTGGACCCAAGTTAGAAGCAGAGCCTAAGGTGTAAATTATCGATAGTCCATAGCTCGGAAAATATAAGAGATAATTCAATTTGGCGACCGGCAATGTAATTAGCATGCCGAATATTACTTGGAATGTGAATTGGAACGAAATCGCCAATAGATAAGACCATTTTACAATTTGGGCCCAAGTTAGAAGCAGAGCCTAAGGTGTAAATTATCGATAGTCCATATCTCGGAAACTATAAGAGATAATGCAATTTGGCCATCGGCAGTGTAATTAGCATGCCGAATATTACTTGGAATGTGAATTACAACGAAATCGCTAATTCATAAGACCATTTTACAATTCTGGCCCAAGTTAGAAGCAGAGCCAATATTGCAAGATGTTGATAGTCCATATCTCGGAAACTATAAGAGATAATGCAATTTGGCAATCGGCAACGTAATTAGCATGCCGAATATTACTTGGAATGTGAATTACAACGAAATCGCTAATTCATAAGACCATTTTACAATTCTGGCCCAAGTTAGAAGCAGAGCCAATATTGCAAGATGTCGATAGTCCATATCTCGGAAACTATAAGAGATAATGCAATTTGGCAATCGGCAACGTAATTAGCATGCCGAATATTACTTGGAATGTGAATTGGAGCGAAATTGCTAATTCATAAGACCACTTTACAATTTTGACCCAAGTTAGAAGAAGAGCCAATATTGTAAAATGTCGATAGTCCATATCTCGGAAACTATAAGAGATAATGCAATTTGGCCATCGGCAGTGTAATTAGCATGCCGAATATTATTTGGAATGTGAATTACAACGAAATCGCTAATTCAAAAGACCATTTTACAATTCTGGCCCAAGTTAGAAGCAGAGCCAATATTGCAAGATGTCGATAGTCCATATCTCGGAAACTATAAGAGATAATGCAATTTGGCAATCGGCGACGTAATTAGCATGCCGAATATTACTTGGAATGTGAATTACAACGAAATCGCTAATTCATAAGACCATTTTACAATTCTGGCCCAAGTTAGAAGCAGAGCCAATATTGCAAGATGTCGATAGTCCATATCTCGGAAACTATAAGAGATAATGCAATTTGGCAATCGGCAACGTAATTAGCATGCCGAATATTACTTGGAATGTGAATTACAACGAAATCGCTAATTCATAAGACCATTTTACAATTCTGGCCCAAGTTAGAAGCAGAGCCAATATTGCAAGATGTCGATAGTCCATATCTCGGAAACTATAAGAGATAATGCAATTTGGCAATCGGCAACGTAATTAGCATGCCGAATATTACTTGGAATGTGAATTACAACGAAATCGCTAATTCATAAGACCATTTTACAATTCTTGCCCAAGTTAGAAGCAGAGCCAATATTGCAAGATGTCGATAGTCCATATCTCGGAAACTATAAGAGATAATGCAATTTAACAATCGGCAACGTAATTAGCATGCCGAATATTACTTGGAATGTGAATTGGAGCGAAATTGCTAATTCATAAGACCATTTTACAATTTTGACCCAAGTTAGAAGCAGAGCCAATATTGTAAAATGTCGATAGTCCATATCTCGGAAACTATAAGAGATAATGCAACTTGGCCATCGGCAGTGTAATAAGCATGCCGAATATTACTTGGAATGTGAATTACAACGAAATCGCTAATTCATAAGACCATTTTACAATTCTGGCCCAAGTTAGAAGAAGAGCCAATAGTGTAAAATATCGATAGTCCATATCTCGGAAACTATAAGAGATAATGCAATTTGGCCATCGGCAGTGTAATTAGCATGCCGAATATTACTTGGAATGTGAATTACAACGAAATCGCTAATTCATAAAACCATTTTACAATTCTGGCCCAAGTTAGAAGCAGAGCCAATATTGCAAGATGTCGATAGTCCATATCTCGGAAACTATAAGAGATAATGCAATTTGGCAATCGGCAACGTAATTAGCATGCCGAATATTACTTGGAATGTGAACTGGAGCGAAATCGCTAATTCATAAGACCACTTTACAATTTTGACCCAAGTTAGAAGAAGAGCCAATATTGTAAAATGTCGATAGTCCATATCTCGGAAACTATAAGAGATAATGCAATTTGGCCATCGGCAGTGTAATTAGCATGCCGAATATTATTTGGAATGTGAATTACAACGAAATCGCTAATTCATAAGACCATTTTACAATTCTGGCCCAAGTTAGAAGCAGAGCCAATATTGCAAGATGTCGATAGTCCATATCTCGGAAACTATAAGAGATAATGCAATTTGGCAATCGGCGACGTAATTAGCATGCCGAATATTACTTGGAATGTGAATTACAACGAAATCGCTAATTCATAAGACCATTTTACAATTCTGGCCCAAGTTAGAAGCAGAGCCAATATTGCAAGATGTCGATAGTCCATATCTCGGAAACTATAAGAGATAATGCAATTTGGCAATCGGCAACGTAATTAGCATGCCGAATATTACTTGGAATGTGAATTACAACGAAATCGCTAATTCATAAGACCAATTTACAATTTTGACCCAAGTTAGAAGAAGAGCCAATATTGTAAAATGTCGATAGTCCATATCTCGGAAACTATAAGAGATAATGCAATTTGGCCATCGGCAGTGTAATTAGCATGCCGAATATTACTTGGAATGTGAATTACAACGAAATCGCTAATTCATAAGACCATTTTACAATTCTGGCCCAAGTTAGAAGCAGAGCCAATATTGCAAGATGTCGATAGTCCATATCTCGGAAACTATAAGAGATAATGCAATTTGGCAATCGGCAACGTAATTAGCATGCCGAATATTACTTGGAATGTGAATTACAACGAAATCGCTAATTCATAAGACCATTTTACAATTCTGGCCCAAGTTAGAAGCAGAGCCAATATTGCAAGATGTCGATAGTCCATATCTCGGAAACTATAAGAGATAATGCAATTTGGCAATCGGCAACGTAATTAGCATGCCGAATATTACTTGGAATGTGAATTACAACGAAATCGCTAATTCATAAGACCATTTTACAATTCTGGCCCAAGTTAGAAGCAGAGCCAATATTGCAAGATGTCGATAGTCCATATCTCGGAAACTATAACAGATAATGCAATTTGGCAATCGGCAACGTAATTAGCATGCCGAATATTACTTGGAATGTGAATTGGAGCGAAATTGCTAATTCATAAGACCATTTTACAATTTTGACCCAAGTTAGAAGCAGAGCCAATATTGTAAAATGTCGATAGTCCATATCTCGGAAACTATAAGAGATAATGCAATTTGGCCATCGGCAGTGTAATTAGCATGCCGAATATTACTTGGAATGTGAATTACAACGAAATCGCTAATTCATAAGACCATTTTACAATTCTGGCCCAAGTTAGAAGAAGAGCCAATATTGTAAAATGTCGATAGTCCATATCTCGGAAACTATAAGAGATAATGCAATTTGGCCATCGGCAGTGTAATTAGCATGCCGAATATTACTTGGAATGTGAATTACAACGAAATCGCTAATTCATAAGACCATTTTACAATTCTGGCCCAAGTTAGAAGCAGAGCCAATATTGTAAAATGTCGATAGTCCATATCTCGGAAACTATAAGAGATAATGCAACTTGGCCATCGGCAGTGTAATTAGCATGCCGAATATTACTTGGAATGTGAATTACAACGAAATCGCTAATTCATAAGACCATTTTACAATTCTGGCCCAAGTTAGAAGAAGAGCCAATATTGTAAAATGTCGATAGTCCATATCTCGGAAACTATAAGAGATAATGCAATTTGGCCATCGGCAGTGTAATTAGCATGCCGAATATTACTTGGAATGTGAATTACAACGAAATCGCTAATTCATAAAACCATTTTACAATTCTGGCCCAAGTTAGAAGCAGAGCCAATATTGCAAGATGTCGATAGTCCATATCTCGGAAACTATAAGAGATAATGCAATTTGGCAATCGGCAACGTAATTAGCATGCCGAATATTACTTGGAATGTGAACTGGAGCGAAATCGCTAATTCATAAGACCACTTTACAATTTTGACCCAAGTTAGAAGAAGAGCCAATATTGTAAAATGTCGATAGTCCATATCTCGGAAACTATAAGAGATAATGCAATTTGGCCATCGGCAGTGTAATTAGCATGCCGAATATTATTTGGAATGTGAATTACAACGAAATCGCTAATTCATAAGACCATTTTACAATTCTGGCCCAAGTTAGAAGCAGAGCCAATATTGCAAGATGTCGATAGTCCATATCTCGGAAACTATAAGAGATAATGCAATTTGGCAATCGGCGACGTAATTAGCATGCCGAATATTACTTGGAATGTGAATTACAACGAAATCGCTAATTCATAAGACCATTTTACAATTCTGGCCCAAGTTAGAAGCAGAGCCAATATTGCAAGATGTCGATAGTCCATATCTCGGAAACTATAAGAGATAATGCAATTTGGCAATCGGCAACGTAATTAGCATGCCGAATATTACTTGGAATGTGAATTACAACGAAATCGCTAATTCATAAGACCAATTTACAATTTTGACCCAAGTTAGAAGAAGAGCCAATATTGTAAAATGTCGATAGTCAATATCTCGGAAACTATAAGAGATAATGCAATTTGGCCATCGGCAGTGTAATTAGCATGCCGAATATTACTTGGAATGTGAATTACAACGAAATCGCTAATTCATAAGACCATTTTACAATTCTGGCCCAAGTTAGAAGCAGAGCCAATATTGCAAGATGTCGATAGTCCATATCTCGGAAACTATAAGAGATAATGCAATTTGGCAATCGGCAACGTAATTAGCATGCCGAATATTACTTGGAATGTGAATTACAACGAAATCGCTAATTCATAAGACCATTTTACAATTCTGGCCCAAGTTAGAAGCAGAGCCAATATTGCAAGATGTCGATAGTCCATATCTCGGAAACTATAAGAGATAATGCAATTTGGCAATCGGCAACGTAATTAGCATGCCGAATATTACTTGGAATGTGAATTACAACGAAATCGCTAATTCATAAGACCATTTTACAATTCTGGCCCAAGTTAGAAGCAGAGCCAATATTGCAAGATGTCGATAGTCCATATCTCGGAAACTATAAGAGATAATGCAATTTGGCAATCGGCAACGTAATTAGCATGCCGAATATTACTTGGAATGTGAATTGGAGCGAAATTGCTAATTCATAAGACCATTTTACAATTTTGACCCAAGTTAGAAGCAGAGCCAATATTGTAAAATGTCGATAGTCCATATCTCGGAAACTATAAGAGATAATGCAATTTGGCCATCGGCAGTGTAATTAGCATGCCGAATATTACTTGGAATGTGAATTACAACGAAATCGCTAATTCATAAGACCATTTTACAATTCTGGCCCAAGTTAGAAGAAGAGCCAATATTGTAAAATGTCGATAGTCCATATCTCGGAAACTATAAGAGATAATGCAATTTGGCCATCGGCAGTGTAATTAGCATGCCGAATATTACTTGGAATGTGAATTACAACGAAATCGCTAATTCATAAGACCATTTTACAATTCTGGCCCAAGTTAGAAGCAGAGCCAATATTGCAAGATGTCGATAGTCCATATCTCGGAAACTATAAGAGATAATGCAATTTGGCAATCGGCAACGTAATTAGCATGCCGAATATTACTTGGAATGTGAATTACAACGAAATCGCTAATTCATAAGACCAATTTACAATTTTGACCCAAGTTAGAAGAAGAGCCAATATTGTAAAATGTCGATAGTCCATATCTCGGAAACTATAAGAGATAATGCAATTTGGCCATCGGCAGTGTAATTAGCATACCGAATATTACTTGGAATGTGAATTGGAACGAAATCGCCAATAGGTAAGAACATTTTACAATTTGGGCCCAAGTTAGAAGCAGAGCCTAAGGTGTAAATTATCGATAGTCCATAGCTCGGAAAATATAAGAGATAATTCAATTTGGCAACCGGCAATGTAATTAGCATGCCGAATATTACTTGGAATGTGAATTGGAACGAAATCGCCAATAGATAAGACCATTTTACAATTTGGGCCCAAGTTAGAAGCAGAGCCTAAGGTGTAAATTATCGATAGTCCATATCTCGGAAACTATAAGAGATAATGCAATTTGGCGACCGGCAATGTAATTAGCATGCCGAATATTACTTGGAATGTGAATTGGAACGAAATCGCCAATAGATAAGACCATTTTGCAATTTGGGCCCAAGTTAGAAGCAGAGCCTAAGGTGTAAATTATCGATAGTCCATAACTCGGAAACTATAAGAGATAATGCAATTTGGCAACCGGCAATGTAATTAGCATGCCGAATATTACTTGGAATGTGAATTGGAACGAAATCGCCAATAGATAAGACCATTTTACAATTTGGGCCCAAGTTAGAAGCAGAGCCTAAGGTGTAAATTATCGATAGTCCATATCCCGGAAACTATAAGAGTTAATGCAATTTGGCAACCGGCAATGTAATTAGCATGCCGAATATTACTTGGAATGTGAATTGGAACGAAATCGCCAATAGATAAGACCATTTTACAATTTGGGCCCAAGTTAGAAGCAGAGCCTAAGGTGTAAATTATCGATAGTCCATATCTCGGAAACTATAAGAGATAATGCAATTTGGCAACCGGCAATGTAATTAGCATGCCGAATATTACTTGGAATGTGAATTGGAACGAAATTGCCAATAGATAAGACCATTTTACAATTTGGGCCCAAGTTAGAAGCAGAGCCTAAGGTGTAAATTATCGATAGTCCATAGCTCGGAAAATATAAGAGATAATTCAATTTGGCGACCGGCAATGTAATTAGCATGCCGAATATTACTTGGAATGTGAATTGGAACGAAATCGCCAATAGATAAGACCATTTTACAATTTGGGCCCAAGTTAGAAGCAGAGCCTAAGGTGTAAATTATCGATAGTCCATATCTCGGAAACTATAAGAGATAATGCAATTTGGCCATCGGCAGTGTAATTAGCATGCCGAATATTACTTGGAATGTGAATTACAACGAAATCGCTAATTCATAAGACCATTTTACAATTCTGGCCCAAGTTAGAAGCAGAGCCAATATTGCAAGATGTCGATAGTCCATATCTCGGAAACTATAAGAGATAATGCAATTTGGCAATCGGCAACGTAATTAGCATGCCGAATATTACTTGGAATGTGAATTACAACGAAATCGCTAATTCATAAGACCATTTTACAATTCTGGCCCAAGTTAGAAGCAGAGCCAATATTGCAAGATGTCGATAGTCCATATCTCGGAAACTATAAGAGATAATGCAATTTGGCAATCGGCAACGTAATTAGCATGCCGAATATTACTTGGAATGTGAATTACAACGAAATCGCTAATTCATAAGACCATTTTACAATTCTGGCCCAAGTTAGAAGCAGAGCCAATATTGCAAGATGTCGATAGTCCATATCTCGGAAACTATAAGAGATAATGCAATTTGGCAATCGGCAACGTAATTAGCATGCCGAATATTACTTGGAATGTGAATTACAACGAAATCGCTAATTCATAAGACCATTTTACAATTCTGGCCCAAGTTAGAAGCAGAGCCAATATTGCAAGATGTCGATAGTCCATATCTCGGAAACTATAAGAGATAATGCAATTTGGCAATCGGCAACGTAATTAGCATGCCGAATATTACTTGGAATGTGAATTGGAGCGAAATTGCTAATTCATAAGACCATTTTACAATTTTGACCCAAGTTAGAAGCAGAGCCAATATTGTAAAATGTCGATAGTCCATATCTCGGAAACTATAAGAGATAATGCAATTTGGCCATCGGCAGTGTAATTAGCATGCCGAATATTACTTGGAATGTGAATTACAACGAAATCGCTAATTCATAAGACCATTTTACAATTCTGGCCCAAGTTAGAAGAAGAGCCAATATTGTAAAATGTCGATAGTCCATATCTCGGAAACTATAAGAGATAATGCAATTTGGCCATCGGCAGTGTAATTAGCATGCCGAATATTACTTGGAATGTGAATTACAACGAAATCGCTAATTCATAAGACCATTTTACAATTCTGGCCCAAGTTAGAAGCAGAGCCAATATTGCAAGATGTCGATAGTCCATATCTCGGAAACTATAAGAGATAATGCAATTTGGCAATCGGCAACGTAATTAGCATGCCGAATATTACTTGGAATGTGAATTACAACGAAATCGCTAATTCATAAGACCAATTTACAATTTTGACCCAAGTTAGAAGAAGAGCCAATATTGTAAAATGTCGATAGTCCATATCTCGGAAACTATAAGAGATAATGCAATTTGGCCATCGGCAGTGTAATTAGCATACCGAATATTACTTGGAATGTGAATTGGAACGAAATCGATAATAGGTAAGAACATTTTACAATTTGGGCCCAAGTTAGAAGCAGAGCCTAAGGTGTAAATTATCGATAGTCCATAGCTCGGAAAATATAAGAGATAATTCAATTTGGCAACCGGCAATGTAATTAGCATGCCGAATATTACTTGGAATGTGAATTGGAACGAAATCGCCAATAGATAAGACCATTTTACAATTTGTGCCCAAGTTAGAAGCAGAGCCTAAGGTGTAAATTATCGATAGTCCATATCTCGGAAACTATAAGAGATAATGCAATTTGGCGACCGGCAATGTAATTAGCATGCCGAATATTACTTGGAATGTGAATTGGAACGAAATCGCCAATAGATAAGACCATTTTGCAATTTGGGCCCAAGTTAGAAGCAGAGCCTAAGGTGTAAATTATCGATAGTCCATAACTCGGAAACTATAAGAGATAATGCAATTTGGCAACCGGCAATGTAATTAGCATGCCGAATATTACTTGGAATGTGAATTGGAACGAAATCGCCAATAGATAAGGCCATTTTACAATTTGGGCCCAAGTTAGAAGCATAGCCTATGGTGTAAATTATCGATAGTCCATATCTCGGAAACTATAAGAGATAATGCAATTTGGCAACCGGCAATGTAATTAGCATGCCGAATATTACTTGGAATGTGAATTGGAACGAAATCGCCAATAGATAAGACCATTTTACAATTTGGGCCCAAGTTAGAAGCAGAGCCTAAGGTGTAAATTATCGATAGTCCATATCTCGGAAACTATAAGAGTTAATGCAATTTGGCAACCGGCAATGTAATTAGCATGCCGAATATTACTTGGAATGTGAATTGGAACGAAATCGCCAATAGATAAGACCATTTTACAATTTGGGCCCAAGTTAGAAGCAGAGCCTAAGGTGTAAATTATCGATAGTCCATATCTCGGAAACTATAAGAGATAATGCAATTTGGCAACCGGCAATGTAATTAGCATGCCGAATATTACTTGGAATGTGAATTGGAACGAAATTGCCAATAGATAAGACCATTTTACAATTTGGGCCCAAGTTAGAAGCAGAGCCTAAGGTGTAAATTATCGATAGTCCATATCTCTGAATCTATAAGAGATAATGCAATTTCGCAAGCGGCAATGTAATTAGCATGCCGAATATTACTTGGAATGTGAATTGGGACGAAATCGCCAATAGATAAGGCCATTTTACAATTTGGGCCCAAGTTAGAAGCAGAGCCTAAGGTGTAAATTATCGATAGTCCATATCTCGGAAACTATAAGAGATAATGCAATTTGGCAACCGACAATGTAAATAGCATGCCGAATATTACTTGGAATGTGAATTGGAACGAAATCGCCAATAGATAAGACCATTTTACAATTTGGGCCCAAGTTAGAAGCAGAGCCTAAGGTGTAAATTATTGATAGTCCATATCTCGGAAACTATAAGAGATAATGTAATTTCGCAACCGGCAATGTAATTAGCATGCCGAATATTACTAGGAGTGTGAATTGGAACGAAATCGCCAATAGATAAGACCATTTTACAATTTGGGCCCAAGTTAGAAGCAGAGCCTAAGGTGTAAATTATCGATAGTCCATATCTCGGAAACTATAAGAGATAATGCAATTTGGCAACCGGCAATGTAATTAGCATGCCGAATATTACTTGGAATGTGAATTGGAACGAAATCGCCAATAGATAAGACCATTTTACAATTTGGGCCCAAGTTAGAAGCAGAGCCTAAGGTGTAAATTATCGATAGTCCATATCTCGGAAACTATAAGAGATAATGCAATTTGGCAACCGGCAATGTAATTAGCATGCCGAATATTACTTGGAATGTGAATTGGAACGAAATCGCCAATAGATAAGACCATTTTACAATTTGGGCCCAAGTTAGAAGCAGAGCCTAATGTGTAAATTATCGATAGTCCATATCTCGGAAACTATAAGAGATAATGCAATTTGGCAACCGGCAATGTAATTAGCATGCCGAATATTACTTGGAATGTGAATTGGAACGAAATCGCCAATAGATAAGACCATTTTACAATTTGGGCCCAAGTTAGAAGCAGAGCCTAAGGTGTAAATTATTGATAGTCCATATCTCGGAAACTATAAGAGATAATGCAATTTCGCAACCGGCAATGTAATTAGCATGCCGAATATCACTTGGAATGTGAATTGGGACGAAATCGCCAATAGATAAGACCATTTTACAATTTGGGCCCAAGTTAGAAGCAGAGCCTAAGGTGTAAATTATCGATAGTCCATATCTCGGAAACTATAAGAGATAATGCAATTTGGCAACCGGCAATGTAATTAGCATGCCGAATATTACTTGGAATGTGAATTGGAACGAAATCGCCAATAGATAAGACCATTTTACAATTTGGGCCCAAGTTAGAAGCAGAGCCTAAGGTGTAAATTATCGATAGTCCATATCTCGGAAACTATAAGAGATAATGCAATTTGGCAACCGGCAATGTAATTAGCATGCCGAATATTACTTGGAATGTGAATTGGAACGAAATCGCCAATAGGTAAGACCATTTTACAATTTGGGCCCAAGTTAGAAGCAGAGCCTAAGGTGTAAATTATCGATAGTCCATATCTCGGAAACTATAAGAGATAATGCAATTTGGCAACAGGCAATGTAATTAGCATGCCGAATATTAATTGGAATGTGAATTGGAACGAAATCGCCAATAGATAAGACCATTTTACAATTTGGGCCCAAGTTAGAAGCAGAGCCTAAGGTGTAAATTATCGATAGTCCATATCTCGGAAACTATAAGAGATAATGCAATTTGGCAACCGGCAATGTAATTAGCATGCCGAATATTACTTGGAATGTGAATTGGAACGAAATCGCCAATAGGTAAGACCATTTTACAATTTGGGCCGAAGTTAGAAGCAGAGCCTATGGTGTAAATTATCGATAGTCCATATCTCGGAAACTATAAGAGATAATGCAATTTGGCAACAGGCAATGTAATTAGCATGCCGAATATTAATTGGAATGTGAATTGGAACGAAATCGCCAATAGATAAGACCATTTTACAATTTGGGCCCAAGTTAGAAGCAGAGCCTAAGGTGTAAATTATCGATAGTCCATATCTCGGAAACTATAAGAGATAATGCAATTTGGCAACCGGCAATGTAATTAGCATGCCGAATATTACTTGGAATGTGAATTGGAACGAAATCGCCAATAGGTAAGACCATTTTACAATTTGGGCCGAAGTTAGAAGCAGAGCCTATGGTGTAAATTATCGATAGTCCATATCTCGGAAACTATAAGAGATAATGCAATTTGGCAACCGGCAATGTAATTAGCATGCCCAATATTACTTGGAATGTGAATTGGAACGAAATCGCCAATAGATAAGACCATTTTACAATTTGGGCCCAAGTTAGAAGCAGAGCCTAAGGTGTAAATTATCGATAGTCCATATCTCGGAAACTATAAGAGATAATTCAATTTGGCAACCGGCAATGTAATTAGCATGCCGAATATTACTTGAAATGTGAATTGGAACGAAATCGCCAATAGATAAGACCATTTTACAATTTGGGCCCAAGTTAGAAGCAGAGCCTAAGGTGTAAATTATCGATGGTCCATATCTCGGAAACTATAAGAGATAATGCAATTTGGCAACCGGCAATGTAATTAGCATGCCGAGTATTACTTGGAATGTGAATTGCAACTAAATCGCCAATAGATAAGACCATTTTACAATTTGGGCCCAAGTTAGAAGCAGAGCCTAAGGTGTAAATTATCGATAGTCCATATCTCGGAAACTATAAGAGATAATGCAATTTGGCAACCGGCAATGTAATTAGCATGCCGAATATTAATTGGAATGTGAATTGGAACGAAATCGCCAATAGATAAGACCATTTTACAATTTGGGCCCAAGTTAGAAGCAGAGCCTAAGGTGTAAATTATCGATAGTCCATATCTCGGAAACTATAAGAGATAATGCAATTTGGCAACCGGCAATGTAATTAGCATGCCGAATATTACTTGGAATGTGAATTGGAACGAAATCACCAATAGGTAAGACCATTTTACAATTTGGGCCCAAGTTAGAAGCAGAGCCTATGGTGTAAATTATCGATAGTCCATATCTCGGAAACTATAAGAGATAATGCAATTTGGCAACCGGCAATGTAATTAGCATGCCCAATATTACTTGGAATGTGAATTGGAACGAAATCGCCAATAGATAAGACCATTTTACAATTTGGGCCCAAGTTAGAAGCAGAGCCTAAGGTGTAAATTATCGATAGTCCATATCTCGGAAACTATAAGAGATAATTCAATTTGGCAACCGGCAATGTAATTAGCATGCCGAATATTACTTGGAATGTGAATTGGAACGAAATCGCCAATAGATAAGACCATTTTACAATTTGGGCCCAAGTTAGAAGCAGAGTCTAAGGTGTAAATTATCGATAGTCCATATCTCGGAAACTATAAGAGATAATGCAATTTGGCAACCGGCAATGTAATTAGCATGCCGAATATTACTTGGAATGTGAATTGGAACGAAATCGCCAATAGATAAGACCATTTTACAATTTGGGAGCAAGTTAGAAGCAGATCCTAAGGTGTAAATTATCGATAGTCCATATCTCAGAAACTATAAGAGATAATGCAATTTCGCAACCGGCAATGTAATTAGCATGCCGAATATCACTTGGAATGTGAATTGGGACGAAATCGCCAATAGATAAGACCATTTTACAATTTGGGCCCAAGTTAGAAGCAGAGCCTAAGGTGTAAATTATCGATAGTCCATATCTCTGAAACTATAAGAGATAATGCAATTTCGCAAGCGGCAATGTAATTAGCATGCCGAATATTACTTGGAATGTGAATTGGGACGAAATCGCCAATAGATAAGGCCATTTTACAATTTGGGCCCAAGTTAGAAGCAGAGCCTAAGGTGTAAATTATCGATAGTCCATATCTCGGAAGCTATAAGAGATAATGCAATTTGGCAACCGACAATGTAATTAGCATGCCGAATATTACTTGGAATGTGAATTGGAACGAAATCGCCAATAGATAAGACCATTTTACAATTTGGGCCCAAGTTAGAAGCAGAGCCTAAGGTGTAAATTATTGATAGTCCATATCTCGGAAACTATAAGAGATAATGTAATTTCGCAACCGGCAATGTAATTAGCATGCCGAATATTACTAGGAGTGTGAATTGGAACGAAATCGCCAATAGATAAGACCATTTTACAATTTGGGCCCAAGTTAGAAGCAGAGCCTAAGGTGTAAATTATCGATAGTCCATATCTCGGAAACTATAAGAGATAATGCAATTTGGCAACCGGCAATGTAATTAGCATGCCGAATATTACTTGGAATGTGAATTGGAACGAAATCGCCAATAGATAAGACCATTTTACAATTTGGGCCCAAGTTAGAAGCAGAGCCTAAGGTGTAAATTATCGATAGTCCATATCTCGGAAACTATAAGAGATAATGCAACTGGCAACCGGCAATGTAATTAGCATGCCGAATATTACTTGGAATGTGAATTGGAACGAAATCGCCAATAGATAAGACCATTTTACAATTTGGGCCCAAGTTAGAAGCAGAGCCTAATGTGTAAATTATCGATAGTCCATATCTCGGAAACTATAAGAGATAATGCAATTTGGCAACCGGCAATGTAATTAGCATGCCGAATATTACTTGGAATGTGAATTGGAACGAAATCGCCAATAGATAAGACCATTTTACAATTTGGGCCCAAGTTAGAAGCAGAGCCTAAGGTGTAAATTATTGATAGTCCATATCTCGGAAACTATAAGAGATAATGCAATTTCGCAACCGGCAATGTAATTAGCATGCCGAATATCACTTGGAATGTGAATTGGGACGAAATCGCCAATAGATAAGACCATTTTACAATTTGGGCCCAAGTTAGAAGCAGAGCCTAAGGTGTAAATTATCGATAGTCCATATCTCGGAAACTATAAGAGATAATGCAATTTGGCAACCGGCAATGTAATTAGCATGCCGAATATTACTTGGAATGTGAATTGGAACGAAATCGCCAATAGATAAGACCATTTTACAATTTGGGCCCAAGTTAGAAGCAGAGCCTAAGGTGTAAATTATCGATAGTCCATATCTCGGAAACTATAAGAGATAATGCAATTTGGCAACCGGCAATGTAATTAGCATGCCGAATATTACTTGGAATGTGAATTGGAACGAAATCGCCAATAGGTAAGACCATTTTACAATTTGGGCCCAAGTTAGAAGCAGAGCCTAAGGTGTAAATTATCGATAGTCCATATCTCGGAAACTATAAGAGATAATTCAATTTGGCAACCGGCAATGTAATTAGCACGCCGAATATTACTTGGAATGTGAATTGGAACGAAATCGCCAATAGATAAGACCATTTTACAATTTGGGCCCAAGTTAGAAGCAGAGCCTAAGGTGTAAATTATCGATAGTCCATATCTCGGAAACTATAAGAGATAATGCAATTTGGCAACCGGCAATGTAATTAGCATGCCGAATATTACTTGGAATGTGAATTGGAACGAAATCGACAATAGATAAGACCATTTTACAATTTGGGCCCAAGTTAGAAGCAGAGCCTAAGGTGTAAATTATCGATAGTCCATATCTCGGAAACTATAAGAGATAATGCAATTTGGCAACTGGCAATGTAATTAGCATGCCGAATATTACTTGGAATGTGAATTGGAACGAAATCGCCAATAGATAAGACCATTTTACAATTTGGGCCCAAGTTAGAAGCAGAGCCTAAGGTGTAAATTATCGATAGTCCATATCTCGGAAACTATAAGAGATAATGCAATTTGGCAACAGGCAATGTAATTAGCATGCCGAATATTAATTGGAATGTGAATTGGAACGAAATCGTCAATTGATAAGACCATTTTACAATTTGGGCCCAAGTTAGAAGCAGAGCCTAAGGTGTAAATTATCGATAGTCCATATCTCGGAAACTATAAGAGATAATGCAATTTGGCAACCGGCAATGTAATTAGCATGCCGAATATTACTTGGAATGTGAATTGGAACGAAATCGCCAATAGGTAAGACCATTTTACAATTTGGGCCGAAGTTAGAAGCAGAGCCTATGGTGTAAATTATCGATAGTCCATATCTCGGAAACTATAAGAGATAATGCAATTTGGCAACCGGCAATGTAATTAGCATGCCCAATATTACTTGGAATGTGAATTGGAACGAAATCGCCAATAGATAAGACCATTTTACAATTTGGGCCCAAGTTAGAAGCAGAGCCTAAGGTGTAAATTATCGATAGTCCATATCTCGGAAACTATAAGAGATAATTCAATTTGGCAACCGGCAATGTAATTAGCATGCCGAATATTACTTGAAATGTGAATTGGAACGAAATCGCCAATAGATAAGACCATTTTACAATTTGGGCCCAAGTTAGAAGCAGAGCCTAAGGTGTAAATTATCGATGGTCCATATCTCGGAAACTATAAGAGATAATGCAATTTGGCAACCGGCAATGTAATTAGCATGCCGAGTATTACTTGGAATGTGAATTGCAACTAAATCGCCAATAGATAAGACCATTTTACAATTTGGGCCCAAGTTAGAAGCAGAGCCTAAGGTGTAAATTATCGATAGTCCATATCTCGGAAACTATAAGAGATAATGCAATTTGGCAACCGGCAATGTAATTAGCATGCCGAATATTAATTGGAATGTGAATTGGAACGAAATCGCCAATAGATAAGACCATTTTACAATTTGGGCCCAAGTTAGAAGCAGAGCCTAAGGTGTAAATTATCGATAGTCCATATCTCGGAAACTATAAGAGATAATGCAATTTGGCAACCGGCAAAGTAATTAGCATGCCGAATATTACTTGGAATGTGAATTGGAACGAAATCACCAATAGGTAAGACCATTTTACAATTTGGGCCCAAGTTAGAAGCAGAGCCTATGGTGTAAATTATCGATAGTCCATATCTCGGAAACTATAAGAGATAATGCAATTTGGCAACCGGCAATGTAATTAGCATGCCCAATATTACTTGGAATGTGAATTGGAACGAAATCGCCAATAGATAAGACCATTTTACAATTTGGGCCCAAGTTAGAAGCAGAGCCTAAGGTGTAAATTATCGATAGTCCATATCTCGGAAACTATAAGAGATAATTCAATTTGGCAACCGGCAATGTAATTAGCATGCCGAATATTACTTGGAATGTGAATTGGAACGAAATCGCCAATAGATAAGACCATTTTACAATTTGGGCCCAAGTTAGAAGCAGAGTCTAAGGTGTAAATTATCGATAGTCCATATCTCGGAAACTATAAGAGATAATGCAATTTGGCAACCGGCAATGTAATTAGTATGCCGAATATTACTTGAAATGTGAATTGGAACGAAATCGCCAATAGATAAGACCATTTTACAATTTGGGCCCAAGTTAGAAGCAGAGCCTAAGGTGTAAATTATCGATGGTCCATATCTCGGAAACTATAAGAGATAATGCAATTTGGCAACCGGCAATGTAATTAGCATGCCGAGTATTACTTGGAATGTGAATTGCAACTAAATCGCCAATAGATAAGACCATTTTACAATTTGGGCCCAAGTTAGAAGCAGAGCCTAAGGTGTAAATTATCGATAGTCCATATCTCGGAAACTATAAGAGATAATGCAATTTGGCAACCGGCAATGTAATTAGCATGCCGAATATTACTTGGAATGTGAATTGGAACGAAATCACCAATAGGTAAGACCATTTTACAATTTGGGCCCAAGTTAGAAGCAGAGCCTATGGTGTAAATTATCGATAGTCCATATCTCGGAAACTATAAGAGATAATGCAATTTGGCAACCGGCAATGTAATTAGCATGCCCAATATTACTTGGAATGTGAATTGGAACGAAATCACCAATAGGTAAGACCATTTTACAATTTGGGCCCAAGTTAGAAGCAGAGCCTATGGTGTAAATTATCGATAGTCCATATCTCGGAAACTATAAGAGATAATGCAATTTGGCAACCGGCAATGTAATTAGCATGCCCAATATTACTTGGAATGTGAATTGGAACGAAATCGCCAATAGATAAGACCATTTTACAATTTGGGCCCAAGTTAGAAGCAGAGCCTAAGGTGTAAATTATCGATAGTCCATATCTCGGAAACTATAAGAGATAATGCAATTTGGCAACCGGCAATGTAATTAGCATGCCGAATATTACTTGGAATGTGAATTGGAACGAAATCGCCAATAGGTAAGACCATTTTACAATTTGGGCCGAAGTTAGAAGCAGAGCCTATGGTGTAAATTATCGATAGTCCATATCTCGGAAACTATAAGAGATAATGCAATTTGGCAACCGGCAATGTAATTAGCATGCCCAATATTACTTGGAATGTGAATTGGAACGAAATCGCCAATAGATAAGACCATTTTACAATTTGGGCCCAAGTTAGAAGCAGAGCCTAAGGTGTAAATTATCGATAGTCCATATCTCGGAAACTATAAGAGATAATTCAATTTGGCAACCGGCAATGTAATTAGCATGCCGAATATTACTTGAAATGTGAATTGGAACGAAATCGCCAATAGATAAGACCATTTTACAATTTGGGCCCAAGTTAGAAGCAGAGCCTAAGGTGTAAATTATCGATGGTCCATATCTCGGAAACTATAAGAGATAATGCAATTTGGCAACCGGCAATGTAATTAGCATGCCGAGTATTACTTGGAATGTGAATTGCAACTAAATCGCCAATAGATAAGACCATTTTACAATTTGGGCCCAAGTTAGAAGCAGAGCCTAAGGTGTAAATTATCGATAGTCCATATCTCGGAAACTATAAGAGATAATGCAATTTGGCAACCGGCAATGTAATTAGCATGCCGAATATTAATTGGAATGTGAATTGGAACGAAATCGCCAATAGATAAGACCATTTTACAATTTGGGCCCAAGTTAGAAGCAGAGCCTAAGGTGTAAATTATCGATAGTCCATATCTCGGAAACTATAAGAGATAATGCAATTTGGCAACCGGCAATGTAATTAGCATGCCGAATATTACTTGGAATGTGAATTGGAACGAAATCACCAATAGGTAAGACCATTTTACAATTTGGGCCCAAGTTAGAAGCAGAGCCTATGGTGTAAATTATCGATAGTCCATATCTCGGAAACTATAAGAGATAATGCAATTTGGCAACCGGCAATGTAATTAGCATGCCCAATATTACTTGGAATGTGAATTGGAACGAAATCGCCAATAGATAAGACCATTTTACAATTTGGGCCCAAGTTAGAAGCAGAGCCTAAGGTGTAAATTATCGATAGTCCATATCTCGGAAACTATAAGAGATAATTCAATTTGGCAACCGGCAATGTAATTAGCATGCCGAATATTACTTGGAATGTGAATTGGAACGAAATCGCCAATAGATAAGACCATTTTACAATTTGGGCCCAAGTTAGAAGCAGAGTCTAAGGTGTAAATTATCGATAGTCCATATCTCGGAAACTATAAGAGATAATGCAATTTGGCAACCGGCAATGTAATTAGCATGCCGAATATTACTTGGAATGTGAATTGGAACGAAATCGCCAATAGATAAGACCATTTTACAATTTGGGAGCAAGTTAGAAGCAGATCCTAAGGTGTAAATTATCGATAGTCCATATCTCGGAAACTATAAGAGATAATGCAATTTCGCAACCGGCAATGTAATTAGCATGCCGAATATCACTTGGAATGTGAATTGGGACGAAATCGCCAATAGATAAGACCATTTTACAATTTGGGCCCAAGTTAGAAGCAGAGCCTAAGGTGTAAATTATCGATGGTCCATATCTCGGAAACTATAAGAGATAATGCAATTTGGCAACCGGCAATGTAATTAGCATGCCGAATATTACTTGGAATGTGAATTGGAACGAAATCGCCAATAGGTAAGACCATTTTACAATTTGGGCCGAAGTTAGAAGCAGAGCCTATGGTGTAAATTATCGATAGTCCATATCTCGGAAACTATAAGAGATAATGCAATTTGGCAACCGGCAATGTAATTAGCATGCCCAATATTACTTGGAATGTGAATTGGAACGAAATCGCCAATAGATAAGACCATTTTACAATTTGGGCCCAAGTTAGAAGCAGAGCCTAAGGTGTAAATTATCGATAGTCCATATCTCGGAAACTATAAGAGATAATTCAATTTGGCAACCGGCAATGTAATTAGCATGCCGAATAGTACTTGAAATGTGAATTGGAACGAAATCGCCAATAGATAAGACCATTTTACAATTTGGGCCCAAGTTAGAAGCAGAGCCTAAGGTGTAAATTATCGATGGTCCATATCTCGGAAACTATAAGAGATAATGCAATTTGGCAACCGGCAATGTAATTAGCATGCCGAGTATTACTTGGAATGTGAATTGCAACTAAATCGCCAATAGATAAGACCATTTTACAATTTGGGCCTAAGTTAGAAGCAGAGCCTAAGGTGTAAATTATCGATAGTCCATATCTCGGAAACTATAAGAGATAATGCAATTTGGCAACCGGCAATGTAATTAGCATGCCGAATATTAATTGGAATGTGAATTGGAACGAAATCGCCAATAGATAAGACCATTTTACAATTTGGGCCCAAGTTAGAAGCAGAGCCTAAGGTGTAAATTATCGATAGTCCATATCTCGGAAACTATAAGAGATAATGCAATTTGGCAACCGGCAATGTAATTAGCATGCCGAATATTACTTGGAATGTGAATTGGAACGAAATCACCAATAGGTAAGACCATTTTACAATTTGGGCCCAAGTTAGAAGCAGAGCCTATGGTGTAAATTATCGATAGTCCATATCTCGGAAACTATAAGAGATAATGCAATTTGGCAACCGGCAATGTAATTAGCATGCCCAATATTACTTGGAATGTGAATTGGAACGAAATCGCCAATAGATAAGACCATTTTACAATTTGGGCCCAAGTTAGAAGCAGAGCCTAAGGTGTAAATTATCGATAGTCCATATCTCGGAAACTATAAGAGATAATTCAATTTGGCAACCGGCAATGTAATTAGCATGCCGAATATTACTTGGAATGTGAATTGGAACGAAATCGCCAATAGATAAGACCATTTTACAATTTGGGCCCAAGTTAGAAGCAGAGTCTAAGGTGTAAATTATCGATAGTCCATATCTCGGAAACTATAAGAGATAATGCAATTTGGCAACCGGCAATGTAATTAGCATGCCGAATATTACTTGGAATGTGAATTGGAACGAAATCGCCAATAGATAAGACCATTTTACAATTTGGGAGCAAGTTAGAAGCAGAGCCTAAGGTGTAAATTATCGATAGTCCATATCTCGGAAACTATAAGAGATAATGCAATTTCGCAACCGGCAATGTAATTAGCATGCCGAATATCACTTGGAATGTGAATTGGGACGAAATCGCCAATAGATAAGACCATTTTACAATTTGGGCCCAAGTTAGAAGCAGAGCCTAAGGTGTAAATTATCGATGGTCCATATCTCGGAAACTATAAGAGATAATGCAATTTGGCAACCGGCAATGTAATTAGCATGCCGAATATTACTTGGAATGTGAATTGGAACGAAATCGCCAATAGATAAGACCATTTTACAATTTGGGCCCAAGTTAGAAGCAGAGCCTAAGGTGTAAATTATTGATAGTCCATATCTCGGAAACTATAAGAGATAATGCAATTTCGCAACCGGCAATGTAATTAGCATGCCGAATATCACTTGGAATGTGAATTGGGACGAAATCGCCAATAGATAAGACCATTTTACAATTTGGGCCCAAGTTAGAAGCAGAGCCTAAGGTGTAAATTATCGATAGTCCATATCTCGGAAACTATAAGAGATAATGCAATTTGGCAACCGGCAATGTAATTAGCATGCCGAATATTACTTGGAATGTGAATTGGAACGAAATCGCCAATAGATAAGACCATTTTACAATTTGGGCCCAAGTTAGAAGCAGAGCCTAAGGTGTAAATTATCGATAGTCCATATCTCGGAAACTATAAGAGATAATGCAATTTGGCAACCGGCAATGTAATTAGCATGCCGAATATTACTTGGAATGTGAATTGGAACGAAATCGCCAATAGGTAAGACCATTTTACAATTTGGGCCCAAGTTAGAAGCAGAGCCTAAGGTGTAAATTATCGATAGTCCATATCTCGGAAACTATAAGAGATAATTCAATTTGGCAACCGGCAATGTAATTAGCACGCCGAATATTACTTGGAATGTGAATTGGAACGAAATCGCCAATAGATAAGACCATTTTACAATTTGGGCCCAAGTTAGAAGCAGAGCCTAAGGTGTAAATTATCGATAGTCCATATCTCGGAAACTATAAGAGATAATGCAATTTGGCAACCGGCAATGTAATTAGCATGCCGAATATTACTTGGAATGTGAATTGGAACGAAATCGACAATAGATAAGACCATTTTACAATTTGGGCCCAAGTTAGAAGCAGAGCCTAAGGTGTAAATTATCGATAGTCCATATCTCGGAAACTATAAGAGATAATGCAATTTGGCAACCGGCAATGTAATTAGCATGCCGAATATTACTTGGAATGTGAATTGGAACGAAATCGCCAATAGATAAGACCATTTTACAATTTGGGCCCAAGTTAGAAGCAGAGCCTAAGGTGTAAATTATCGATAGTCCATATCTCGGAAACTATAAGAGATAATGCAATTTGGCAACAGGCAATGTAATTAGCATGCCGAATATTAATTGGAATGTGAATTGGAACGAAATCGCCAATAGATAAGACCATTTTACAATTTGGGCCCAAGTTAGAAGCAGAGCCTAAGGTGTAAATTATCGATAGTCCATATCTCGGAAACTATAAGAGATAATGCAATTTGGCAACCGGCAATGTAATTAGCATGCCGAATATTACTTGGAATGTGAATTGGAACGAAATCGCCAATAGGTAAGACCATTTTACAATTTGGGCCGAAGTTAGAAGCAGAGCCTATGGTGTAAATTATCGATAGTCCATATCTCGGAAACTATAAGAGATAATGCAATTTGGCAACCGGCAATGTAATTAGCATGCCCAATATTACTTGGAATGTGAATTGGAACGAAATCGCCAATAGATAAGACCATTTTACAATTTGGGCCCAAGTTAGAAGCAGAGCCTAAGGTGTAAATTATCGATAGTCCATATCTCGGAAACTATAAGAGATAATTCAATTTGGCAACCGGCAATGTAATTAGCATGCCGAATATTACTTGAAATGTGAATTGGAACGAAATCGCCAATAGATAAGACCATTTTACAATTTGGGCCCAAGTTAGAAGCAGAGCCTAAGGTGTAAATTATCGATGGTCCATATCTCGGAAACTATAAGAGATAATGCAATTTGGCAACCGGCAATGTAATTAGCATGCCGAGTATTACTTGGAATGTGAATTGCAACTAAATCGCCAATAGATAAGACCATTTTACAATTTGGGCCCAAGTTAGAAGCAGAGCCTAAGGTGTAAATTATCGATAGTCCATATCTCGGAAACTATAAGAGATAATGCAATTTGGCAACAGGCAATGTAATTAGCATGCCGAATATTAATTGGAATGTGAATTGGAACGAAATCGCCAATAGATAAGACCATTTTACAATTTGGGCCCAAGTTAGAAGCAGAGCCTAAGGTGTAAATTATCGATAGTCCATATCTCGGAAACTATAAGAGATAATGCAATTTGGCAACAGGCAATGTAATTAGCATGCCGAATATTAATTGGAATGTGAATTGGAACGAAATCGCCAATAGATAAGACCATTTTACAATTTGGGCCCAAGTTAGAAGCAGAGCCTAAGGTGTAAATTATCGATAGTCCATATCTCGGAAACTATAAGAGATAATGCAATTTGGCAACCGGCAATGTAATTAGCATGCCGAATATTACTTGGAATGTGAATTGGAACGAAATCGCCAATAGGTAAGACCATTTTACAATTTGGGCCGAAGTTAGAAGCAGAGCCTATGGTGTAAATTATCGATAGTCCATATCTCGGAAACTATAAGAGATAATGCAATTTGGCAACCGGCAATGTAATTAGCATGCCCAATATTACTTGGAATGTGAATTGGAACGAAATCGCCAATAGATAAGACCATTTTACAATTTGGGCCCAAGTTAGAAGCAGAGCCTAAGGTGTAAATTATCGATAGTCCATATCTCGGAAACTATAAGAGATAATTCAATTTGGCAACCGGCAATGTAATTAGCATGCCGAATATTACTTGAAATGTGAATTGGAACGAAATCGCCAATAGATAAGACCATTTTACAATTTGGGCCCAAGTTAGAAGCAGAGCCTAAGGTGTAAATTATCGATGGTCCATATCTCGGAAACTATAAGAGATAATGCAATTTGGCAACCGGCAATGTAATTAGCATGCCGAGTATTACTTGGAATGTGAATTGCAACTAAATCGCCAATAGATAAGACCATTTTACAATTTGGGCCCAAGTTAGAAGCAGAGCCTAAGGTGTAAATTATCGATAGTCCATATCTCGGAAACTATAAAAGATAATGCAATTTGGCAACCGGCAATGTAATTAGCATGCCGAATATTAATTGGAATGTGAATTGGAACGAAATCGCCAATAGATAAGACCATTTTACAATTTGGGCCCAAGTTAGAAGCAGAGCCTAAGGTGTAAATTATCGATAGTCCATATCTCGGAAACTATAAGAGATAATGCAATTTGGCAACCGGCAATGTAATTAGCATGCCGAATATTACTTGGAATGTGAATTGGAACGAAATCACCAATAGGTAAGACCATTTTACAATTTGGGCCCAAGTTAGAAGCAGAGCCTATGGTGTAAATTATCGATAGTCCATATCTCGGAAACTATAAGAGATAATGCAATTTGGCAACCGGCAATGTAATTAGCATGCCCAATATTACTTGGAATGTGAATTGGAACGAAATCGCCAATAGATAAGACCATTTTACAATTTGGGCCCAAGTTAGAAGCAGAGCCTAAGGTGTAAATTATCGATAGTCCATATCTCGGAAACTATAAGAGATAATTCAATTTGGCAACCGGCAATGTAATTAGCATGCCGAATATTACTTGGAATGTGAATTGGAACGAAATCGCCAATAGATAAGACCATTTTACAATTTGGGCCCAAGTTAGAAGCAGAGTCTAAGGTGTAAATTATCGATAGTCCATATCTCGGAAACTATAAGAGATAATGCAATTTGGCAACCGGCAATGTAATTAGCATGCCGAATATTACTTGGAATGTGAATTGGAACGAAATCGCCAATAGATAAGACCATTTTACAATTTGGGAGCAAGTTAGAAGCAGATCCTAAGGTGTAAATTATCGATAGTCCATATCTCGGAAACTATAAGAGATAATGCAATTTCGCAACCGGCAATGTAATTAGCATGCCGAATATCACTTGGAATGTGAATTGGGACGAAATCGCCAATAGATAAGACCATTTTACAATTTGGGCCCAAGTTAGAAGCAGAGCCTAAGGTGTAAATTATCGATAGTCCATATCTCTGAAACTATAAGAGATAATGCAATTTCGCAAGCGGCAATGTAATTAGCATGCCGAATATTACTTGGAATGTGAATTGGGACGAAATCGCCAATAGATAAGGCCATTTTACAATTTGGGCCCAAGTTAGAAGCAGAGCCTAAGGTGTAAATTATCGATAGTCCATATCTCGGAAACTATAAGAGATAATGCAATTTGGCAACCGACAATGTAATTAGCATGCCGAATATTACTTGGAATGTGAATTGGAACGAAATCGCCAATAGATAAGACCATTTTACAATTTGGGCCCAAGTTAGAAGCAGAGCCTAAGGTGTAAATTATTGATAGTCCATATCTCGGAAACTATAAGAGATAATGTAATTTCGCAACCGGCAATGTAATTAGCATGCCGAATATTACTAGGAGTGTGAATTGGAACGAAATCGCCAATAGATAAGACCATTTTACAATTTGGGCCCAAGTTAGAAGCAGAGCCTAAGGTGTAAATTATCGATAGTCCATATCTCGGAAACTATAAGAGATAATGCAATTTGGCAACCGGCAATGTAATTAGCATGCCGAATATTACTTGGAATGTGAATTGGAACGAAATCGCCAATAGATAAGACCATTTTACAATTTGGGCCCAAGTTAGAAGCAGAGCCTAAGGTGTAAATTATCGATAGTCCATATCTCGGAAACTATAAGAGATAATGCAATTTGGCAACCGGCAATGTAATTAGCATGCCGAATATTACTTGGAATGTGAATTGGAACGAAATCGCCAATAGATAAGACCATTTTACAATTTGGGGCCAAGTTAGAAGCAGAGCCTAATGTGTAAATTATCGATAGTCCATATCTCGGAAACTATAAGAGATAATGCAATTTGGCAACCGGCAATGTAATTAGCATGCCGAATATTACTTGGAATGTGAATTGGAACGAAATCGCCAATAGATAAGACCATTTTACAATTTGGGATCAAGTTAGAAGCAGAGCCTAAGGTGTAAATTATTGATAGTCCATATCTCGGAAACTATAAGAGATAATGCAATTTCGCAACCGGCAATGTAATTAGCATGCCGAATATCACTTGGAATGTGAATTGGGACGAAATCGCCAATAGATAAGACCATTTTACAATTTGGGCCCAAGTTAGAAGCAGAGCCTAAGGTGTAAATTATCGATAGTCCATATCTCGGAAACTATAAGAGATAATGCAATTTGGCAACCGGCAATGTAATTAGCATGCCGAATATTACTTGGAATGTGAATTGGAACGAAATCGCCAATAGATAAGACCATTTTACAATTTGGGCCCAAGTTAGAAGCAGAGCCTAAGGTGTAAATTATCGATAGTCCATATCTCGGAAACTATAAGAGATAATGCAATTTGGCAACCGGCAATGTAATTAGCATGCCGAATATTACTTGGAATGTGAATTGGAACGAAATCGCCAATAGGTAAGACCATTTTACAATTTGGGCCCAAGTTAGAAGCAGAGCCTAAGGTGTAAATTATCGATAGTCCATATCTCGGAAACTATAAGAGATAATTCAATTTGGCAACCGGCAATGTAATTAGCACGCCGAATATTACTTGGAATGTGAATTGGAACGAAATCGCCAATAGATAAGGCCATTTTACAATTTGGGCCCAAGTTAGAAGCAGAGCCTAAGGTGTAAATTATCGATAGTCCATATCTCGGAAACTATAAGAGATAATGCAATTTGGCAACCGGCAATGTAATTAGCATGCCGAATATTACTTGGAATGTGAATTGGAACGAAATCGACAATAGATAAGACCATTTTACAATTTGGGCCCAAGTTAGAAGCAGAGCCTAAGGTGTAAATTATCGATAGTCCATATCTCGGAAACTATAAGAGATAATGCAATTTGGCAACCGGCAATGTAATTAGCATGCCGAATATTACTTGGAATGTGAATTGGAACGAAATCGCCAATAGATAAGACCATTTTACAATTTGGGCCCAAGTTAGAAGCAGAGCCTAAGGTGTATATTATCGATAGTCCATATCTCGGAAACTATAAGAGATAATGCAATTTGGCAACAGGCAATGTAATTAGCATGCCGAATATTAATTGGAATGTGAATTGGAACGAAATCGCCAATAGATAAGACCATTTTACAATTTGGGCCCAAGTTAGAAGCAGAATCTAAGGTGTAAATTATCGATAGTCCATATCTCGGAAACTATAAGAGATAATGCAATTTGGCAACCGGCAATGTAATTAGCATGCCGAATATTACTTGGAATGTGAATTGGAACGAAATCGCCAATAGGTAAGACCATTTTACAATTTGGGCCGAAGTTAGAAGCAGAGCCTATGGTGTAAATTATCGATAGTCCATATCTCGGAAACTATAAGAGATAATGCAATTTGGCAACCGGCAATGTAATTAGCATGCCCAATATTACTTGGAATGTGAATTGGAACGAAATCGCCAATAGATAAGACCATTTTACAATTTGGGCCCAAGTTAGAAGCAGAGCCTAAGGTGTAAATTATCGATAGTCCATATCTCGGAAACTATAAGAGATAATTCAATTTGGCAACCGGCAATGTAATTAGCATGCCGAATATTACTTGAAATGTGAATTGGAACGAAATCGCCAATAGATAAGACCATTTTACAATTTGGGCCCAAGTTAGAAGCAGAGCCTAAGGTGTAAATTATCGATGGTCCATATCTCGGAAACTATAAGAGATAATGCAATTTGGCAACCGGCAATGTAATTAGCATGCCGAGCATTACTTGGAATGTGAATTGCAACTAAATCGCCAATAGATAAGACCATTTTACAATTTGGGCCCAAGTTAGAAGCAGAGCCTAAGGTGTAAATTATCGATAGTCCATATCTCGGAAACTATAAGAGATAATGCAATTTGGCAACCGGCAATGTAATTAGCATGCCGAATATTAATTGGAATGTGAATTGGAACGAAATCGCCCCATAGATAAGACCATTTTACAATTTGGGCCCAAGTTAGAAGCAGAGCCTAAGGTGTAAATTATCGATAGTCCATATCTCGGAAACTATAAGAGATAATGCAATTTGGCAACCGGCAATGTAATTAGCATGCCGAATATTACTTGGAATGTGAATTGGAACGAAATCACCAATAGGTAAGACCATTTTACAATTTGGGCCCAAGTTAGAAGCAGAGCCTATGGTGTAAATTATCGATAGTCCATATCTCGGAAACTATAAGAGATAATGCAATTTGGCAACCGGCAATGTAATTAGCATGCCCAATATTACTTGGAATGTGAATTGGAACGAAATCGCCAATAGATAAGACCATTTTACAATTTGGGCCCAAGTTAGAAGCAGAGCCTAAGGTGTAAATTATCGATAGTCCATATCTCGGAAACTATAAGAGATAATTCAATTTGGCAACCGGCAATGTAATTAGCATGCCGAATAGTACTTGGAATGTGAATTGGAACGAAATCGCCAATAGATAAGACCATTTTACAATTTGGGCCCAAGTTAGAAGCAGAGTCTAAGGTGTAAATTATCGATAGTCCATATCTCGGAAACTATAAGAGATAATGCAATTTGGCAACCGGCAATGTAATTAGCATGCCGAATATTACTTGGAATGTGAATTGGAACGAAATCGCCAATAGATAAGACCATTTTACAATTTGGGAGCAAGTTAGAAGCAGATCCTAAGGTGTAAATTATCGATAGTCCATATCTCGGAAACTATAAGAGATAATGCAATTTCGCAACCGGCAATGTAATTAGCATGCCGAATATCACTTGGAATGTGAATTGGGACGAAATCGCCAATAGATAAGACCATTTTACAATTTGGGCCCAAGTTAGAAGCAGAGCCTAAGGTGTAAATTATCGATGGTCCATATCTCGGAAACTATAAGAGATAATGCAATTTGGCAACCGGAAATGTAATTAGCATGCCGAATATTACTTGGAATGTGAATTGGAACGAAATCGCCAATAGGTAAGACCATTTTACAATTTGGGCCGAAGTTAGAAGCAGAGCCTATGGTGTAAATTATCGATAGTCCATATCTCGGAAACTATAAGAGATAATGCAATTTGGCAACCGGCAATGTAATTAGCATGCCCAATATTACTTGGAATGTGAATTGGAACGAAATCGCCAATAGATAAGACCATTTTACAATTTGGGCCCAAGTTAGAAGCAGAGCCTAAGGTGTAAATTATCGATAGTCCATATCTCGGAAACTATAAGAGATAATTCAATTTGGCAACCGGCAATGTAATTAGCATGCCGAATATTACTTGAAATGTGAATTGGAACGAAATCGCCAATAGATAAGACCATTTTACAATTTGGGCCCAAGTTAGAAGCAGAGCCTAAGGTGTAAATTATCGATGGTCCATATCTCGGAAACTATAAGAGATAATGCAATTTGGCAACCGGCAATGTAATTAGCATGCCGAGTATTACTTGGAATGTGAATTGCAACTAAATCGCCAATAGATAAGACCATTTTACAATTTGGGCCTAAGTTAGAAGCAGAGCCTAAGGTGTAAATTATCGATAGTCCATATCTCGGAAACTATAAGAGATAATGCAATTTGGCAACCGGCAATGTAATTAGCATGCCGAATATTAATTGGAATGTGAATTGGAACGAAATCGCCAATAGATAAGACCATTTTACAATTTGGGCCCAAGTTAGAAGCAGAGCCTAAGGTGTAAATTATCGATAGTCCATATCTCGGAAACTATAAGAGATAATGCAATTTGGCAACCGGCAATGTAATTAGCATGCCGAATGTTACTTGGAATGTGAATTGGAACGAAATCACCAATAGGTAAGACCATTTTACAATTTGGGCCCAAGTTAGAAGCAGAGCCTATGGTGTAAATTATCGATAGTCCATATCTCGGAAACTATAAGAGATAATTCAATTTGGCAACCGGCAATGTAATTAGCATGCCGAATATTACTTGGAATGTGAATTGGAACGAAATCGCCAATAGATAAGACCATTTTACAATTTGGGCCCAAGTTAGAAGCAGAGTCTAAGGTGTAAATTATCGATAGTCCATATCTCGGAAACTATAAGAGATAATGCAATTTGGCAACCGGCAATGTAATTAGCATGCCGAATATTACTTGGAATGTGAATTGGAACGAAATCGCCAATAGATAAGACCATTTTACAATTTGGGAGCAAGTTAGAAGCAGAGCCTAAGGTGTAAATTATCGATAGTCCATATCTCGGAAAATATAAGAGATAATGCAATTTCGCAACCGGCAATGTAATTAGCATGCCGAATATCACTTGGAATGTGAATTGGGACGAAATCGCCAATAGATAAGACCATTTTACAATTTGGGCCCAAGTTAGAAGCAGAGCCTAAGGTGTAAATTATCGATGGTCCATATCTCGGAAACTATAAGAGATAATGCAATTTGGCAACCGGCAATGTAATTAGCATGCCAAATATTACTTGGAATGTGAATTGGAACGAAATCGCCAATAGATAAGACCATTTTACACTTTGGGAGCAAGTTAGAAGCAGAGCCTAAGCTGTAAATTATCGATAGTCCATATCTCGGAAACTATAAGAGATAATGCAATTTGGCAACAGGCAATGTAATTAGCATGCCGAATATTACTTGGAATGTGAATTGGAACGAAATCGCCAATAGATAAGACCATTTTACAATTTGGGCCCAAGTTAGAAGCAGAGCCTATGGTGTAAATTATCGATAGTCCATATCTCGGAAACTATAAGAGATAATGCAATTTGGCAACCGGCAATGTAATTAGCATGCCGAATATTACTTGGAATGTGAATTGGAACGAAATCGCCAATAGATAAGACCATTTTACAATTTGGGCCCAAGTTAGAAGCAGAGCCTAAGGTGTAAATTATCGATAGTCCATATCTCGGAAACTATAAGAGATAATGCAATTTGGCAACCGGCAATGTAATTAGCATGCCGAATATTACTTGGAATGTGAATTGGAACGGAATCGCCAATAGATAAGACCATTTTACAATTTGGGCCCAAGTTAGAAGCAGAGCCTAAGGTGTAAATTATCGATAGTCCATATCTCGGAAACTATAAGAGATAATGCAATTCGGCAACCGGCAATGTAATTAGCATGCCGAATATTACTTGGAGTGTGAATTGGAACGAAATCGCCAATAGATAAGACCATTTTAAAATTTGGGCCCAAGTTAGAAGCAGAGCCTAAGATGTAAATTATTGATAGTCCATATCTCGGAAACTATAAGACATAATGCAATTTCGCAAACGGCAATGTAATTAGCATGCCGAATATCACTTGGAATGTGAATTGTGACGAAATCGCCAATAGATAAGACCATTTTACAATTTGGGCCCAAGTTAGAAGCAGAGCCTAAGGTGTAAATTATCGATAGTCCATATCTCGGAAACTATAAGAGATAATGCAATTTGGCAACCGGCAATGTAATTAGCATGCCGAATATTACTTGGAATGTGAATTGGAACGAAATCGCCAATAGATAAGACCATTTTACAATTTGGGCCCAAGTTAGAAGCAGAGCCTAAGGTGTAAATTATCGATAGTCCATATCTCGGAAACTATAAGAGATAATGCAATTTGGCAACCGGCAATGTAATTAGCATGCCGAATATTACTTGGAATGTGAATTGGAACGAAATCGCCAATAGATAAGACCATTTTACAATTTGGGCCCAAGTTAGAAGCAGAGCCTAAGGTGTAAATTATCGATAGTCCATATCTCGGAAACTATAAGAGATAATGCAATTTCGCAACCGGCAATGTAATTAGCATGCCGAATATTACTTGGAGTGTGAATTGGAACGAAATCGCCAATAGATAAGACCATTTTACAATTTGGGCCCAAGTTAGAAGCAGAGCCTAAGGTGTAAATTATCGATAGTCCATATCTCGGAAACTATAAGAGATAATGCAATTTGGCAACCGGCAATGTAATTAGCATGCCGAATATTACTTGGAATGTGAATTGGAACGAAATCGCCAATAGATAAGACCATTTTACAATTTGGGCCCAAGTTAGAAGCAGAGCCTAAGGTGTAAATTATCGATAGTCCATATCTCGGAAACTATAAGAGATAATGCAATTTGGCAACCGGCAATGTAATTAGCATGCCGAATATTACTTGGAATGTGAATTGGAACGAAATCGCCAATAGATAAGACCATTTTACAATTTGGGCCCAAGTTAGAAGCACAGCCTAAGGTGTAAATTATCGATAGTCCATATCTCGGAAACTATAAGAGATAATGCAATTTGGCAACCGGCAATGTAATTAGCATGCCGAATATTACTTGGAATGTGAATTGCAACTAAATCGCCAATAGATAAGACCATTTTACAATTTGGGCCCAAGTTAGAAGCAGAGCCTAAGGTGTAAATTATCGATAGTCCATATCTCGGGAACTATAAGAGATAATGCAATTTGGCAAACGGCAATGTAATTAGCATGCCGAATATTACTTGGAATGTGAATTGGAACGAAATCGCCAATAGATAAGACCATTTTACAATTTGGGCCCAAGTTAGAAGCAGAGCCTAAGGTGTAAATTATTGATAGTCCATATCTCGGAAACTATAAGAGATAATGCAATTTCGCAACCGGCAATGTAATTAGCATGCCGAATATCACTTGGAATGTGAATTGGGACGAAATCGCCAATAGATAAGACCATTTTACAATTTGGGCCCAAGTTAGAAGCAGAGCCTAAGGTGTAAATTATCGATAGTCCATATCTCGGAAACTATAAGAGATAATGCAATTTGGCAACCGGCAATGTAATTAGCATGCCGAATATTACTTGGAATGTGAATTGGAACGAAATCGCCAATAGATAAGACCATTTTACAATTTGGGCCCATGTTAGAAGCAGAGCCTAAGGTGTAAATTATCGATAGTCCATATCTCGGAAACTATAAGAGATAATGCAATTTGGCAACCGGCAATGTAATTAGCATGCCGAATATTACTTGGAATGTGAATTGGAACGAAATCGCCAATAGGTAAGACCATTTTACAATTTGGGCCCAAGTTAGAAGCAGAGCCTAAGGTGTAAATTATCGATAGTCCATAGCTCGGAAAATATAAGAGATAATTCAATTTGGCAAACGGCAATGTAATTAGCATGCCGAATATTACTTGGAATGTGAATTGGAACGAAATCGCCAATAGATAAGACCATTTTACAATTTGGGCCCAAGTTAGAAGCAGAGCCTAAGGTGTAAATTATCGATAGTCCATATCTCGGAAACTATAAGAGATAATGCAATTTGGCGACCGGCAATGTAATTAGCATGCCGAATATTACTTGGAATGTGAATTGGAACGAAATCGCCAATAGATAAGACCATTTTGCAATTTGGGCCCAAGTTAGAAGCAGAGCCTAAGGTGTAAATTATCGATAGTCCATAACTCGGAAACTATAAGAGATAATGCAATTTGGCAACCGGCAATGTAATTAGCATGCCGAATATTACTTGGAATGTGAATTGGAACGAAATCGCCAATAGATAAGGCCATTTTACAATTTGGGCCCAAGTTAGAAGCAGAGCCTATGGTGTAAATTATCGATAGTCCATATCTCGGAAACTATAAGAGATAATGCAATTTGGCAACCGGCAATGTAATTAGCATGCCGAATATTACTTGGAATGTGAATTGGAACGAAATCGCCAATAGATAAGACCATTTTACAATTTGGGCCCAAGTTAGAAGCAGAGCCTAAGGTGTAAATTATCGATAGTCCATATCTCGGAAACTATAAGAGTTAATGCAATTTGGCAACCGGCAATGTAATTAGCATGCCGAATATTACTTGGAATGTGAATTGGAACGAAATCGCCAATAGATAAGACCATTTTACAATTTGGGCCCAAGTTAGAAGCAGAGCCTAAGGTGTAAATTATCGATAGTCCATATCTCGGAAACTATAAGAGATAATGCAATTTGGCAACCGGCAATGTAATTAGCATGCCGAATATTACTTGGAATGTGAATTGGAACGAAATTGCCAATAGATAAGACCATTTTACAATTTGGGCCCAAGTTAGAAGCAGAGCCTAAGGTGTAAATTATGGATAGTCCATATCTCGGAAACTATAAGAGATAATGCAATTTCGCAACCGGCAATGTAATTAGCATGCCGAATATCACTTGGAATGTGAATTGGGACGAAATCGCCAATAGATAAGACCATTTTACAATTTGGGCCCAAGTTAGAAGCAGAGCCTAAGGTGTAAATTATCGATAGTCCATATCTCGGAAACTATAAGAGATAATGCAATTTGGCAACCGGCAATGTAATTAGCATGCCGAATATTACTTGGAATGTGAATTGGAACGAAATCGCCAATAGATAAGACCATTTTACAATTTGGGCCCAAGTTAGAAGCAGAGCCTAAGGTGTAAATTATCGATAGTCCATATCTCGGAAACTATAAGAGATAATGCAATTTGGCAACCGGCAATGTAATTAGCATGCCGAATATTACTTGGAATGTGAATTGGAACGAAATCGCCAATAGGTAAGACCATTTTACAATTTGGGCCCAAGTTAGAAGCAGAGCCTAAGGTGTAAACTATCGATAGTCCATATCTCGGAAACTATAAGAGATAATTCAATTTGGCAACCGGCAATGTAATTAGCACGCCGAATATTACTTGGAATGTGAATTGGAACGAAATCGCCAATAGATAAGACCATTTTACAATTTGGGCCCAAGTTAGAAGCAGAGCCTAAGGTGTAAATTATCGATAGTCCATATCTCGGAAACTATAAGAGATAATGCAATTTGGCAACCGGCAATGTAATTAGCATGCCGAATATTACTTGGAATGTGAATTGGAACGAAATCGACAATAGATAAGACCATTTTACAATTTGGGCCCAAGTTAGAAGCAGAGCCTAAGGTGTAAATTATCGATAGTCCATATCTCGGAAACTATAAGAGATAATGCAATTTGGCAACCGGCAATGTAATTAGCATGCCGAATATTACTTGGAATGTGAATTGGAACGAAATCGCCAATAGATAAGACCATTTTACAATTTGGGCCCAAGTTAGAAGCAGAGCCTAAGGTGTAAATTATCGATAGTCCATATCTCGGAAACTATAAGAGATAATGCAATTTGGCAACAGGCAATGTAATTAGCATGCCGAATATTAATTGGAATGTGAATTGGAACGAAATCGCCAATAGATAAGACCATTTTACAATTTGGGCCCAAGTTAGAAGCAGAGCCTAAGGTGTAAATTATCGATAGTCCATATCTCGGAAACTATAAGAGATAATGCAATTTGGCAACCGGCAATGTAATTAGCATGCCGAATATTACTTGGAATGTGAATTGGAACGAAATCGCCAATAGGTAAGACCATTTTACAATTTGGGCCGAAGTTAGAAGCAGAGCCTATGGTGTAAATTATCGATAGTCCATATCTCGGAAACTATAAGAGATAATGCAATTTGGCAACCGGCAATGTAATTAGCATGCCCAATATTACTTGGAATGTGAATTGGAACGAAATCGCCAATAGATAAGACCATTTTACAATTTGGGCCCAAGTTAGAAGCAGAGCCTAAGGTGTAAATTATCGATAGTCCATATCTCGGAAACTATAAGAGATAATTCAATTTGGCAACCGGCAATGTAATTAGCATGCCGAATATTACTTGGAATGTGAATTGGAACGAAATCGCCAATAGATAAGACCATTTTACAATTTGGGCCCAAGTTAGAAGCAGAGCCTAAGGTGTAAATTATCGATGGTCCATATCTCGGAAACTATAAGAGATAATGCAATTTGGCAACCGGCAATGTAATTAGCATGCCGAGTATTACTTGGAATGTGAATTGCAACTAAATCGCCAATAGATAAGACCATTTTACAATTTGGGCCCAAGTTAGAAGCAGAGCCTAAGGTGTAAATTATCGATAGTCCATATCTCGGAAACTATAAGAGATAATGCAATTTGGCAACCGGCAATGTAATTAGCATGCCGAATATTAATTGGAATGTGAATTGGAACGAAATCGCCAATAGATAAGACCATTTTACAATTTGGGCCCAAGTTAGAAGCAGAGCCTAAGGTGTAAATTATCGATAGTCCATATCTCGGAAACTATAAGAGATAATGCAATTTGGCAACCGGCAATGTAATTAGCATGCCGAATATTACTTGGAATGTGAATTGGAACGAAATCACCAATAGGTAAGACCATTTTACAATTTGGGCCCAAGTTAGAAGCAGAGCCTATGGTGTAAATTATCGATAGTCCATATCTCGGAAACTATAAGAGATAATGCAATTTGGCAACCGGCAATGTAATTAGCATGCCCAATATTACTTGGAATGTGAATTGGAACGAAATCGCCAATAGATAAGACCATTTTACAATTTGGGCCCAAGTTAGAAGCAGAGCCTAAGGTGTAAATTATCGATAGTCCATATCTCGGAAACTATAAGAGATAATTCAATTTGGCAACCGGCAATGTAATTAGCATGCCGAATATTACTTGGAATGTGAATTGGAACGAAATCGCCAATAGATAAGACCATTTTACAATTTGGGCCCAAGTTAGAAGCAGAGTCTAAGGTGTAAATTATCGATAGTCCATATCTCGGAAACTATAAGAGATAATGCAATTTGGCAACCGGCAATGTAATTAGCATGCCGAATATTACTTGGAATGTGAATTGGAACGAAATCGCCAATAGATAAGACCATTTTACAATTTGGGAGCAAGTTAGAAGCAGAGCCTAAGGTGTAAATTATCGATAGTCCATATCTCGGAAACTATAAGAGATAATGCAATTTCGCAACCGGCAATGTAATTAGCATGCCGAATATCACTTGGAATGTGAATTGGGACGAAATCGCCAATAGATAAGACCATTTTACAATTTGGGCCCAAGTTAGAAGCAGAGCCTAAGGTGTAAATTATCGATGGTCCATATCTCGGAAACTATAAGAGATAATGCAATTTGGCAACCGGCAATGTAATTAGCATGCCAAATATTACTTGGAATGTGAATTGGAACGAAATCGCCAATAGATAAGACCATTTTACACTTTGGGAGCAAGTTAGAAGCAGAGCCTAAGCTGTAAATTATCGATAGTCCATATCTCGGAAACTATAAGAGATAATGCAATTTGGCAACCGGCAATGTAATTAGCATGCCGAATATTACTTGGAATGTGAATTGGAACGAAATCGCCAATAGATAAGACCATTTTACAATTTGGGCCCAAGTTAGAAGCAGAGCCTAAGGTGTAAATTATCGATAGTCCATATCTCGGAAACTATAAGAGATAATGCAATTTGGCAACAGGCAATGTAATTAGCATGCCGAATATTAATTGGAATGTGAATTGGAACGAAATCGCCAATAGATAAGACCATTTTACAATTTGGGCCCAAGTTAGAAGCAGAGCCTAAGGTGTAAATTATCGATAGTCCATATCTCGGAAACTATAAGAGATAATGCAATTTGGCAACCGGCAATGTAATTAGCATGCCGAATATTACTTGGAATGTGAATTGGAACGAAATCGCCAATAGGTAAGACCATTTTACAATTTGGGCCGAAGTTAGAAGCAGAGCCTATGGTGTAAATTATCGATAGTCCATATCTCGGAAACTATAAGAGATAATGCAATTTGGCAACCGGCAATGTAATTAGCATGCCCAATATTACTTGGAATGTGAATTGGAACGAAATCGCCAATAGATAAGACCATTTTACAATTTGGGCCCAAGTTAGAAGCAGAGCCTAAGGTGTAAATTATCGATAGTCCATATCTCGGAAACTATAAGAGATAATTCAATTTGGCAACCGGCAATGTAATTAGCATGCCGAATATTACTTGGAATGTGAATTGGAACGAAATCGCCAATAGATAAGACCATTTTACAATTTGGGCCCAAGTTAGAAGCAGAGCCTAAGGTGTAAATTATCGATGGTCCATATCTCGGAAACTATAAGAGATAATGCAATTTGGCAACCGGCAATGTAATTAGCATGCCGAGTATTACTTGGAATGTGAATTGCAACTAAATCGCCAATAGATAAGACCATTTTACAATTTGGGCCCAAGTTAGAAGCAGAGCCTAAGGTGTAAATTATCGATAGTCCATATCTCGGAAACTATAAGAGATAATGCAATTTGGCAACCGGCAATGTAATTAGCATGCCGAATATTAATTGGAATGTGAATTGGAACGAAATCGCCAATAGATAAGACCATTTTACAATTTGGGCCCAAGTTAGAAGCAGAGCCTAAGGTGTAAATTATCGATAGTCCATATCTCGGAAACTATAAGAGATAATGCAATTTGGCAACCGGCAATGTAATTAGCATGCCGAATATTACTTGGAATGTGAATTGGAACGAAATCACCAATAGGTAAGACCATTTTACAATTTGGGCCCAAGTTAGAAGCAGAGCCTATGGTGTAAATTATCGATAGTCCATATCTCGGAAACTATAAGAGATAATGCAATTTGGCAACCGGCAATGTAATTAGCATGCCCAATATTACTTGGAATGTGAATTGGAACGAAATCGCCAATAGATAAGACCATTTTACAATTTGGGCCCAAGTTAGAAGCAGAGCCTAAGGTGTAAATTATCGATAGTCCATATCTCGGAAACTATAAGAGATAATTCAATTTGGCAACCGGCAATGTAATTAGCATGCCGAATATTACTTGGAATGTGAATTGGAACGAAATCGCCAATAGATAAGACCATTTTACAATTTGGGCCCAAGTTAGAAGCAGAGTCTAAGGTGTAAATTATCGATAGTCCATATCTCGGAAACTATAAGAGATAATGCAATTTGGCAACCGGCAATGTAATTAGCATGCCGAATATTACTTGGAATGTGAATTGGAACGAAATCGCCAATAGATAAGACCATTTTACAATTTGGGAGCAAGTTAGAAGCAGAGCCTAAGGTGTAAATTATCGATAGTCCATATCTCGGAAACTATAAGAGATAATGCAATTTCGCAACCGGCAATGTAATTAGCATGCCGAATATCACTTGGAATGTGAATTGGGACGAAATCGCCAATAGATAAGACCATTTTACAATTTGGGCCCAAGTTAGAAGCAGAGCCTAAGGTGTAAATTATCGATGGTCCATATCTCGGAAACTATAAGAGATAATGCAATTTGGCAACCGGCAATGTAATTAGCATGCCAAATATTACTTGGAATGTGAATTGGAACGAAATCGCCAATAGATAAGACCATTTTACAATTTGGGCCCAAGTTAGAAGCAGAGTCTAAGGTGTAAATTATCGATAGTCCATATCTCGGAAACTATAAGAGATAATTCAATTTGGCAACCGGCAATGTAATTAGCATGCCGAATATTACTTGGAATGTGAATTGGAACGAAATCGCCAATAGATAAGACCATTTTACAATTTGGGCCCAAGTTAGAAGCAGAGTCTAAGGTGTAAATTATCGATAGTCCATATCTCGGAAACTATAAGAGATAATGCAATTTGGCAACCGGCAATGTAATTAGCATGCCGAATATTACTTGGAATGTGAATTGGAACGAAATCGCCAATAGATAAGACCATTTTACAATTTGGGAGCAAGTTAGAAGCAGAGCCTAAGGTGTAAATTATCGATAGTCCATATCTCGGAAACTATAAGAGATAATGCAATTTCGCAACCGGCAATGTAATTAGCATGCCGAATATCACTTGGAATGTGAATTGGGACGAAATCGCCAATAGATAAGACCATTTTACAATTTGGGCCCAAGTTAGAAGCAGAGCCTAAGGTGTAAATTATCGATGGTCCATATCTCGGAAACTATAAGAGATAATGCAATTTGGCAACCGGCAATGTAATTAGCATGCCAAATATTACTTGGAATGTGAAGTGGAACGAAATCGCCAATAGATAAGACCATTTTACACTTTGGGAGCAAGTTAGAAGCAGAGCCTAAGCTGTAAATTATCGATAGTCCATATCTCGGAAACTATAAGAGATAATGCAATTTGGCAACAGGCAATGTAATTAGCATGCCGAATATTACTTGGAATGTGAATTGGAACGAAATCGCCAATAGATAAGACCATTTTACAATTTGGGCCCAAGTTAGAAGCAGAGCCTATGGTGTAAATTATCGATAGTCCATATCTCGGAAACTATAAGAGATAATGCAATTTGGCAACCGGCAATGTAATTAGCATGCCGAATATTACTTGGAATGTGAATTGGAACGAAATCGCCAATAGATAAGACCATTTTACAATTTGGGCCCAAGTTAGAAGCAGAGCCTAAGGTGTAAATTATCGATAGTCCATATCTCGGAAACTATAAGAGATAATGCAATTTGGCAACCGGCAATGTAATTAGCATGCCGAATATTACTTGGAATGTGAATTGGAACGAAATCGCCAATAGATAAGACCATTTTACAATTTGGGCCCAAGTTAGAAGCAGAGCCTAAGGTGTAAATTATCGATAGTCCATATCTCGGAAACTATAAGAGATAATGCAATTTGGCAACCGGCAATGTAATTAGCATGCCGAATATTAATTGGAATGTGAATTGGAACGAAATCGCCAATAGATAAGACCATTTTACAATTTGGGCCCAAGTTAGAAGCAGAGCCTAAGGTGTAAATTATCGATAGTCCATATCTCGGAAACTATAAGAGATAATGCAATTTGGCAACCGGCAATGTAATTAGCATGCCGAATATTACTTGGAATGTGAATTGGAACGAAATCACCAATAGGTAAGACCATTTTACAATTTGGGCCCAAGTTAGAAGCAGAGCCTATGGTGTAAATTATCGATAGTCCATATCTCGGAAACTATAAGAGATAATGCAATTTGGCAACCGGCAATGTAATTAGCATGCCCAATATTACTTGGAATGTGAATTGGAACGAAATCGCCAATAGATAAGACCATTTTACAATTTGGGCCCAAGTTAGAAGCAGAGCCTAAGGTGTAAATTATCGATAGTCCATATCTCGGAAACTATAAGAGATAATTCAATTTGGCAACCGGCAATGTAATTAGCATGCCGAATATTACTTGGAATGTGAATTGGAACGAAATCGCCAATAGATAAGACCATTTTACAATTTGGGCCCAAGTTAGAAGCAGAGTCTAAGGTGTAAATTATCGATAGTCCATATCTCGGAAACTATAAGAGATAATGCAATTTGGCAACCGGCAATGTAATTAGCATGCCGAATATTACTTGGAATGTGAATTGGAACGAAATCGCCAATAGATAAGACCATTTTACAATTTGGGAGCAAGTTAGAAGCAGAGCCTAAGGTGTAAATTATCGATAGTCCATATCTCGGAAACTATAAGAGATAATGCAATTTCGCAACCGGCAATGTAATTAGCATGCCGAATATCACTTGGAATGTGAATTGGGACGAAATCGCCAATAGATAAGACCATTTTACAATTTGGGCCCAAGTTAGAAGCAGAGCCTAAGGTGTAAATTATCGATGGTCCATATCTCGGAAACTATAAGAGATAATGCAATTTGGCAACCGGCAATGTAATTAGCATGCCAAATATTACTTGGAATGTGAATTGGAACGAAATCGCCAATAGATAAGACCATTTTACACTTTGGGAGCAAGTTAGAAGCAGAGCCTAAGCTGTAAATTATCGATAGTCCATATCTCGGAAACTATAAGAGATAATGCAATTTGGCAACAGGCAATGTAATTAGCATGCCGAATATTACTTGGAATGTGAATTGGAACGAAATCGCCAATAGATAAGACCATTTTACAATTTGGGCCCAAGTTAGAAGCAGAGCCTATGGTGTAAATTATCGATAGTCCATATCTCGGAAACTATAAGAGATAATGCAATTTGGCAACCGGCAATGTAATTAGCATGCCGAATATTACTTGGAATGTGAATTGGAACGAAATCGCCAATAGATAAGACCATTTTACAATTTGGGCCCAAGTTAGAAGCAGAGCCTAAGGTGTAAATTATCGATAGTCCATATCTCGGAAACTATAAGAGATAATGCAATTTGGCAACCGGCAATGTAATTAGCATGCCGAATATTACTTGGAATGTGAATTGGAACGAAATCGCCAATAGATAAGACCATTTTACAATTTGGGCCCAAGTTAGAAGCAGAGCCTAAGGTGTAAATTATCGATAGTCCATATCTCGGAAACTATAAGAGATAATGCAATTTGGCAACCGGCAATGTAATTAGCATGCCGAATATTACTTGGAGTGTGAATTGGAACGAAATCGCCAATAGATAAGACCATTTTAAAATTTGGGCCCAAGTTAGAAGCAGAGCCTAAGGTGTAAATTATTGATAGTCCATATCTCGGAAACTATAAGATATAATGCAATTTCGCAAACGGCAATGTAATTAGCATGCCGAATATCACTTGGAATGTGAATTGGGACGAAATCGCCAATAGATAAGACCATTTTACAATTTGGGCCCAAGTTAGAAGCAGAGCCTAAGGTGTAAATTATCGATAGTCCATATCTCGGAAACTATAAGAGATAATGCAATTTGGCAACCGGCAATGTAATTAGCATGCCGAATATTACTTGGATTGTGAATTGGAACGAAATCGCCAATAGATAAGACCATTTTACAATTTGGGCCCAAGTTAGAAGCAGAGCCTAAGGTGTAAATTATCGATAGTCCATATCTCGGAAACTATAAGAGATAATGCAATTTGGCAACCGGCAATGTAATTAGCATGCCGAATATTACTTGGAATGTGAATTGGAACGAAATCGCCAATAGATAAGACCATTTTACAATTTGGGCCCAAGTTAGAAGCAGAGCCTAAGGTGTAAATTATCGATAGTCCATATCTCGGAAACTATAAGAGATAATGCAATTTCGCAACCGGCAATGTAATTAGCATGCCGAATATTACTTGGAGTGTGAATTGGAACGAAATCGCCAATAGATAAGACCATTTTACAATTTGGGCCCAAGTTAGAAGCAGAGCCTAAGGTGTAAATTATCGATAGTCCATATCTCGGAAACTATAAGAGATAATGCAATTTGGCAACCGGCAATGTAATTAGCATGCCGAATATTACTTGGAATGTGAATTGGAACGAAATCGCCAATAGATAAGACCATTTTACAATTTGGGCCCAAGTTAGAAGCAGAGCCTAAGGTGTAAATTATCGATAGTCCATATCTCGGAAACTATAAGAGATAATGCAATTTGGCAACCGGCAATGTAATTAGCATGCCGAATATTACTTGGAATGTGAATTGGAACGAAATCGCCAATAGATAAGACCATTTTACAATTTGGGCCCAAGTTAGAAGCAGAGCCTAAGGTGTAAATTATCGATAGTCCATATCTCGGAAACTATAAGAGATAATGCAATTTGGCAACCGGCAATGTAATTAGCATGCCGAATATTACTTGGAATGTGAATTGCAACTAAATCGCCAATAGATAAGACCATTTTACAATTTGGGCCCAAGTTAGAAGCAGAGCCTAAGGTGTAAATTATCGATAGTCCATATCTCGGGAACTATAAGAGATAATGCAATTTGGCAAACGGCAATGTAATTAGCATGCCGAATATTACTTGGAATGTGAATTGGAACGAAATCGCCAATAGATAAGACCATTTTACAATTTGGGCCCAAGTTAGAAGCAGAGCCTAAGGTGTAAATTATTGATAGTCCATATCTCGGAAACTATAAGAGATAATGCAATTTCGCAACCGGCAATGTAATTAGCATGCCGAATATCACTTGGATTGTGAATTGGGACGAAATCGCCAATAGATAAGACCATTTTACAATTTGGGCCCAAGTTAGAAGCAGAGCCTAAGGTGTAAATTATCGATAGTCCATATCTCGGAAACTATAAGAGATAATGCAATTTGGCAACCGGCAATGTAATTAGCATGCCGAATATTACTTGGAATGTGAATTGGAACGAAATCGCCAATAGATAAGACCATTTTACAATTTGGGCCCAAGTTAGAAGCAGAGCCTAAGGTGTAAATTATCGATAATCCATATCTCGGAAACTATAAGAGATAATGCAATTTGGCGACCGTCAATGTAATTAGCATGCCGAATATTACTTGGAATGTGAATTGGAACAAAATCGCCAATAGATAAGACCATTTTGCAATTTGGGCCCAAGTTAGAAGCAGAGCCTAAGGTGTAAATTATCGATAGTCCATAACTCGGAAACTATAAGAGATAATGCAATTTGGCAACCGGCAATGTAATTAGCATGCCGAATATTACTTGGAATGTGAATTGGAACGAAATCGCCAATAGATAAGGCCATTTTACAATTTGGGCCCAAGTTAGAAGCAGAGCCTATGGTGTAAATTATCGATAGTCCATATCTCGGAAACTATAAGAGATAATGCAATTTGGCAACCGGCAATGTAATTAGCATGCCGAATATTACTTGGAATGTGAATTGGAACGAAATCGCCAATAGATAAGACCATTTTACAATTTGGGCCCAAGTTAGAAGCAGAGCCTAAGGTGTAAATTATCGATAGTCCATATCTCGGAAACTATAAGAGTTAATGCAATTTGGCAACCGGCAATGTAATTAGCATGCCGAATATTACTTGGAATGTGAATTGGGACGAAATCGCCAATAGATAAGACCATTTTACAATTTGGGCCCAAGTTAGAAGCAGAGCCTAAGGTGTAAATTATTGATAGTCCATATCTCGGAAACTATAAGAGATAATGCAATTTCGCAACCGGCAATGTAATTAGCATGCCGAATATCACTTGGAATGTGAATTGGGACGAAATCGCCAATAGATAAGACCATTTTACAATTTGGGCCCAAGTTAGAAGCAGAGCCTAAGGTATAAATTATCGATAGTCCATATCTCGGAAACTATAAGAGATAATGCAATTTGGCAACCGGCAATGTAATTAGCATGCCGAATATTACTTGGAATGTGAATTGGAACGAAATCGCCAATAGGTAAGACCATTTTACAATTTGGGCCCAAGTTAGAAGCAGAGCCTAAGGTGTAAATTATCGATAGTACATAGCTCGGAAAATATAAGAGATAATTCAATTTGGCAAACGGCAATGTAATTAGCATGCCGAATATTACTTGGAATGTGAATTGGAACGAAATCGCCAATAGATAAGACCATTTTACAATTTGGGCCCAAGTTAGAAGCAGAGCCTAAGGTGTAAATTATCGATAGTCCATATCTCGGAAACTATAAGAGATAATGCAATTTGGCGACCGTCAATGTAATTAGCATGCCGAATATTACTTGGAATGTGAATTGGAACGAAATCGCCAATAGATAAGACCATTTTGCAATTTGGGCCCAAGTTAGAAGCAGAGCCTAAGGTGTAAATTATCGATAGTCCATAACTCGGAAACTATAAGAGATAATGCAATTTGGCAACCGGCAATGTAATTAGCATGCCGAATATTACTTGGAATGTGAATTGGAACGAAATCGCCAATAGATAAGGCCATTTTACAATTTGGGCCCAAGTTAGAAGCAGAGCCTATGGTGTAAATTATCGATAGTCCATATCTCGGAAACTATAAGAGATAATGCAATTTGGCAACCGGCAATGTAATTAGCATGCCGAATATTACTTGGAATGTGAATTGGAACGAAATCGCCAATAGATAAGACCATTTTACAATTTGGGCCCAAGTTAGAAGCAGAGCCTAAGGTGTAAATTATCGATAGTCCATATCTCGGAAACTATAAGAGTTAATGCAATTTGGCAACCGGCAATGTAATTAGCATGCCGAATATTACTTGGAATGTGAATTGGAACGAAATCGCCAATAGATAAGACCATTTTACAATTTGGGCCCAAGTTAGAAGCAGAGCCTAAGGTGTAAATTATCGATAGTCCATATCTCGGAAACTATAAGAGATAATGCAATTTGGCAACCGGCAATGTAATTAGCATGCCGAATATTACTTGGAATGTGAATTGGAACGAAATTGCCAATAGATAAGACCATTTTACAATTTGGGCCCAAGTTAGAAGCAGAGCCTAAGGTGTAAATTATCGATAGTCCATATCTCTGAAACTATAAGAGATAATGCAATTTCGCAAGCGGCAATGTAATTAGCATGCCGAATATTACTTGGAATGTGAATTGGGACGAAATCGCCAATAGATAAGGCCATTTTACAATTTGGGCCCAAGTTAGAAGCAGAGCCTAAGGTGTAAATTATCGATAGTCCATATCTCGGAAACTATAAGAGATAATGCAATTTGGCAACCGGCAATGTAATTAGCATGCCGAATATTACTTGGAATGTGAATTGGAACGAAATCGCCAATAGATAAGACCATTTTACAATTTGGGCCCAAGTTAGAAGCAGAGCCTAAGGTGTAAATTATTGATAGTCCATATCTCGGAAACTATAAGAGATAATGTAATTTCGCAACCGGCAATGTAATTAGCATGCCGAATATTACTAGGAGTGTGAATTGGAACGAAATCGCCAATAGATAAGACCATTTTACAATTTGGGCTCAAGTTAGAAGCAGAGCCTAAGGTGTAAATTATCGATAGTCCATATCTCGGAAACTATAAGAGATAATGCAATTTGGCAACCGGCAATGTAATTAGCATGCCGAATATTACTTGGAATGTGAATTGGAACGAAATCGCCAATAGATAAGACCATTTTACAATTTGGGCCCAAGTTAGAAGCAGAGCCTAAGGTGTAAATTATCGATAGTCCATATCTCGGATACTATAAGAGATAATGCAATTTGGCAACCGGCAATGTAATTAGAATGCCGAATATTACTTGGAATGTGAATTGGAACGAAATCGCCAATAGATAAGACCATTTTACAATTTGGGCCCAAGTTAGAAGCAGAGCCTAAGGTGTAAATTATCGATAGTCCATATCTCGGAAACTATAAGAGATAATGCAATTTGGCAACCGGCAATGTAATTAGCATGCCGAATATTACTTGGAATGTGAATTGGAACGAAATCGCCAATAGATAAGACCATTTTACAATTTGGGCCCAAGTTAGAAGCAGAGCCTAATGTGTAAATTATCGATAGTCCATATCTCGGAAACTATAAGAGATAATGCAATTTGGCAACCGGCAATGTAATTAGCATGCCGAATATTACTTGGAATGTGAATTGGAACGAAATCGCCAATAGATAAGACCATTTTACAATTTGGGCCCAAGTTAGAAGCAGAGCCTAAGGTGTAAATTATTGATAGTCCATATCTCGGAAACTATAAGAGATAATGCAATTTCGCAACCGGCAATGTAATTAGCATGCCGAATATCACTTGGAATGTGAATTGGGACGAAATCGCCAATAGATAAGACCATTTTACAATTTGGGCCCAAGTTAGAAGCAGAGCCTAAGGTGTAAATTATCGATAGTCCATATCTCGGAAACTATAAGAGATAATGCAATTTGGCAACCGGCAATATAATTAGCATGCCGAATATTACTTGGAATGTGAATTGGAACGAAATTGCCAATAGATAAGACCATTTTACAATTTGGGCCCAAGTTAGAAGCAGAGCCTAAGGTGTAAATTATCGATAGTCCATATCTCGGAAACTATAAGAGATAATGCAATTTGGCAACCGGCAATGTAATTAGCATGCCGAATATTACTTGGAATGTGAATTGGAACGAAATCGCCAATAGGTAAGACCATTTTACAATTTGGGCCCAAGTTAGAAGCAGAGCCTAAGGTGTAAATTATCGATGGTCCATATCTCGGAAACTATAAGAGATAATGCAATTTGGCAACCGGCAATGTAATTAGCATGCCAAATATTACTTGGAATGTGAATTGGAACGAAATCGCCAATAGATAAGACCATTTTACACTTTGGGGGCAAGTTAGAAGCAGAGCCTAAGCTGTAAATTATCGATAGTCCATATCTCGGAAACTATAAGAGATAATGCAATTTGGCAACCGGCAATGTAATTAGCATGCCGAATATTACTTGGAATGTGAATTGGAACGAAATCGCCAATAGATAAGACCATTTTACAATTTGGGCCCAAGTTAGAAGCAGAGCCTAAGGTGTAAATTATCGATAGTCCATATCTCGGAAACTATAAGAGATAATGCAATTTGGCAACAGGCAATGTAATTAGCATGCCGAATATTAATTGGAATGTGAATTGGAACGAAATCGCCAATAGATAAGACCATTTTACAATTTGGGCCCAAGTTAGAAGCAGAGCCTAAGGTGTAAATTATCGATAGTCCATATCTCGGAAACTATAAGAGATAATGCAATTTGGCAACCGGCAATGTAATTAGCATGCCGAATATTACTTGGAATGTGAATTGGAACGAAATCGCCAATAGGTAAGACCATTTTACAATTTGGGCCGAAGTTAGAAGCAGAGCCTATGGTGTAAATTATCGATAGTCCATATCTCGGAAACTATAAGAGATAATGCAATTTGGCAACCGGCAATGTAATTAGCATGCCCAATATTACTTGGAATGTGAATTGGAACGAAATCGCCAATAGATAAGACCATTTTACAATTTGGGCCCAAGTTAGAAGCAGAGCCTAAGGTGTAAATTATCGATAGTCCATATCTCGGAAACTATAAGAGATAATTCAATTTGGCAACCGGCAATGTAATTAGCATGCCGAATATTACTTGGAATGTGAATTGGAACGAAATCGCCAATAGATAAGACCATTTTACAATTTGGGCCCAAGTTAGAAGCAGAGCCTAAGGTGTAAATTATCGATGGTCCATATCTCGGAAACTATAAGAGATAATGCAATTTGGCAACCGGCAATGTAATTAGCATGCCGAGTATTACTTGGAATGTGAATTGCAACTAAATCGCCAATAGATAAGACCATTTTACAATTTGGGCCCAAGTTAGAAGCAGAGCCTAAGGTGTAAATTATCGATAGTCCATATCTCGGAAACTATAAGAGATAATGCAATTTGGCAACCGGCAATGTAATTAGCATGCCGAATATTAATTGGAATGTGAATTGGAACGAAATCGCCAATAGATAAGACCATTTTACAATTTGGGCCCAAGTTAGAAGCAGAGCCTAAGGTGTAAATTATCGATAGTCCATATCTCGGAAACTATAAGAGATAATGCAATTTGGCAACCGGCAATGTAATTAGCATGCCGAATATTACTTGGAATGTGAATTGGAACGAAATCACCAATAGGTAAGACCATTTTACAATTTGGGCCCAAGTTAGAAGCAGAGCCTATGGTGTAAATTATCGATAGTCCATATCTCGGAAACTATAAGAGATAATGCAATTTGGCAACCGGCAATGTAATTAGCATGCCCAATATTACTTGGAATGTGAATTGGAACTAAATCGCCAATAGATAAGACCATTTTACAATTTGGGCCCAAGTTAGAAGCAGAGCCTAAGGTGTAAATTATCGATAGTCCATATCTCGGAAACTATAAGAGATAATTCAATTTGGCAACCGGCAATGTAATTAGCATGCCGAATATTACTTGGAATGTGAATTGGAACGAAATCGCCAATAGATAAGACCATTTTACAATTTGGGCCCAAGTTAGAAGCAGAGTCTAAGGTGTAAATTATCGATAGTCCATATCTCGGAAACTATAAGAGATAATGCAATTTGGCAACCGGCAATGTAATTAGCATGCCGAATATTACTTGGAATGTGAATTGGAACGAAATCGCCAATAGATAAGACCATTTTACAATTTGGGAGCAAGTTAGAAGCAGAGCCTAAGGTGTAAATTATCGATAGTCCATATCTCGGAAACTATAAGAGATAATGCAATTTCGCAACCGGCAATGTAATTAGCATGCCGAATATCACTTGGAATGTGAATTGGGACGAAATCGCCAATAGATAAGACCATTTTACAATTTGGGCCCAAGTTAGAAGCAGAGCCTAAGGTGTAAATTATCGATGGTCCATATCTCGGAAACTATAAGAGATAATGCAATTTGGCAACCGGCAATGTAATTAGCATGCCAAATATTACTTGGAATGTGAATTGGAACGAAATCGCCAATAGATAAGACCATTTTACAATTTGGGCCCAAGTTAGAAGCAGAGTCTAAGGTGTAAATTATCGATAGTCCATATCTCGGAAACTATAAGAGATAATTCAATTTGGCAACCGGCAATGTAATTAGCATGCCGAATATTACTTGGAATGTGAATTGGAACGAAATCGCCAATAGATAAGACCATTTTACAATTTGGGCCCAAGTTAGAAGCAGAGTCTAAGGTGTAAATTATCGATAGTCCATATCTCGGAAACTATAAGAGATAATGCAATTTGGCAACCGGCAATGTAATTAGCATGCCGAATATTACTTGGAATGTGAATTGGAACGAAATCGCCAATAGATAAGACCATTTTACAATTTGGGAGCAAGTTAGAAGCAGAGCCTAAGGTGTAAATTATCGATAGTCCATATCTCGGAAACTATAAGAGATAATGCAATTTCGCAACCGGCAATGTAATTAGCATGCCGAATATCACTTGGAATGCGAATTGGGACGAAATCGCCAATAGATAAGACCATTTTACAATTTGGGCCCAAGTTAGAAGCAGAGCCTAAGGTGTAAATTATCGATGGTCCATATCTCGGAAACTATAAGAGATAATGCAATTTGGCAACCGGCAATGTAATTAGCATGCCAAATATTACTTGGAATGTGAATTGGAACGAAATCGCCAATAGATAAGACCATTTTACACTTTGGGAGCAAGTTAGAAGCAGAGCCTAAGCTGTAAATTATCGATAGTCCATATCTCGGAAACTATAAGAGATAATGCAATTTGGCAACAGGCAATGTAATTAGCATGCCGAATATTACTTGGAATGTGAATTGGAACGAAATCGCCAATAGATAAGACCATTTTACAATTTGGGCCCAAGTTAGAAGCAGAGCCTATGGTGTAAATTATCGATAGTCCATATCTCGGAAACTATAAGAGATAATGCAATTTGGCAACCGGCAATGTAATTAGCATGCCGAATATTACTTGGAATGTGAATTGGAACGAAATCGCCAATAGATAAGACCATTTTACAATTTGGGCCCAAGTTAGAAGCAGAGCCTAAGGTGTAAATTATCGATAGTCCATATCTCGGAAACTATAAGAGATAATGCAATTTGGCAACCGGCAATGTAATTAGCATGCCGAATATTACTTGGAATGTGAATTGGAACGAAATCGCCAATAGATAAGACCATTTTACAATTTGGGCCCAAGTTAGAAGCAGAGCCTAAGGTGTAAATTATCGATAGTCCATATCTCGGAAACTATAAGAGATAATGCAATTTGGCAACCGGCAATGTAATTAGCATGCCGAATATTAAATGGAATGTGAATTGGAACGAAATCGCCAATAGATAAGACCATTTTACAATTTGGGCCCAAGTTAGAAGCAGAGCCTAAGGTGTAAATTATCGATAGTCCATATCTCGGAAACTATAAGAGATAATGCAATTTGGCAACCGGCAATGTAATTAGCATGCCGAATATTACTTGGAATGTGAATTGGAACGAAATCACCAATAGGTAAGACCATTTTACAATTTGGGCCCAAGTTAGAAGCAGAGCCTATGGTGTAAATTATCGATAGTCCATATCTCGGAAACTATAAGAGATAATGCAATTTGGCAACCGGCAATGTAATTAGCATGCCCAATATTACTTGGAATGTGAATTGGAACGAAATCGCCAATAGATAAGACCATTTTACAATTTGGGCCCAAGTTAGAAGCAGAGCCTAAGGTGTAAATTATCGATAGTCCATATCTCGGAAACTATAAGAGATAATTCAATTTGGCAACCGGCAATGTAATTAGCATGCCGAATATTACTTGGAATGTGAATTGGAACGAAATCGCCAATAGATAAGACCATTTTACAATTTGGGCCCAAGTTAGAAGCAGAGTCTAAGGTGTAAATTATCGATAGTCCATATCTCGGAAACTATAAGAGATAATGCAATTTGGCAACCGGCAATGTAATTAGCATGCCGAATATTACTTGGAATGTGAATTGGAACGAAATCGCCAATAGATAAGACCATTTTACAATTTGGGAGCAAGTTAGAAGCAGAGCCTAAGGTGTAAATTATCGATAGTCCATATCTCGGAAACTATAAGAGATAATGCAATTTCGCAACCGGCAATGTAATTAGCATGCCGAATATCACTTGGAATGTGAATTGGGACGAAATCGCCAATAGATAAGACCATTTTACAATTTGGGCCCAAGTTAGAAGCAGAGCCTAAGGTGTAAATTATCGATGGTCCATATCTCGGAAACTATAAGAGATAATGCAATTTGGCAACCGGCAATGTAATTAGCATGCCAAATATTACTTGGAATGTGAATTGGAACGAAATCGCCAATAGATAAGACCATTTTACACTTTGGGAGCAAGTTAGAAGCAGAGCCTAAGCTGTAAATTATCGATAGTCCATATCTCGGAAACTATAAGAGATAATGCAATTTGGCAACAGGCAATGTAATTAGCATGCCGAATATTACTTGGAATGTGAATTGGAACGAAATCGCCAATAGATAAGACCATTTTACAATTTGGGCCCAAGTTAGAAGCAGAGCCTATGGTGTAAATTATCGATAGTCCATATCTCGGAAACTATAAGAGATAATGCAATTTGGCAACCGGCAATGTAATTAGCATGCCGAATATTACTTGGAATGTGAATTGGAACGAAATCGCCAATAGATAAGACCGTTTTACAATTTGGGCCCAAGTTAGAAGCAGAGCCTAAGGTGTAAATTATCGATAGTCCATATCTCGGAAACTATAAGAGATAATGCAATTTGGCAACCGGCAATGTAATTAGCATGCCGAATATTACTTGGAATGTGAATTGGAACGAAATCGCCAATAGATAAGACCATTTTACAATTTGGGCCCAAGTTAGAAGCAGAGCCTAAGGTGTAAATTATCGATAGTCCATATCTCGGAAACTATAAGAGATAATGCAATTTCGCAACCGGCAATGTAATTAGCATGCCGAATATTACTTGGAGTGTGAATTGGAACGAAATCGCCAATAGATAAGACCATTTTACAATTTGGGCCCAAGTTAGAAGCAGAGCCTAAGGTGTAAATTATCGATAGTCCATATCTCGGAAACTATAAGAGATAATGCAATTTGGCAACCGGCAATGTAATTAGCATGCCGAATATTACTTGGAATGTGAATTGGAACGAAATCGCCAATAGATAAGACCATTTTACAATTTGGGCCCAAGTTAGAAGCAGAGCCTAAGGTGTAAATTATCGATAGTCCATATCTCGGAAACTATAAGAGATAATGCAATTTGGCAACCGGCAATGTAATTAGCATGCCGAATATTACTTGGAATGTGAATTGGAACGAAATCGCCAATAGATAAGACCATTTTACAATTTGGGCCCAAGTTAGAAGCAGAGCCTAAGGTGTAAATTATCGATAGTCCATATCTCGGAAACTATAAGAGATAATGCAATTTGGCAACCGGCAATGTAATTAGCATGCCGAATATTACTTGGAATGTGAATTGCAACTAAATCGCCAATAGATAAGACCATTTTACAATTTGGGCCCAAGTTAGAAGCAGAGCCTAAGGTGTAAATTATCGATAGTCCATATCTCGGGAACTATAAGAGATAATGCAATTTGGCAAACGGCAATGTAATTAGCATGCCGAATATTACTTGGAATGTGAATTGGAACGAAATCGCCAATAGATAAGACCATTTTACAATTTGGGCCCAAGTTAGAAGCAGAGCCTAAGGTGTAAATTATTGATAGTCCATATCTCGGAAACTATAAGAGATAATGCAATTTCGCAACCGGCAATGTAATTAGCATGCCGAATATCACTTGGAATGTGAATTGGGACGAAATCGCCAATAGATAAGACCATTTTACAATTTGGGCCCAAGTTAGAAGCAGAGCCTAAGGTGTAAATTATCGATAGTCCATATCTCGGAAACTATAAGAGATAATGCAATTTGGCAACCGGCAATGTAATTAGCATGCCGAATATTACTTGGAATGTGAATTGGAACGAAATCGCCAATAGATAAGACCATTTTACAATTTGGGCCCAAGTTAGAAGCAGAGCCTAAGGTGTAAATTATCGATAGTCCATATCTCGGAAACTATAAGAGATAATGCAATTTGGCGACCGTCAATGTAATTAGCATGCCGAATATTACTTGGAATGTGAATTGGAACAAAATCGCCAATAGATAAGACCATTTTGCAATTTGGGCCCAAGTTAGAAGCAGAGCCTAAGGTGTAAATTATCGATAGTCCATAACTCGGAAACTATAAGAGATAATGCAATTTGGCAACCGGCAATGTAATTAGCATGCCGAATATTACTTGGAATGTGAATTGGAACGAAATCGCCAATAGATAAGGCCATTTTACAATTTGGGCCCAAGTTAGAAGCAGAGCCTATGGTGTAAATTATCGATAGTCCATATCTCGGAAACTATAAGAGATAATGCAATTTGGCAACCGGCAATGTAATTAGCATGCCGAATATTACTTGGAATGTGAATTGGAACGAAATCGCCAATAGATAAGACCATTTTACAATTTGGGCCCAAGTTAGAAGCAGAGCCTAAGGTGTAAATTATCGATAGTCCATATCTCGGAAACTATAAGAGATAATGCAATTTGGCAACCGGCAATGTAATTAGCATGCCGAATATTACTTGGAATGTGAATTGCAACTAAATCGCCAATAGATAAGACCATTTTACAATTTGGGCCCAAGTTAGAAGCAGAGCCTAAGGTGTAAATTATCGATAGTCCATATCTCGGGAACTATAAGAGATAATGCAATTTGGCAAACGGCAATGTAATTAGCATGCCGAATATTACTTGGAATGTGAATTGGAACGAAATCGCCAATAGATAAGACCATTTTACAATTTGGGCCCAAGTTAGAAGCAGAGCCTAAGGTGTAAATTATTGATAGTCCATATCTCGGAAACTATAAGAGATAATGCAATTTCGCAACCGGCAATGTAATTAGCATGCCGAATATCACTTGGAATGTGAATTGGGACGAAATCGCCAATAGATAAGACCATTTTACAATTTGGGCCCAAGTTAGAAGCAGAGCCTAAGGTGTAAATTATCGATAGTCCATATCTCGGAAACTATAAGAGATAATGCAATTTGGCAACCGGCAATGTAATTAGCATGCCGAATATTACTTGGAATGTGAATTGGAACGAAATCGCCAATAGATAAGACCATTTTACAATTTGGGCCCAAGTTAGAAGCAGAGCCTAAGGTGTAAATTATCGATAGTCCATATCTCGGAAACTATAAGAGATAATGCAATTTGGCGACCGTCAATGTAATTAGCATGCCGAATATTACTTGGAATGTGAATTGGAACAAAATCGCCAATAGATAAGACCATTTTGCAATTTGGGCCCAAGTTAGAAGCAGAGCCTAAGGTGTAAATTATCGATAGTCCATAACTCGGAAACTATAAGAGATAATGCAATTTGGCAACCGGCAATGTAATTAGCATGCCGAATATTACTTGGAATGTGAATTGGAACGAAATCGCCAATAGATAAGGCCATTTTACAATTTGGGCCCAAGTTAGAAGCAGAGCCTATGGTGTAAATTATCGATAGTCCATATCTCGGAAACTATAAGAGATAATGCAATTTGGCAACCGGCAATGTAATTAGCATGCCGAATATTACTTGGAATGTGAATTGGAACGAAATCGCCAATAGATAAGACCATTTTACAATTTGGGCCCAAGTTAGAAGCAGAGCCTAAGGTGTAAATTATCGATAGTCCATATCTCGGAAACTATAAGAGTTAATGCAATTTGGCAACCGGCAATGTAATTAGCATGCCGAATATTACTTGGAATGTGAATTGGGACGAAATCGCCAATAGATAAGACCATTTTACAATTTGGGCCCAAGTTAGAAGCAGAGCCTAAGGTGTAAATTATTGATAGTCCATATCTCGGAAACTATAAGAGATAATGCAATTTCGCAACCGGCAATGTAATTAGCATGCCGAATATCACTTGGAATGTGAATTGGGACGAAATCGCCAATAGATAAGACCATTTTACAATTTGGGCCCAAGTTAGAAGCAGAGCCTAAGGTATAAATTATCGATAGTCCATATCTCGGAAACTATAAGAGATAATGCAATTTGGCAACCGGCAATGTAATTAGCATGCCGAATATTACTTGGAATGTGAATTGGAACGAAATCGCCAATAGGTAAGACCATTTTACAATTTGGGCCCAAGTTAGAAGCAGAGCCTAAGGTGTAAATTATCGATAGTCCATAGCTCGGAAAATATAAGAGATAATTCAATTTGGCAAACGGCAATGTAATTAGCATGCCGAATATTACTTGGAATGTGAATTGGAACGAAATCGCCAATAGATAAGACCATTTTACAATTTGGGCCCAAGTTAGAAGCAGAGCCTAAGGTGTAAATTATCGATAGTCCATATCTCGGAAACTATAAGAGATAATGCAATTTGGCGACCGTCAATGTAATTAGCATGCCGAATATTACTTGGAATGTGAATTGGAACGAAATCGCCAATAGATAAGACCATTTTGCAATTTGGGCCCAAGTTAGAAGCAGAGCCTAAGGTGTAAATTATCGATAGTCCATAACTCGGAAACTATAAGAGATAATGCAATTTGGCAACCGGCAATGTAATTAGCATGCCGAATATTACTTGGAATGTGAATTGGAACGAAATCGCCAATAGATAAGGCCATTTTACAATTTGGGCCCAAGTTAGAAGCAGAGCCTATGGTGTAAATTATCGATAGTCCATATCTCGGAAACTATAAGAGATAATGCAATTTGGCAACCGGCAATGTAATTAGCATGCCGAATATTACTTGGAATGTGAATTGGAACGAAATCGCCAATAGATAAGACCATTTTACAATTTGGGCCCAAGTTAGAAGCAGAGCCTAAGGTGTAAATTATCGATAGTCCATATCTCGGAAACTATAAGAGTTAATGCAATTTGGCAACCGGCAATGTAATTAGCATGCCGAATATTACTTGGAATGTGAATTGGAACGAAATCGCCAATAGATAAGACCATTTTACAATTTGGGCCCAAGTTAGAAGCAGAGCCTAAGGTGTAAATTATCGATAGTCCATATCTCGGAAACTATAAGAGATAATGCAATTTGGCAACCGGCAATGTAATTAGCATGCCGAATATTACTTGGAATGTGAATTGGAACGAAATTGCCAATAGATAAGACCATTTTACAATTTGGGCCCAAGTTAGAAGCAGAGCCTAAGGTGTAAATTATCGATAGTCCATATCTCTGAAACTATAAGAGATAATGCAATTTCGCAAGCGGCAATGTAATTAGCATGCCGAATATTACTTGGAATGTGAATTGGGACGAAATCGCCAATAGATAAGGCCATTTTACAATTTGGGCCCAAGTTAGAAGCAGAGCCTAAGGTGTAAATTATCGATAGTCCATATCTCGGAAACTATAAGAGATAATGCAATTTGGCAACCGGCAATGTAATTAGCATGCCGAATATTACTTGGAATGTGAATTGGAACGAAATCGCCAATAGATAAGACCATTTTACAATTTGGGCCCAAGTTAGAAGCAGAGCCTAAGGTGTAAATTATTGATAGTCCATATCTCGGAAACTATAAGAGATAATGTAATTTCGCAACCGGCAATGTAATTAGCATGCCGAATATTACTAGGAGTGTGAATTGGAACGAAATCGCCAATAGATAAGACCATTTTACAATTTGGGCCCAAGTTAGAAGCAGAGCCTAAGGTGTAAATTATCGATAGTCCATATCTCGGAAACTATAAGAGATAATGCAATTTGGCAACCGGCAATGTAATTAGCATGCCGAATATTACTTGGAATGTGAATTGGAACGAAATCGCCAATAGATAAGACCATTTTACAATTTGGGCCCAAGTTAGAAGCAGAGCCTAAGGTGTAAATTATCGATAGTCCATATCTCGGATACTATAAGAGATAATGCAATTTGGCAACCGGCAATGTAATTAGAATGCCGAATATTACTTGGAATGTGAATTGGAACGAAATCGCCAATAGATAAGACCATTTTACAATTTGGGCCCAAGTTAGAAGCAGAGCCTAAGGTGTAAATTATCGATAGTCCATATCTCGGAAACTATAAGAGATAATGCAATTTGGCAACCGGCAATGTAATTAGCATGCCGAATATTACTTGGAATGTGAATTGGAACGAAATCGCCAATAGATAAGACCATTTTACAATTTGGGCCCAAGTTAGAAGCAGAGCCTAATGTGTAAATTATCGATAGTCCATATCTCGGAAACTATAAGAGATAATGCAATTTGGCAACCGGCAATGTAATTAGCATGCCGAATATTACTTGGAATGTGAATTGGAACGAAATCGCCAATAGATAAGACCATTTTACAATTTGGGCCCAAGTTAGAAGCAGAGCCTAAGGTGTAAATTATTGATAGTCCATATCTCGGAAACTATAAGAGATAATGCAATTTCGCAACCGGCAATGTAATTAGCATGCCGAATATCACTTGGAATGTGAATTGGGACGAAATCGCCAATAGATAAGACCATTTTACAATTTGGGCCCAAGTTAGAAGCAGAGCCTAAGGTGTAAATTATCGATAGTCCATATCTCGGAAACTATAAGAGATAATGCAATTTGGCAACCGGCAATATAATTAGCATGCCGAATATTACTTGGAATGTGAATTGGAACGAAATTGCCAATAGATAAGACCATTTTACAATTTGGGCCCAAGTTAGAAGCAGAGCCTAAGGTGTAAATTATCGATAGTCCATATCTCGGAAACTATAAGAGATAATGCAATTTGGCAACCGGCAATGTAATTAGCATGCCGAATATTACTTGGAATGTGAATTGGAACGAAATCGCCAATAGGTAAGACCATTTTACAATTTGGGCCCAAGTTAGAAGCAGAGCCTAAGGTGTAAATTATCGATAGTCCATATCTCGGAAACTATAAGAGATAATTCAATTTTTCAACCGGCAATGTAATTAGCACGCCGAATATTACTTGGAATGTGAATTGGAACGAAATCGCCAATAGATAAGACCATTTTACAATTTGGGCTCAAGTTAGAAGCAGAGCCTAAGGTGTAAATTATCGATAGTCCATATCTCGGAAACTATAAGAGATAATGCAATTTGGCAACCGGCAATGTAATTAGCATGCCGAATATTACTTGGAATGTGAATTGGAACGAAATCGACAATAGATAAGACCATTTTACAATTTGGGCCCAAGTTAGAAGCAGAGCCTAAGGTGTAAATTATCGATAGTCCATATCTCGGAAACTATAAGAGATAATGCAATTTGGCAACCGGCAATGTAATTAGCATGCCGAATATTACTTGGAATGTGAATTGGAACGAAATCGCCAATAGATAAGACCATTTTACAATTTGGGCCCAAGTTAGAAGCAGAGCCTAAGGTGTAAATTATCGATAGTCCATATCTCGGAAACTATAAGAGATAATGCAATTTGGCAACCGGCAATGTAATTAGCATGCCGAATATTAATTGGAATGTGAATTGGAACGAAATCGCCAATAGATAAGACCATTTTACAATTTGGGCCCAAGTTAGAAGCAGAGCCTAAGGTGTAAAATATCGATAGTCCATATCTCGGAAACTATAAGAGATAATGCAATTTGGCAACCGGCAATGTAATTAGCATGCCGAATATTACTTGGAATGTGAATTGGAACGAAATCGCCAATAGGTAAGACCATTTTACAATTTGGGCCCAAGTTAGAAGCAGAGCCTATGGTGTAAATTATCGATAGTCCATATCTCGGAAACTATAAGAGATAATGCAATTTGGCAACCGGCAATGTAATTAGCATGCCCAATATTACTTGGAATGTGAATTGGGACGAAATCGCCAATAGATAAGACCATTTTACAATTTGGGCCCAAGTTAGAAGCAGAGCCTAAGGTGTAAATTATCGATAGTCCATATCTCGGAAACTATAAGAGATAATGCAATTTGGCAACCGGCAATGTAATTAGCATGCCGAATATTACTTGGAATGTGAATTGGAACGAAATCGCCAATAGATAAGACCATTTTACAATTTGGGCCCAAGTTAGAAGCAGAGCCTAAGGTGTAAATTATCGATAGTCCATATCTCGGAAACTATAAGAGATAATGCAATTTGGCAACCGGCAATGTAATTAGCATGCCGAATATTACTTGGAATGTGAATTGGAACGAAATCGCCAATAGATAAGACCATTTTACAATTTGGGCCCAAGTTAGAAGCAGAGCCTAAGGTGTAAATTATCGATAGTCCATATCTCGGAAACTATAAGAGATAATGCAATTTGGCAACCGGCAATGTAATTAGCATGCCGAATATTACTTGGAATGTGAATTGCAACTAAATCGCCAATAGATAAGACCATTTTACAATTTGGGCCCAAGTTAGAAGCAGAGCCTAAGGTGTAAATTATCGATAGTCCATATCTCGGAAACTATAAGAGATAATGCAATTTGGCAACCGGCAATGTAATTAGCATGCCGAATATTACTTGGAATGTGAATTGGAACGAAATCGCCAATAGATAAGACCATTTTACAATTTGGGCCCAAGTTAGAAGCAGAGCCTAAGGTGTAAATTATCGATAGTCCATATCTCGGAAACTATAAGAGATAATGCAATTTGGCAACCGGCAATGTAATTAGCATGCCGAATATTACTTGGAGTGTGAATTGGAACGAAATCGCCAATAGATAAGACCATATTACAATTTGGGCTCAAGTTAGAAGCAGAGCCTAAGGTGTAAATTATCGATAGTCCATATCTCGGAAACTATAAGAGATAATGCAATTTGGCAACCGGCAATGTAGTTAGCATGCCGAGTATTACTTGGAATGTGAATTGCAACTAAATCGCCAATAGATAAGACCATTTTACAATTTGGGCCCAAGTTAGAAGCAGAGCCTAAGGTGTAAATTATCGATAGTCCATACCTCGGAAACTATAAGAGATAATGCAATTTGGCAACCGGCAATGTAATTAGCATGCCGAATATTACTTGGAATGTGAATTGGAACGAAATCGCCAATAGATAAGACTATTTTACAATTTGGGCCCAAGTTAGAAGCGGAGCCTAAGGTGTAAATTATCGATAGTCCATATCTCGGAAACTATAAGAGATAATGCAATTTGGCAACCGGCAATGTAATTAGCATGCCGAATATTACTTGGAATGTGAATTGGAACGAAATCGCCAATAGATAAGACCATTTTACAATTTGGGCCCAAGTTAGAAGCAGAGCCTAAGGTGTAAATTATCGATAGTCCATATCTCGGAAACTATAAGAGATAATGCAATTTGGCAACCGGCAATGTAATTAGCATGCTGAATATAACTCGGAATGTGAATTGGAACGAAATTGCCAATAGATAAGACCATTTTACAATTTGGGCCCAAGTTAGAAGCAGAGCCTAAGGTGTAAATTATTGATAGTCCATATCTCGGAAACTATAAGAGATAATGCAATTTCGCAACCGGCAATGTAATTAGCATGCCGAATATCACTTGGAATGTGAATTGGGACGAAATCGCCAATAGATAAGACCATTTTACAATTTGGGCCCAAGTTAGAAGCAGAGCCTAAGGTGTAAATTATCGATGGTCCATATCTCGGAAACTATAAGAGATAAGGCAATTTGGCAACCGGCAATGTAATTAGCATGCCGAATATTACTTGGAATGTGAATTGGAACGAAGTCGCCAATAGATAAGACCATTTTACAATTTGGGCCCAAGTTAGAAGCAGAGCCTAAGGTGTAAATTATCGATAGTCCATATCTCGGAAACTATAAGAGATAATGCAATTTGGCAACCGGCAATGTAATTAGCATGCCAAATATTACTTGGAATGTGAATTGGAACGAAATCGCCAATAGATAAGACCATTTTACAATTTGGGCCCAAGTTAGAAGCAGAGCCTAAGGTGTAAATTATCGATAGTCCATATCTCGGAAACTATAAGAGATAATGCAATTTGGCAACCGGCAATGTAATTAGCATGCCGAATATTACTTGGAATGTGAATTGGAACGAAATCGCCAATAGATAAGACCATTTTACAATTTGGGCCCAAGTTAGAAGCAGAGCCTAAGGTGTAAATTATCGATAGTCCATATCTCGGAAACTATAAGAGATAATGCAATTTGGCAACCGGCAATGTAATTAGCATGCCGAATATTACTTGGAATGTGAATTGGAACGAAATCGCCAATAGATAAGACCATTTTACAATTTGGGCCCAAGTTAGAAGCAGAGCCTAAGGTGTAAATTATCGATAGTCCATATCTCGGAAACTATAAGAGATAATGCAATTTGGCAACCGGCAATGTAATTAGCATGCCGAATATTACTTGGAATGTGAATTGGAACGAAATCGCCAATAGGTAAGACCATTTTACAATTTGGGCCCAAGTTAGAAGCAGAGCCTAAGGTGTAAATTATCGATAGTCCATATCTCGGAAACTATAAGAGATAATTCAATTTTTCAACCGGCAATGTAATTAGCACGCCGAATATTACTTGGAATGTGAATTGGAACGAAATCGCCAATAGATAAGACCATTTTACAATTTGGGCTCAAGTTAGAAGCAGAGCCTAAGGTGTAAATTATCGATAGTCCATATCTCGGAAACTATAAGAGATAATGCAATTTGGCAACCGGCAATGTAATTAGCATGCCGAATATTACTTGGAATGTGAATTGGAACGAAATCGACAATAGATAAGACCATTTTACAATTTGGGCCCAAGTTAGAAGCAGAGCCTAAGGTGTAAATTATCGATAGTCCATATCTCGGAAACTATAAGAGATAATGCAATTTGGCAACCGGCAATGTAATTAGCATGCCGAATATTACTTGGAATGTGAATTGGAACGAAATCGCCAATAGATAAGACCATTTTACAATTTGGGCCCAAGTTAGAAGCAGAGCCTAAGGTGTAAATTATCGATAGTCCATATCTCGGAAACTATAAGAGATAATGCAATTTGGCAACCGGCAATGTAATTAGCATGCCGAATATTAATTGGAATGTGAATTGGAACGAAATCGCCAATAGATAAGACCATTTTACAATTTGGGCCCAAGTTAGAAGCAGAGCCTAAGGTGTAAAATATCGATAGTCCATATCTCGGAAACTATAAGAGATAATGCAATTTGGCAACCGGCAATGTAATTAGCATGCCGAATATTACTTGGAATGTGAATTGGAACGAAATCGCCAATAGGTAAGACCATTTTACAATTTGGGCCCAAGTTAGAAGCAGAGCCTATGGTGTAAATTATCGATAGTCCATATCTCGGAAACTATAAGAGATAATGCAATTTGGCAACCGGCAATGTAATTAGCATGCCCAATATTACTTGGAATGTGAATTGGGACGAAATCGCCAATAGATAAGACCATTTTACAATTTGGGCCCAAGTTAGAAGCAGAGCCTAAGGTGTAAATTATCGATAGTCCATATCTCGGAAACTATAAGAGATAATGCAATTTGGCAACCGGCAATGTAATTAGCATGCCGAATATTACTTGGAATGTGAATTGGAACGAAATCGCCAATAGATAAGACCATTTTACAATTTGGGCCCAAGTTAGAAGCAGAGCCTAAGGTGTAAATTATCGATAGTCCATATCTCGGAAACTATAAGAGATAATGCAATTTGGCAACCGGCAATGTAATTAGCATGCCGAATATTACTTGGAATGTGAATTGGAACGAAATCGCCAATAGGATAAGACCATTTTACAATTTGGGCCCAAGTTAGAAGCAGAGCCTAAGGTGTAAATTATCGATAGTCCATATCTCGGAAACTATAAGAGATAATGCAATTTGGCAACCGGCAATGTAATTAGCATGCCGAATATTACTTGGAATGTGAATTGCAACTAAATCGCCAATAGATAAGACCATTTTACAATTTGGGCCCAAGTTAGAAGCAGAGCCTAAGGTGTAAATTATCGATAGTCCATATCTCGGAAACTATAAGAGATAATGCAATTTGGCAACCGGCAATGTAATTAGCATGCCGAATATTACTTGGAATGTGAATTGGAACGAAATCGCCAATAGATAAGACCATTTTACAATTTGGGCCCAAGTTAGAAGCAGAGCCTAAGGTGTAAATTATCGATAGTCCATATCTCGGAAACTATAAGAGATAATGCAATTTGGCAACCGGCAATGTAATTAGCATGCCGAATATTACTTGGAGTGTGAATTGGAACGAAATCGCCAATAGATAAGACCATATTACAATTTGGGCTCAAGTTAGAAGCAGAGCCTAAGGTGTAAATTATCGATAGTCCATATCTCGGAAACTATAAGAGATAATGCAATTTGGCAACCGGCAATGTAGTTAGCATGCCGAGTATTACTTGGAATGTGAATTGCAACTAAATCGCCAATAGATAAGACCATTTTACAATTTGGGCCCAAGTTAGAAGCAGAGCCTAAGGTGTAAATTATCGATAGTCCATACCTCGGAAACTATAAGAGATAATGCAATTTGGCAACCGGCAATGTAATTAGCATGCCGAATATTACTTGGAATGTGAATTGGAACGAAATCGCCAATAGATAAGACTATTTTACAATTTGGGCCCAAGTTAGAAGCGGAGCCTAAGGTGTAAATTATCGATAGTCCATATCTCGGAAACTATAAGAGATAATGCAATTTGGCAACCGGCAATGTAATTAGCATGCCGAATATTACTTGGAATGTGAATTGGAACGAAATCGCCAATAGATAAGACCATTTTACAATTTGGGCCCAAGTTAGAAGCAGAGCCTAAGGTGTAAATTATCGATAGTCCATATCTCGGAAACTATAAGAGATAATGCAATTTGGCAACCGGCAATGTAATTAGCATGCTGAATATAACTCGGAATGTGAATTGGAACGAAATTGCCAATAGATAAGACCATTTTACAATTTGGGCCCAAGTTAGAAGCAGAGCCTAAGGTGTAAATTATTGATAGTCCATATCTCGGAAACTATAAGAGATAATGCAATTTCGCAACCGGCAATGTAATTAGCATGCCGAATATCACTTGGAATGTGAATTGGGACGAAATCGCCAATAGATAAGACCATTTTACAATTTGGGCCCAAGTTAGAAGCAGAGCCTAAGGTGTAAATTATCGATGGTCCATATCTCGGAAACTATAAGAGATAAGGCAATTTGGCAACCGGCAATGTAATTAGCATGCCGAATATTACTTGGAATGTGAATTGGAACGAAGTCGCCAATAGATAAGACCATTTTACAATTTGGGCCCAAGTTAGAAGCAGAGCCTAAGGTGTAAATTATCGATAGTCCATATCTCGGAAACTATAAGAGATAATGCAATTTGGCAACCGGCAATGTAATTAGCATGCCAAATATTACTTGGAATGTGAATTGGAACGAAATCGCCAATAGATAAGACCATTTTACAATTTGGGCCCAAGTTAGAAGCAGAGCCTAAGGTGTAAATTATCGATAGTCCATATCTCGGAAACTATAAGAGATAATGCAATTTGGCAACCGGCAATGTAATTAGCATGCCGAATATTACTTGGAATGTGAATTGGAACGAAATCGCCAATAGATAAGACCATTTTACAATTTGGGCCCAAGTTAGAAGCAGAGCCTAAGGTGTAAATTATCGATAGTCCATATCTCGGAAACTATAAGAGATAATGCAATTTGGCAACCGGCAATGTAATTAGCATGCCGAATATTACTTGGAATGTGAATTGGAACGAAATCGCCAATAGATAAGACCATTTTACAATTTGGGCCCAAGTTAGAAGCAGAGCCTAAGGTGTAAATTATCGATAGTCCATATCTCGGAAACTATAAGAGATAATGCAATTTGGCAACCGGCAATGTAATTAGCATGCCAAATATCACTTGGAATGTGAATTGGGACGAAATCGCCAATAGATAAGACCATTTTACAATTTGGGCCCAAGTTAGAAGCAGAGCCTAAGGTGTAAATTATCGATAGTCCATATCTCGGAAACTATAAGAGATAATGCAATTTGGCAACCGGCAATGTAATTAGCATGCCGAATATTACTTGGAGTGTGAATTGGAAAGAAATCGCCAATAGATAAGGCCATTTTACAATTTGGGCCCAAGTTAGAAGCAGAGCCTAAGGTGTAAATTATCGATAGTCCATATCTCGGAAACTATAAGAGATAATGCAATTTGGCAACCGGCAATGTAATTAGCATGCCAAATATTACTTGGAATGTGAATTGGAACGAAATCGCCAATAGATAAGACCATTTTACAATTTGGGCCCAAGTTAGAAGCAGAGCCTAAGGTGTAAATTATCGATAGTCCATATCTCGGAAACTATAAGAGATAATGCAATTTGGCAACCGGCAATATAATTAGCATGCCGAGTATTACATGGAATGTGAATTGCAACTAAATCGCCAATAGATAAGACCATTTTACAATTTGGGCCCAAGTTAGAAGCAGAGCCTAAGGTGTAAATTATCGATAGTCCATATCTCGGAAACTATAAGAGATAATGCAATTTGGCAACCGGCAATGTAATTAGCATGCAGAATATTACTTGGAATGTGAATTGGAACGAAATCGTCAATAGATAAGACCATTTTACAATTTGGGCCCAAGTTAGAAGCGGAGCCTAAGGTGTAAATTATCGATAGCCCATATCTCGGAAACTATAAGAGATAATGCAATTTGGCAACCGGCAATGTAGTTAGCATGCCGAATATTACTTGGAATGTGAATTGGAACGAAATTGCCAATAGATAAGACCATTTTACAATTTGGGCCCAAGTTAGAAGCAGAGCCTAAGGTGTAAATTATCGATAGTCCATATCTTTGAAACTATAAGAGATAATGCAATTTGGCAACCGGCAATGTAATTAGCATGCCGAATATTACTTGGAATGTGAATTGGGACGAAATCGCCAATAGATAAGGCCATTTTACAATTTGGGCCCAAGTTAGAAGCAGAGCCTAAGGTGTAAATTATCGATAGTCCATATCTCGGAAACTATAAGAGATAATGCAATTTGGCAACCGGCAATGTAATTAGCATGCCGAATATTACTTGGAATGTGAATTGGAACGAAATCGCCAATAGATAAGACCATTTTACAATTTGGGCCCAAGTTAGAAGCAGAGCATAAGGTGTAAATTATTGATAGCCCATATCTCGGAAACTATAAGAGATAATGCAATTTCGCAACCGGCAATGTAATTAGCATGCCGAATATTACTTGGAGTGTGAATTGGAACGAAATCGCCAATAGATAAGACCATTTTACAATTTGGGCCCAAGTTAGAAGCAGAGCCTAAGGTGTAAATTATCGATAGTCCATATCTCGGAAACTATAAGAGATAATGCAATTTGGCAACCGGCAATGTAATTAGCATGCCGAATATTACTTGGAATGTGAATTGGAACGAAATCGCCAATAGATAAGACCATTTTACAATTTGGGCCCAAGTTAGAAGCAGAGCCTAAGGTGTAAATTATCGATAGTCCATATCTCGGAAACTATAAGAGATAATGCAATTTGGCAACCGGCAATGTAATTAGCATGCCGAATATTACTTGGAATGTGAATTGGAACGAAATTGTCAATAGATAAGACCATTTTACAATTTGGGCCCAAGTTAGAAGCAGAGCCTAAGGTGTAAATTATCGATAGTCCATATCTCGGAAACTATAAGAGATAATGCAATTTGGCAACCGGCAATGTAATTAGCATGCCGAATATTACTTGGAATGTGAATTGGAACGAAATCGCCAGTAGATAAGACCATTTTACAATTTGGGCCCAAGTTAGAAGCAGAGCCTAAGGTGTAAATTATCGATAGACCATATCTCGGAAACTATAAGAGATAATGCAATTTGGCAACCGGCAATGTAATTAGCATGCCGAATATTACTTGGAATGTGAATTGGAACGAAATCGCCAATAGATAAGACCATTTTACAATTTGGGCCCAAGTTAGAAGCAGAGCCTAAGGTGTAAATTATTGATAGTCCATATCTCGGAAACTATAAGAGATAATGCAATTTCGCAACCGGCAATGTAATTAGCATGCCGAATATCACTTGGAATGTGAATTGGGACGAAATCGCCAATAGATAAGACCATTTTACAATTTGGGCCCAAGTTAGAAGCAGAGCCTAAGGTGTAAATTATCGATAGTCCATATCTCGGAAACTATAAGAGATAATGCAATTTGGCAACCGGCAATGTAATTAGCATGCCGAATATTACTTGGAATGTGAATTGGAACGAAATCGCCAATAGATAAGACCATTTTACAATTTGGGCCCAAGTTAGAAGCAGAGTCTAAGGTGTAAATTATCGATAGTCCATATCTCGGAAACTATAAGAGATAATGCAATTTGGCAACCGGCAATGTAATTAGCATGCCGAATATTACTTGGAATGTGAATTGGAACGAAATCGCCAATAGGTAAGACCATTTTACAATTTGGGCCCAAGTTAGAAGCAGAGCCTAAGGTGTAAATTATCGATAGTCCATATCTCGGAAACTATAAGAGATAATTCAATTTGGCAACCGGCAATGTAATTAGCATGCCGAATATTACTTGGAATGTGAATTGGAACGAAATCGCCAATAGGTAAGACCATTTTACAATTTGTTCCCAAGTTAGAAGCAGAGCCTAAGGTGTAAATTATCGATAGTCCATATCTCGGAAACTATAAGAGATAATTCAATTTGGCAACCGGCAATGTAATTAGCATGCCGAATATTACTTGGAATGTGAATTGGAACGAAATCGCCAATAGATAAGACCATTTTACAATTAGGGCCCAAGTTAGAAGCAGAGCCTAAGGTGTAAATTATTGATAGTCCATATCTCGGAAACTATAAGAGATAATGCAATTTGGCAACTGGCAATGTAATTAGCATGCCGAATATTACTTGGAATGTGAATTGGAACGAAATCGCCAATAGAGAAGACCATTTTACAATTTTAGCCCAAGTTAGAAGCAGAGCCTAAGGTGTAAATTATCGATAGTCCATATCTCGGAAACTATAAGAGATAATGCAATTTGGCAACCGGCAATGTAATTAGCATGCCGAATATTACTTGGAATGTGAATTGGAACGAAATCGCCAATAGATAAGACCATTTCACAATTTGGGCCCAAGTTAGAAGCAGAGCCTAAGGTGTAAATTATCGATAGTCCATATCTCGGAAACTATAAGAGGTAATGCAAGTTGGCAACCGGCAATGTAATTAGCATGCCGAATATTACTTGGAATGTGAATTGGAACGAAATCGCCAATAGAGAAGACCATTTTACAATTTGGGCCCAAGTTAGAAGCAGAGCCTAAGGTGTAAATTATCGATAGTCCATATCTCGGAAACTATAAGAGATAATGCAATTTGGCAACCGGCAATGTAATTAGCATGCCGAATATTACTTGGAATGTGAAGTGGAACGAAATCGCCAATAGATAAGACCATTTTACAATTTGGGCCCAAGTTAGAAGCAGAGCCTAAGGTGTAAATTATCGATAGTCCATATCTCGGAAACTATAAGAGATAATGCAATTTGGCAACCGGCAATGTAATTAGCATGCCGAATATTACTTGGAATGTGAATTGGAACGAAATCGCCAATAGATAAGACCATTTTACAATTTGGGCCCAAGTTAGAAGCAGAGCCTAAGGTGTAAATTATCGATAGTCCATATCTCGGAAACTATAAGAGATAATGCAATTTGGCAACCGGCAATGTAATTAGCATGCCGAATATTACTTGGAGTGTGAATTGGAACGAAATCGCCAATAGACAAGACCATTTTACAATTTGGGCCCAAGTTAGAAGCAGAGCCTAAGGTGTAAATTATCGATAGACCATATCTCGGAAACTATAAGAGATAATGCAATTTGGCAACCGGCAATGTAATTAGCATGCCGAATATTACTTGGAATGTGAATTGGAACGAAATCGCCAATAGATAAGACCATTTTACAATTTGGGCCCAAGTTAGAAGCAGAGCCTAAGGTGTAAATTATTGATAGTCCATATCTCGGAAACTATAAGAGATAATGCAATTTCGCAACCGGCAATGTAATTAGCATGCCGAATATCACTTGGAATGTGAATTGGGACGAAATCGCCAATAGATAAGACCATTTTACAATTTGGGCCCAAGTTAGAAGCAGAGCCTAAGGTGTAAATTATCGATAGTCCATATCTCGGAAACTATAAGAGATAATGCAATTTGGCAACCGGCAATGTAATTAGCATGCCGAATATTACTTGGAATGTGAATTGGAACGAAATCGCCAATAGATAAGACCATTTTACAATTTGGGCCCAAGTTAGAAGCAGAGTCTAAGGTGTAAATTATCGATAGTCCATATCTCGGAAACTATAAGAGATAATGCAATTTGGCAACCGGCAATGTAATTAGCATGCCGAATATTACTTGGAATGTGAATTGGAACGAAATCGCCAATAGGTAAGACCATTTTACAATTTGGGCCCAAGTTAGAAGCAGAGCCTAAGGTGTAAATTATCGATAGTCCATATCTCGGAAACTATAAGAGATAATTCAATTTGGCAACCGGCAATGTAATTAGCATGCCGAATATTACTTGGAATGTGAATTGGAACGAAATCGCCAATAGGTAAGACCATTTTACAATTTGGGCCCAAGTTAGAAGCAGAGCCTAAGGTGTAAATTATCGATAGTCCATATCTCGGAAACTATAAGAGATAATTCAATTTGGCAACCGGCAATGTTATTAGCATGCCGAATATTACTTGGAATGTGAATTGGAACGAAATCGCCAATAGATAAGACCATTTTACAATTTGGGCCCAAGTTTGAAGCAGAGCCTAAGGTGTAAATTATTGATAGTCCATATCTCGGAAACTATAAGAGATAATGCAATTTGGCAACCGGCAATGTAATTAGCATGCCGAATATTACTTGGAATGTGAATTGGAACGAAATCGCCAATAGAGAAGACCATTTTACAATTTGGGCCCAAGTTAGAAGCAGAGCCTAAGGTGTAAATTATCGATAGTCCATATCTCGGAAACTATAAGAGATAATGCAATTTGGCAACCGGCAATGTAATTAGCATGCCGAATATTACTTGGAATGTGAATTGGAACGAAATCGCCAATAGATAAGACCATTTCACAATTTGGGCCCAAGTTAGAAGCAGAGCCTAAGGTGTAAATTATCGATAGTCCATATCTCGGAAACTATAAGAGGTAATGCAATTTGGCAACCGGCAATGTAATTAGCATGCCGAATATTACTTGGAATGTGAATTGGAACGAAATCGCCAATAGAGAAGACCATTTTACAATTTGGGCCCAAGTTAGAAGCAGAGCCTAAGGTGTAAATTATCGATAGTCCATATCTCGGAAACTATAAGAGATAATGCAATTTGGCAACCGGCAATGTAATTAGCATGCCGAATATTACTTGGAATGTGAAGTGGAACGAAATCGCCAATAGATAAGACCATTTTACAATTTGGGCCCAAGTTAGAAGCAGAGCCTAAGGTGTAAATTATCGATAGTCCATATCTCGGAAACTATAAGAGATAATGCAATTTGGCAACCGGCAATGTAATTAGCATGCCGAATATTACTTGGAATGTGAATTGGAACGAAATCGCCAATAGATAAGACCATTTTACAATTTGGGCCCAAGTTAGAAGCAGAGCCTAAGGTGTAAATTATCGATAGTCCATATCTCGGAAACTATAAGAGATAATGCAATTTGGCAACCGGCAATGTAATTAGCATGCCGAATATTACTTGGAGTGTGAATTGGAACGAAATCGCCAATAGACAAGACCATTTTACAATTTGGGCCCAAGTTAGAAGCAGAGCCTAAGGTGTAAATTATCGATAGTCCATATCTCGGAAACTATAAGAGATAATGCAATTTGGCAACCGGCAATGTAATTAGCATGCCGAATATTACTTGGAATGTGAATTGGAACGAAATCGCCAATAGATAAGACCATTTTACAATTTGGGCCCAAGTTAGAAGCAGAGCCTAAGGTGTAAATTATTGATAGTCCATATCTCGGAAACTATAAGAGATAATGCAATTTCGCAACCGGCAATGTAATTAGCATGCCGAATATCACTTGGAATGTGAATTGGGACGAAATCGCCAATAGATAAGACCATTTTACAATTTGGGCCCAAGTTAGAAGCAGAGCCTAAGGTGTAAATTATCGATAGTCCATATCTCGGAAACTATAAGAGATAATGCAATTTGGCAACCGGCAATGTAATTAGCATGCCGAATATTTCTTGGAATGTGAATTGGAACGAAATCGCCAATAGATAAGACCATTTTACAATTTGGGCCCAAGTTAGAAGCAGAGTCTAAGGTGTAAATTATCGATAGTCCATATCTCGGAAACTATAAGAGATAATGCAATTTGGCAACCGGCAATGTAATTAGCATGCCGAATATTACTTGGAATGTGAATTGGAACGAAATCGCCAATAGATAAGACCATTTTACAATTTGGGCCCAAGTTAGAAGCAGAGCCTAAGGTGTAAATTATCGATAGTCCATATCTCGGAAACTATAAGAGATAATTCAATTTGGCAACCGGCAATGTAATTAGCATGCCGAATATTACTTGGAATGTGAATTGGAACGAAATCGCCAATAGGTAAGACCATTTTACAATTTGGGCCCAAGTTAGAAGCAGAGCCTAAGGTGTAAATTATCGATAGTCCATATCTCGGAAACTATAAGAGATAATGCAATTTGGCAACCGGCAATGTAATTAGCATGCCGAATATTACTTGGAATGTGAAGTGGAACGAAATCGCCAATAGATAAGACCATTTTACAATTTGGGCCCAAGTTAGAAGCAGAGCCTAAGGTGTAAATTATCGATAGTCCATATCTCGGAAACTATAAGAGATAATGCAATTTGGCAACCGGCAATGTAATTAGCATGCCGAATATTACTTGGAATGTGAATTGGAACGAAATCGCCAATAGATAAGACCATTTTACAATTTGGGCCCAAGTTAGAAGCAGAGCCTAAGGTGTAAATTATCGATAGTCCATATCTCGGAAACTATAAGAGATAATGCAATTTCGCAACCGGCAATGTAATTAGCATGCCGAATATCACTTGGAATGTGAATTGGGACGAAATCGCCAATAGATAAGACCATTTTACAATTTGGGCCCAAGTTAGAAGCAGAGCCTAAGGTGTAAATTATCGATAGTCCATATCTCGGAAACTATAAGAGATAATGCAATTTGGCAACCGGCAATGTAATTAGCATGCCGAATATTTCTTGGAATGTGAATTGGAACGAAATCGCCAATAGATAAGACCATTTTACAATTTGGGCCCAAGTTAGAAGCAGAGTCTAAGGTGTAAATTATCGATAGTCCATATCTCGGAAACTATAAGAGATAATGCAATTTGGCAACCGGCAATGTAATTAGCATGCCGAATATTACTTGGAATGTGAATTGGAACGAAATCGCCAATAGGTAAGACCATTTTACAATTTGGGCCCAAGTTAGAAGCAGAGCCTAAGGTGTAAATTATCGATAGTCCATATCTCGGAAACTATAAGAGATAATTCAATTTGGCAACCGGCAATGTAATTAGCATGCCGAATATTACTTGGAATGTGAATTGGAACGAAATCGCCAATAGGTAAGACCATTTTACAATTTGGGCCCAAGTTAGAAGCAGAGCCTAAGGTGTAAATTATCGATAGTCCATATCTCGGAAACTATAAGAGATAATTCAATTTGGCAACCGGCAATGTAATTAGCATGCCGAATATTACTTGGAATGTGAATTGGAACGAAATCGCCAATAGATAAGACCATTTTACAATTTGGGCCCAAGTTAGAAGCAGAGCCTAAGGTGTAAATTATTGATAGTCCATATCTCGGAAACTATAAGAGATAATGCAATTTGGCAACTGGCAATGTAATTAGCATGCCGAATATTACTTGGAATGTGAATTGGAACGAAATCGCCAATAGAGAAGACCATTTTACAATTTGGGCCCAAGTTAGAAGCAGAGCCTAAGGTGTAAATTATCGATAGTCCATATCTCGGAAACTATAAGAGATAATGCAATTTGGCAACCGGCAATGTAATTAGCATGCCGAATATTACTTGGAATGTGAATTGGAACGAAATCGCCAATAGATAAGACCATTTCACAATTTGGGCCCAAGTTAGAAGCAGAGCCTAAGGTGTAAATTATCGATAGTCCATATCTCGGAAACTATAAGAGGTAATGCAATTTGGCAACCGGCAATGTAATTAGCATGCCGAATATTACTTGGAATGTGAATTGGAACGAAATCGACAATAGAGAAGACCATTTTACAATTTGGGCCCAAGTTAGAAGCAGAGCCTAAGGTGTAAATTATCGATAGTCCATATCTCGGAAACTATAAGAGATAATGCAATTTGGCAACCGGCAATGTAATTAGCATGCCGAATATTACTTGGAATGTGAAGTGGAACGAAATCGCCAATAGATAAGACCATTTTACAATTTGGGCCCAAGTTAGAAGCAGAGCCTAAGGTGTAAATTATCGATAGTCCATATCTCGGAAACTATAAGAGATAATGCAATTTGGCAACCGGCAATGTAATTAGCATGCCGAATATTACTTGGAATGTGAATTGGAACGAAATCGCCAATAGATAAGACCATTTTACAATTTGGGCCCAAGTTAGAAGCAGAGCCTAAGGTGTAAATTATCGATAGTCCATATCTCGGAAACTATAAGAGATAATGCAATTTGGCAACCGGCAATGTAATTAGCATGCCGAATATTACTTGGAGTGTGAATTGGAACGAAATCGCCAATAGACAAGACCATTTTACAATTTGGGCCCAAGTTAGAAGCAGAGCCTAAGGTGTAAATTATCGATAGACCATATCTCGGAAACTATAAGAGATAATGCAATTTGGCAACCGGCAATGTAATTAGCATGCCGAATATTACTTGGAATGTGAATTGGAACGAAATCGCCAATAGATAAGACCATTTTACAATTTGGGCCCAAGTTAGAAGCAGAGCCTAAGGTGTAAATTATTGATAGTCCATATCTCGGAAACTATAAGAGATAATGCAATTTCGCAACCGGCAATGTAATTAGCATGCCGAATATCACTTGGAATGTGAATTGGGACGAAATCGCCAATAGATAAGACCATTTTACAATTTGGGCCCAAGTTAGAAGCAGAGCCTAAGGTGTAAATTATCGATAGTCCATATCTCGGAAACTATAAGAGATAATGCAATTTGGCAACCGGCAATGTAATTAGCATGCCGAATATTACTTGGAATGTGAATTGGAACGAAATCGCCAATAGATAAGACCATTTTACAATTTGGGCCCAAGTTAGAAGCAGAGTCTAAGGTGTAAATTATCGATAGTCCATATCTCGGAAACTATAAGAGATAATGCAATTTGGCAACCGGCAATGTAATTAGCATGCCGAATATTACTTGGAATGTGAATTGAAACGAAATCGCCAATAGGTAAGACCATTTTACAATTTGGGCCCAAGTTAGAAGCAGAGCCTAAGGTGTAAATTATCGATAGTCCATATCTCGGAAACTATAAGAGATAATTCAATTTGGCAACCGGCAATGTAATTAGCATGCCGAATATTACTTGGAATGTGAATTGGAACGAAATCGCCAATAGGTAAGACCATTTTACAATTTGGGCCCAAGTTAGAAGCAGAGCCTAAGGTGTAAATTATCGATAGTCCATATCTCGGAAACTATAAGAGATAATTCAATTTGGCAACCGGCAATGTAATTAGCATGCCGAATATTACTTGGAATGTGAATTGGAACGAAATCGCCAATAGATAAGACCATTTTACAATTTGGGCCCAAGTTAGAAGCAGAGCCTAAGGTGTAAATTATCGATAGTCCATATCTCGGAAACTATAAGAGATAATGCAATTTGGCAACCGGCAATGTAATTAGCATGCCGAATATTACTTGGAATGTGAATTGGAACGAAATCGCCAATAGATAAGACCATTTCACAATTTGGGCCCAAGTTAGAAGCAGAGCCTAAGGTGTAAATTATCGATAGTCCATATCTCGGAAACTATAAGAGGTAATGCAATTTGGCAACCGGCAATGTAATTAGCATGCCGAATATTACTTGGAATGTGAATTGGAACGAAATCGCCAATAGAGAAGACCATTTTACAATTTGGGCCCAAGTTAGAAGCAGAGCCTAAGGTGTAAATTATCGATAGTCCATATCTCGGAAACTATAAGAGATAATGCAATTTGGCAACCGGCAATGTAATTAGCATGCCGAATATTACTTGGATTGTGAAGTGGAACGAAATCGCCAATAGATAAGACCATTTTACAATTTGGGCCCAAGTTAGAAGCAGAGCCTAAGGTGTAAATTATCGATAGTCCATATCTCGGAAACTATAAGAGATAATGCAATTTGGCAACCGGCAATGTAATTAGCATGCCGAATATTACTTGGAATGTGAATTGGAACGAAATCGCCAATAGATAAGACCATTTTACAATTTGGGCCCAAGTTAGAAGCAGAGCCTAAGGTGTAAATTATCGATAGTCCATATCTCGGAAACTATAAGAGATAATGCAATTTGGCAACCGGCAATGTAATTAGCATGCCGAATATTACTTGGAGTGTGAATTGGAACGAAATCGCCAATAGACAAGACCATTTTACAATTTGGGCCCAAGTTAGAAGCAGAGCCTAAGGTGTAAATTATCGATAGTCCATATCTCGGAAACTATAAGAGATAATGCAATTTGGCAACCGGCAATGTAATTAGCATGCCGAATATTACTTGGAATGTGAATTGGAACGAAATCGCCAATAGATAAGACCATTTTACAATTTGGGCCCAAGTTAGAAGCAGAGCCTAAGGTGTAAATTATCGATAGTCCATATCTCGGAAACTATAAGAGATAATGCAATTTGGCAACCGGCAATGTAATTAGCATGCCGAATATTACTTGGAATGTGAATTGGAACGAAATCGCCAATAGATAAGACCATTTTACAATTTGGGCCCAAGTTAGAAGCAGAGCCTAAGGTGTAAATTATCGATAGTCCATATCTCGGAAACTATAAGAGATAATGCAATTTGGCAACCGGCAATGTAATTAGCATGCCGAATATTACTTGGATTGTGAAGTGGAACGAAATCGCCAATAGATAAGACCATTTTACAATTTGGGCCCAAGTTAGAAGCAGAGCCTAAGGTGTAAATTATCGATAGTCCATATCTCGGAAACTATAAGAGATAATGCAATTTGGCAACCGGCAATGTAATTAGCATGCCGAATATTACTTGGAATGTGAATTGGAACGAAATCGCCAATAGATAAGACCATTTTACAATTTGGGCCCAAGTTAGAAGCCGAGCCTAAGGTGTAAATTATCGATAGTCCATATCTCGGAAACTATAAGAGATAATGCAATTTGGCAACCGGCAATGTAATTAGCATGCCGAATATTACTTGGAGTGTGAATTGGAACGAAATCGCCAATAGACAAGACCATTTTACAATTTGGGCCCAAGTTAGAAGCAGAGCCTAAGGTGTAAATTATCGATAGTCCATATCTCGGAAACTATAAGAGATAATGCAATTTGGCAACCGGCAATGTAATTAGCATGCCGAATATTACTTGGAATGTGAATTGGAACGAAATCGCCAATAGATAAGACCATTTTACAATTTGGGCCCAAGTTAGAAGCAGAGCCTAAGGTGTAAATTATCGATAGTCCATATCTCGGAAACTATAAGAGATAATGCAATTTGGCAACCGGCAATGTAATTAGCATGCCGAATATTACTTGGAATGTGAATTGGAACGAAATCGCCAATAGATAAGACCATTTTACAATTTGGGCCCAAGTTAGAAGCAGAGCCTAAGGTGTAAATTATCGATAGTCCATATCTCGGAAACTATAAGAGATAATGCAATTTGGCAACCGGCAAAGTAATTAGCATGGCGAATATTACTTGGAATGTGAATTGGAACGAAATCGCCAATAGATAAGACCATTTCACAATTTGGGCCCAAGTTAGAAGCAGAGCCTAAGGTGTAAATTATCGATAGTCCATATCTCGGAAACTATAAGAGGTAATGCAATTTGGCAACCGGCAATGTAATTAGCATGCCGAATATTACTTGGAATGTGAATTGGAACGAAATCGCCAATAGAGAAGACCATTTTACAATTTGGGCCCAAGTTAGAAGCAGAGCCTAAGGTGTAAATTATCGATAGTCCATATCTCGGAAACTATAAGAGATAATGCAATTTGGCAACCGGCAATGTAATTAGCATGCCGAATATTACTTGGAATGTGAATTGGAACGAAATCGCCAATAGATAAGACCATTTTACAATTTGGGCCCAAGTTAGAAGCAGAGCCTAAGGTGTAAATTATCGATAGTCCATATCTCGGAAACTATAAGAGATAATGCAATTTGGCAACCGGCAAAGTAATTAGCATGGCGAATATTACTTGGAATGTGAATTGGAACGAAATCGCCAATAGATAAGACCATTTTACAATTTGGGCCCAAGTTAGAAGCAGAGCCTAAGGTGTAAATTATCGATAGTCCATATCTCGGAAACTATAAGAGATAATGCAATTTGGCAACCGGCAATGTAATTAGCATGCCGAATATTACTTGGAATGTGAATTGGAACGAAATCGCCAATAGATAAGACCATTTTACAATTTGGGCCCAAGTTAGAAGCAGAGCCTAAGGTGTAAATTATTGATAGTCCATATCTCGGAAACTATAAGAGATAATGCAATTTGGCAACCGGCAATGTAATTAGCATGCCGAATATTACTTGGAATGTGAATTGGAACGAAATCGCCAATAGATAAGACCATTTTACAATTTGGGCCCAAGTTAGAAGCAGAGCCTAAGGTGTAAATTATCGATAGTCCATATCTCGGAAACTATAAGAGATAATGCAATTTGGCAACCGGCAAAGTAATTAGCATGGCGAATATTACTTGGAATGTGAATTGGAACGAAATCGCCAATAGATAAGACCATTTTACAATTTGGGCCCAAGTTAGAAGCAGAGCCTAAGGTGTAAATTATCGATAGTCCATATCTCGGAAACTATAAGAGATAATGCAATTTGGCAACCGGCAATGTAATTAGCATGCCGAATATTACTTGGAATGTGAATTGGAACGAAATCGCCAATAGGTAAGACCATTTTACAATTTGGGCCCAAGTTAGAAGCAGAGCCTAAGGTGTAAATTATCGATAGTCCATATCTCGGAAACTATAAGAGATAATTCAATTTGACAACCGGCAATGTAATTAGCATGCCGAATATTACTTGGAATGTGAATTGGAACGAAATCGCCAATAGGTAAGACCATTTTACAATTTGGGCCCAAGTTAGAAGCAGAGCCTAAGGTGTAAATTATCGATAGTCCATATCTCGGAAACTATAAGAGATAATGCAATTTGGCAACCGGCAATGTAATTAGCATGCCGAATATTACTTGGAATGTGAATTGGAACGAAATCGCCAATAGATAAGACCATTTTACAATTTGGGCCCAAGTTAGAAGCAGAGCCTAAGGTGTAAATTATCGATAGTCCATATCTCGGAAACTATAAGAGATAATGCAATTTGGCAACCGGCAATGTAATTAGCATGCCGAATATTACTTGAAATGTGAATTGGAACGAAATCGCCAATAGATAAGACCATTTTACAATTTGGGCCCAAGTTAGAAGCAGAGCCTAAGGTGTAAATTATCGATAGTCCATATCTCGGAAACTATAAGAGATAATGCAATTTGGCAACCGGCAATGTAATTAGCATGCCGAATATTACTTGGATTGTGAAGTGGAACGAAATCGCCAATAGATAAGACCATTTTACAATTTGGGCCCAAGTTAGAAGCAGAGCCTAAGGTGTAAATTATCGATAGTCCATATCTCGGAAACTATAAGAGGTAATGCAATTTGGCAACCGGCAATGTAATTAGCATGCCGAATATTACTTGGAATGTGAATTGGAACGAAATCGCCAATAGATAAGACCATTTTACAATTTGGGCCCAAGTTAGAAGCCGAGCCTAAGGTGTAAATTATCGATAGTCCATATCTCGGAAACTATAAGAGATAATGCAATTTGGCAACCGGCAATGTAATTAGCATGCCGAATATTACTTGGAGTGTGAATTGGAACGAAATCGCCAATAGACAAGACCATTTTACAATTTGGGCCCAAGTTAGAAGCAGAGCCTAAGGTGTAAATTATCGATAGTCCATATCTCGGAAACTATAAGAGATAATGCAATTTGGCAACCGGCAATGTAATTAGCATGCCGAATATTACTTGGAATGTGAATTGGAACGAAATCGCCAATAGATAAGACCATTTTACAATTTGGGCCCAAGTTAGAAGCAGAGCCTAAGGTGTAAATTATCGATAGTCCATATCTCGGAAACTATAAGAGATAATGCAATTTGGCAACCGGCAATGTAATTAGCATGCCGAATATTACTTGGAATGTGAATTGGAACGAAATCGCCAATAGATAAGACCATTTTACAATTTGGGCCCAAGTTAGAAGCAGAGCCTAAGGTGTAAATTATCGATAGTCCATATCTCGGAAACTATAAGAGATAATGCAATTTGGCAACCGGCAAAGTAATTAGCATGGCGAATATTACTTGGAATGTGAATTGGAACGAAATCGCCAATAGATAAGACCATTTCACAATTTGGGCCCAAGTTAGAAGCAGAGCCTAAGGTGTAAATTATCGATAGTCCATATCTCGGAAACTATAAGAGGTAATGCAATTTGGCAACCGGCAATGTAATTAGCATGCCGAATATTACTTGGAATGTGAATTGGAACGAAATAGCCAATAGAGAAGACCATTTTACAATTTGGGCCCAAGTTAGAAGCAGAGCCTAAGGTGTAAATTATCGATAGTCCATATCTCGGAAACTATAAGAGATAATGCAATTTGGCGACCGGCAATGTAATTAGCATGCCGAATATTACTTGGAATGTGAATTGGAACGAAATCGCCAATAGATAAGACCATTTTACAATTTGGGCCCAAGTTAGAAGCAGAGCCTAAGGTGTAAATTATCGATAGTCCATATCTCGGAAACTATAAGAGATAATGCAATTTGGCAACCGGCAAAGTAATTAGCATGGCGAATATTACTTGGAATGTGAATTGGAACGAAATCGCCAATAGATAAGACCATTTTACAATTTGGGCCCAAGTTAGAAGCAGAGCCTAAGGTGTAAATTATCGATAGTCCATATCTCGGAAACTATAAGAGATAATGCAATTTGGCAACCGGCAATGTAATTAGCATGCCGAATATTACTTGGAATGTGAATTGGAACGAAATCGCCAATAGATAAGACCATTTTACAATTTGGGCCCAAGTTAGAAGCAGAGCCTAAGGTGTAAATTATTGATAGTCCATATCTCGGAAACTATAAGAGATAATGCAATTTGGCAACCGGCAATGTAATTAGCATGCCGAATATTACTTGGAATGTGAATTGGAACGAAATCGCCAATAGATAAGACCATTTTACAATTTGGGCCCAAGTTAGAAGCAGAGCCTAAGGTGTAAATTATCGATAGTCCATATCTCGGAAACTATAAGAGATAATGCAATTTGGCAACCGGCAAAGTAATTAGCATGGCGAATATTACTTGGAATGTGAATTGGAACGAAATCGCCAATAGATAAGACCATTTTACAATTTGGGCCCAAGTTAGAAGCAGAGCCTAAGGTGTAAATTATCGATAGTCCATATCTCGGAAACTATAAGAGATAATGCAATTTGGCAACCGGCAATGTAATTAGCATGGCGAATATTACTTGGAATGTGAATTGGAACGAGATCGCCAATAGATAAGACCATTTTACAATTTGGGCCCAAGTTAGAAGCAGAGCCTAAGGTGTAAATTATCGATAGTCCATATCTCGGAAACTATAAGAGATAATGCAATTTGGCAACCGGCAATGTAATTAGCATGGCGAATATTACTTGGAATGTGAATTGGAACGAAATCGCCAATAGATAAGACCATTTTACAATTTGGGCCCAAGTTAGAAGCAGAGCCTAAGGTGTAAATTATTGATAGTCCATATCTCGGAAACTATAAGAGATAATGCAATTTCGCAACCGGCAATGTAATTAGCATGCCGAATATTACTTGGAATGTGAATTGGAACGAAATCGCCAATAGATAAGACCATTTTACAATTTGGACCCAAGTTAGAAGCAGAGCCTAAGGTGTAAATTATCGATAGTCCATATCTCGGAAACTATAAGAGATAATGCAATTTGGCAACCGGCAAAGTAATTAGCATGGCGAATATTACTTGGAATGTGAATTGGAACGAAATCGCCAATAGATAAGACCATTTTACAATTTGGGCCCAAGTTAGAAGCAGAGCCTAAGGTGTAAATTATCGATAGTCCATATCTCGGAAACTATAAGAGATAATGCAATTTGGCAACCGGCAATGTAATTAGCATGGCGAATATTACTTGGAATGTGAATTGGAACGAGATCGCCAATAGATAAGACCATTTTACAATTTGGGCCCAAGTTAGAAGCAGAGCCTAAGGTGTAAATTATCGATAGTCCATATCTCGGAAACTATAAGAGATAATGCAATTTGGCAACCGGCAATGTAATTAGCATGGCGAATATTACTTGGAATGTGAATTGGAACGAAATCGCCAATAGATAAGACCATTTTACAATTTGGGCCCAAGTTAGAAGCAGAGCCTAAGGTGTAAATTATTGATAGTCCATATCTCGGAAACTATAAGAGATAATGCAATTTCGCAACCGGCAATGTAATTAGCATGCCGAATATCACTTGGAATGTGAATTGGGACGAAATCGCCAATAGATAAGACCATTTTACAATTTGGGCCCAAGTTAGAAGCAGAGTCTAAGGTGTAAATTATCGATAGTCCATATCTCGGAAACTATAAGAGATAATGCAATTTGGCAACCGGCAATGTAATTAGCATGCCGAATATTACTTGGAATGTGAATTGGAACGAAATCGCCAATAGGTAAGACCATTTTACAATTTGGGCCCAAGTTAGAAGCAGAGCCTAAAGTGTAAATTATCGATAGTCCATATCTCGGAAACTATAAGAGATAATTCAATTTGACAACCGGCAATGTAATTAGCATGCCGAATATTACTTGTAATGTGAATTGGAACGAAATCGCCAATAGGTAAGACCATTTTACAATTTGGGCCCAAGTTAGAAGCAGAGCCTAAGGTGTAAATTATCGATAGTCCATATCTCGGAAACTATAAGAGATAATTCAATTTGGCAACCGGCAATGTAATTATCATGCCGAATATTACTTGGAATGTGAATTGGAACGAAATCGCCAATAGATAAGACCATTTTACAATTTGGGCCCAAGTTAGAAGCAGAGCCTAAGGTGTAAATTATTGATAGTCCATATCTCGGAAACTATAAGAGATAATGCAATTTGGCAACCGGCAATGTAATTAGCATGCCGAATATTACTTGGAATGTGAATTGGAACGAAATCGCCAATAGAGAAGACCATTTTACTATTTGGGCCCAAGTTAGAAGCAGAGCCTAAGGTGTAAATTATCGATAGTCCATATCTCGGAAACTATAAGAGATAATGCAATTTGGCAACCGGCAATGTAATTAGCATGCCGAATATTACTTGGAATGTGAATTGGAACGAAATCGCCAATAGATAAGACCATTTCACAATTTGGGCCCAAGTTAGAAGCAGAGCCTAAGGTGTAAATTATCGATAGTCCATATCTCGGAAACTATAAGAGGTAATGCAATTTGGCAACCGGCAATGTAATTAGCATGCCGAATATTACTTGGAATGTGAATTGGAACGAAATCGCCAATAGAGAAGACCATTTTACAATTTGGGCCCAAGTTAGAAGCAGAGCCTAAGGTGTAAATTATCGATAGTCCATATCTCGGAAACTATAAGAGATAATGCAATTTGGCAACCGGCAATGTAATTAGCATGCCGAATATTACTTGGAATGTGAAGTGGAACGAAATCGCCAATAGATAAGACCATTTTACAATTTGGGCCCAAGTTAGAAGCAGAGCCTAAGGTGTAAATTATCGATAGTCCATATCTCGGAAACTATAAGAGATAATGCAATTTGGCAACCGGCAATGTAATTAGCATGCCGAATATTACTTGGAATGTGAATTGGAACGAAATCGCCAATAGATAAGACCATTTTACAATTTGGGCCCAAGTTAGAAGCAGAGCCTAAGGTGTAAATTATCGATAGTCCATATCTCGGAAACTATAAGAGATAATGCAATTTGGCAACCGGCAATGTAATTAGCATGCCGAATATTACTTGGAGTGTGAATTGGAACGAAATCGCCAATAGACAAGACCATTTTACAATTTGGGCCCAAGTTAGAAGCAGAGCCTAAGGTGTAAATTATCGATAGTCCATATCTCGGAAACTATAAGAGATAATGCAATTTGGCAACCGGCAATGTAATTAGCATGCCGAATATTACTTGGAATGTGAATTGGAACGAAATCGCCAATAAATAAGACCATTTTACAATTTGGGCCCAAGTTAGAAGCAGAGCCTAAGGTGTAAATTATTGATAGTCCATATCTCGGAAACTATAAGAGATAATGCAATTTCGCAACCGGCAATGTAATTAGCATGCCGAATATCACTTGGAATGTGAATTGGGACGAAATCGCCAATAGATAAGACCATTTTACAATTTGGGCCCAAGTTAGAAGCAGAGCCTAAGGTGTAAATTATCGATAGTCCATATCTCGGAAACTATAAGAGATAATGCAATTTGGCAACCGGCAATGTAATTAGCATGCCGAATATTTCTTGGAATGTGAATTGGAACGAAATCGCCAATAGATAAGACCATTTTACAATTTGGGCCCAAGTTAGAAGCAGAGTCTAAGGTGTAAATTATCGATAGTCCATATCTCGGAAACTATAAGAGATAATGCAATTTGGCAACCGGCAATGTAATTAGCATGCCGAATATTACTTGGAATGTGAATTGGAACGAAATCGCCAATAGATAAGACCATTTTACAATTTGGGCCCAAGTTAGAAGCAGAGCCTAAGGTGTAAATTATCGATAGTCCATATCTCGGAAACTATAAGAGATAATGCAATTTGGCAACCGGCAAAGTAATTAGCATGGCGAATATTACTTGGAATGTGAATTGGAACGAAATCGCCAATAGATAAGACCATTTTACAATTTGGGCCCAAGTTAGAAGCAGAGCCTAAGGTGTAAATTATCGATAGTCCATATCTCGGAAACTATAAGAGATAATGCAATTTGGCAACCGGCAATGTAATTAGCATGGCGAATATTACTTGGAATGTGAATTGGAACGAAATCGCCAATAGATAAGACCATTTTACAATTTGGGCCCAAGTTAGAAGCAGAGCCTAAGGTGTAAATTATTGATAGTCCATATCTCGGAAACTATAAGAGATAATGCAATTTCGCAACCGGCAATGTAATTAGCATGCCGAATATCACTTGGAATGTGAATTGGGACGAAATCGCCAATAGATAAGACCATTTTACAATTTGGGCCCAAGTTAGAAGCAGAGTCTAAGGTGTAAATTATCGATAGTCCATATCTCGGAAACTATAAGAGATAATGCAATTTGGCAACCGGCAATGTAATTAGCATGCCGAATATTACTTGGAATGTGAATTGGAACGAAATCGCCAATAGGTAAGACCATTTTACAATTTGGGCCCAAGTTAGAAGCAGAGCCTAAGGTGTAAATTATCGATAGTCCATATCTCGGAAACTATAAGAGATAATTCAATTTGACAACCGGCAATGTAATTAGCATGCCGAATATTACTTGGAATGTGAATTGGAACGAAATCGCCAATAGGTAAGACCATTTTACAATTTGGGCCCAAGTTAGAAGCAGAGCCTAAGGTGTAAATTATCGATAGTCCATATCTCGGAAACTATAAGAGATAATTCAATTTGGCAACCGGCAATGTAATTAGCATGCCGAATATTACTTGGAATGTGAATTGGAACGAAATCGCCAATAGATAAGACCATTTTACAATTTGGGCCCAAGTTAGAAGCAGAGCCTAAGGTGTAAATTATTGATAGTCCATATCTCGGAAACTAAAAGAGATAATGCAATTTGGCAACCGGCAATGTAATTAGCATGCCGAATATTACTTGGAATGTGAATTGGAACGAAATCGCCAATAGAGAAGACCATTTTACAATTTGGGCCCAAGTTAGAAGCAGAGCCTAAGGTGTAAATTATCGATAGTCCATATCTCGGAAACTATAAGAGATAATGCAATTTGGCAACCGGCAATGTAATTAGCATGCCGAATATTACTTGGAATGTGAATTGGAACGAAATCGCCAATAGATAAGACCATTTCACAATTTGGGCCCAAGTTAGAAGCAGAGCCTAAGGTGTAAATTATCGATAGTCCATATCTCGGAAACTATAAGAGGTAATGCAATTTGGCAACCGGCAATGTAATTAGCATGCCGAATATTACTTGGAATGTGAATTGGAACGAAATCGCCAATAGAGAAGACCATTTTACAATTTGGGCCCAAGTTAGAAGCAGAGCCTAAGGTGTAAATTATCGATAGTCCATATCTCGGAAACTATAAGAGATAATGCAATTTGGCAACCGGCAATGTAATTAGCATGCCGAATATTACTTGGAATGTGAAGTGGAACGAAATCGCCAATAGATAAGACCATTTTACAATTTGGGCCCAAGTTAGAAGCAGAGCCTAAGGTGTAAATTATCGATAGTCCATATCTCGGAAACTATAAGAGATAATGCAATTTGGCAACCGGCAATGTAATTAGCATGCCGAATATTACTTGGAATGTGAATTGGAACGAAATCGCCAATAGATAAGACCATTTTACAATTTGGGCCCAAGTTAGAAGCAGAGCCTAAGGTGTAAATTATCGATAGTCCATATCTCGGAAACTATAAGAGATAATGCAATTTGGCAACCGGCAATGTAATTAGCATGCCGAATATTACTTGGAGTGTGAATTGGAACGAAATCGCCAATAGACAAGACCATTTTACAATTTGGGCCCAAGTTAGAAGCAGAGCCTAAGGTGTAAATTATCGATAGTCCATATCTCGGAAACTATAAGAGATAATGCAATTTGGAAACCGGCAATGTAATTAGCATGCCGAATATTACTTGGAATGTGAATTGGAACGAAATCGCCAATAGATAAGACCATTTTACAATTTGGGCCCAAGTTAGAAGCAGAGCCTAAGGTGTAAATTATTGATAGTCCATATCTCGGAAACTATAAGAGATAATGCAATTTCGCAACCGGCAATGTAATTAGCATGCCGAATATCACTTGGAATGTGAATTGGGACGAAATCGCCAATAGATAAGACCATTTTACAATTTGGGCCCAAGTTAGAAGCAGAGCCTAAGGTGTAAATTATCGATAGTCCATATCTCGGAAACTATAAGAGATAATGCAATTTGGCAACCGGCAATGTAATTAGCATGCCGAATATTTCTTGGAATGTGAATTGGAACGAAATCGCCAATAGATAAGACCATTTTACAATTTGGGCCCAAGTTAGAAGCAGAGTCTAAGGTGTAAATTATCGATAGTCCATATCTCGGAAACTATAAGAGATAATGCAATTTGGCAACCGGCAATGTAATTAGCATGCCGAATATTACTTGGAATGTGAATTGGAACGAAATCGCCAATAGGTAAGACCATTTTACAATTTGGGCCCAAGTTAGAAGCAGAGCCTAAGGTGTAAATTATCGATAGTCCATATCTCGGAAACTATAAGAGATAATTCAATTTGGCAACCGGCAATGTAATTAGCATGCCGAATATTACTTGGAATGTGAATTGGAACGAAATCGCCAATAGGTAAGACCATTTTACAATTTGGGCCCAAGTTAGAAGCAGAGCCTAAGGTGTAAATTATCGATAGTCCATATCTCGGAAACTATAAGAGATAATTCAATTTGGCAACCGGCAATGTAATTAGCATGCCGAATATTACTTGGAATGTGAATTGGAACGAAATCGCCAATAGATAAGACCATTTTACAATTTGGGCCCAAGTTAGAAGCAGAGCCTAAGGTGTAAATTATTGATAGTCCATATCTCGGAAACTATAAGAGATAATGCAATTTGGCAACTGGCAATGTAATTAGCATGCCGAATATTACTTGGAATGTAAATTGGAACGAAATCGCCAATAGAGAAGACCATTTTACAATTTGGGCCCAAGTTAGAAGCAGAGCCTAAGGTGTAAATTATCGATAGTCCATATCTCGGAAACTATAAGAGATAATGCAATTTGGCAACCGGCAATGTAATTAGCATGCCGAATATTACTTGGAATGTGAATTGGAACGAAATCGCCAATAGATAAGACCATTTCACAATTTGGGCCCAAGTTAGAAGCAGAGCCTAAGGTGTAAATTATCGATAGTCCATATCTCGGAAACTATAAGAGGTAATGCAATTTGGCAACCGGCAATGTAATTAGCATGCCGAATATTACTTGGAATGTGAATTGGAACGAAATCGCCAATAGAGAAGACCATTTTACAATTTGGGCCCAAGTTAGAAGCAGAGCCTAAGGTGTAAATTATCGATAGTCCATATCTCGGAAACTATAAGAGATAATGCAATTTGGCAACCGGCAATGTAATTAGCATGCCGAATATTACTTGGAATGTGAAGTGGAACGAAATCGCCAATAGATAAGACCATTTTACAATTTGGGCCCAAGTTAGAAGCAGAGCCTAAGGTGTAAATTATCGATAGTCCATATCTCGGAAACTATAAGAGATAATGCAGTTTGGCAACCGGCAATGTAATTAGCATGCCGAATATTACTTGGAATGTGAATTGGAACGAAATCGCCAATAGATAAGACCATTTTACAATTTGGGCCCAAGTTAGAAGCAGAGCCTAAGGTGTAAATTATCGATAGTCCATATCTCGGAAACTATAAGAGATAATGCAATTTGGCAACCGGCAATGTAATTAGCATGCCGAATATTACTTGGAGTGTGAATTGGAACGAAATCGCCAATAGACAAGACCATTTTACAATTTGGGCCCAAGTTAGAAGCAGAGCCTAAGGTGTAAATTATCGATAGACCATATCTCGGAAACTATAAGAGATAATGCAATTTGGCAACCGGCAATGTAATTAGCATGCCGAATATTACTTGGAATGTGAATTGGAACGAAATCGCCAATAGATAAGACCATTTTACAATTTGGGCCCAAGTTAGAAGCAGAGCCTAAGGTGTAAATTATTGATAGTCCATATCTCGGAAACTATAAGAGATAATGCAATTTCGCAACCGGCAATGTAATTAGCATGCCGAATATCACTTGGAATGTGAATTGGGACGAAATCGCCAATAGATAAGACCATTTTACAATTTGGGCCCAAGTTAGAAGCAGAGCCTAAGGTGTAAATTATCGATAGTCCATATCTCGGAAACTATAAGAGATAATGCAATTTGGCAACCGGCAATGTAATTAGCATGCCGAATATTACTTGGAATGTGAATTGGAACGAAATCGCCAATAGATAAGACCATTTTACAATTTGGGCCCAAGTTAGAAGCAGAGTCTAAGGTGTAAATTATCGATAGTCCATATCTCGGAAACTATAAGAGATAATGCAATTTGGCAACCGGCAATGTAATTAGCATGCCGAATATTACTTGGAATGTGAATTGAAACGAAATCGCCAATAGGTAAGACCATTTTACAATTTGGGCCCAAGTTAGAAGCAGAGCCTAAGGTGTAAATTATCGATAGTCCATATCTCGGAAACTATAAGAGATAATGCAATTTGGCAACCGGCAATGTAATTAGAATGCCGAATATTACTTGGAATGTGAATTGGAACGAAATCGCCAATAGATAAGACCATTTTACAATTTGGGCCCAAGTTAGAAGCAGAGCCTAAGGTGTAAATTATCGATAGTCCATATCTCGGAAACTATAAGAGATAATGCAATTTGGCAACCGGCAATGTAATTAGCATGCCGAATATTACTTGGAATGTGAATTGAAACGAAATCGCCAATAGGTAAGACCATTTTACAATTTGGGCCCAAGTTAGAAGCAGAGCCTAAGGTGTAAATTATCGATAGTCCATATCTCGGAAACTATAAGAGATAATGCAATTTGGCAACCGGCAATGTAATTAGAATGCCGAATATTACTTGGAATGTGAATTGGAACGAAATCGCCAATAGATAAGACCATTTTACAATTTGGGCCCAAGTTAGAAGCAGAGCCTAAGGTGTAAATTATCGATAGTCCATATCTCGGAAACTATAAGAGATAATGCAATTTGGCAACCGGCAATGTAATTAGCATGCCGAATATTACTTGGAATGTGAATTGGAACGAAATCGCCAATAGATAAGACCATTTTACAATTTGGGCCCAAGTTAGAAGCAGAGCCTAATGTGTAAATTATCGATAGTCCATATCTCGGAAACTATAAGAGATAATGCAATTTGGCAACCGGCAATGTAATTAGCATGCCGAATATTACTTGGAATGTGAATTGGAACGAAATCGCCAATAGATAAGACCATTTTACAATTTGGGCCCAAGTTAGAAGCAGAGCCTAAGGTGTAAATTATTGATAGTCCATATCTCGGAAACTATAAGAGATAATGCAATTTCGCAACCGGCAATGTAATTAGCATGCCGAATATCACTTGGAATGTGAATTGGGACGAAATCGCCAATAGATAAGACCATTTTACAATTTGGGCCCAAGTTAGAAGCAGAGCCTAAGGTGTAAATTATCGATAGTCCATATCTCGGAAACTATAAGAGATAATGCAATTTGGCAACCGGCAATATAATTAGCATGCCGAATATTACTTGGAATGTGAATTGGAACGAAATTGCCAATAGATAAGACCATTTTACAATTTGGGCCCAAGTTAGAAGCAGAGCCTAAGGTGTAAATTATCGATAGTCCATATCTCGGAAACTATAAGAGATAATGCAATTTGGCAACCGGCAATGTAATTAGCATGCCGAATATTACTTGGAATGTGAATTGGAACGAAATCGCCAATAGGTAAGACCATTTTACAATTTGGGCCCAAGTTAGAAGCAGAGCCTAAGGTGTAAATTATCGATAGTCCATATCTCGGAAACTATAAGAGATAATTCAATTTTTCAACCGGCAATGTAATTAGCACCCCGAATATTACTTGGAATGTGAATTGGAACGAAATCGCCAATAGATAAGACCATTTTACAATTTGGGCCCAAGTTAGAAGCAGAGCCTAAGGTGTAAATTATCGATAGTCCATATCTCGGAAACTATAAGAGATAATGCAATTTGGCAACCGGCAATGTAATTAGCATGCCGAATATTACTTGGAATGTGAATTGGAACGAAATCGACAATAGATAAGACCATTTTACAATTTGGGCCCAAGTTAGAAGCAGAGCCTAAGGTGTAAATTATCGATAGTCCATATCTCGGAAACTATAAGAGATAATGCAATTTGGCAACCGGCAATGTAATTAGCATGCCGAATATTACTTGGAATGTGAATTGGAACGAAATCGCCAATAGATAAGACCATTTTACAATTTGGGCCCAAGTTAGAAGCAGAGCCTAAGGTGTAAATTATCGATAGTCCATATCTCGGAAACTATAAGAGATAATGCAATTTGGCAACCGGCAATGTAATTAGCATGCCGAATATTAATTGGAATGTGAATTGGAACGAAATCGCCAATAGATAAGACCATTTTACAATTTGGGCCCAAGTTAGAAGCAGAGCCTAAGGTGTAAAATATCGATAGTCCATATCTCGGAAACTATAAGAGATAATGCAATTTGGCAACCGGCAATGTAATTAGCATGCCGAATATTACTTGGAATGTGAATTGGAACGAAATCGCCAATAGGTAAGACCATTTTACAATTTGGGCCCAAGTTAGAAGCAGAGCCTATGGTGTAAATTATCGATAGTCCATATCTCGGAAACTATAAGAGATAATGCAATTTGGCAACCGGCAATGTAATTAGCATGCCCAATATTACTTGGAATGTGAATTGGAACGAAATCGCCAATAGATAAGACCATTTTACAATTTGGGAGCAAGTTAGAAGCAGAGCCTAAGGTGTAAATTATCGATAGTCCATATCTCGGAAACTATAAGAGATAATGCAATTTCGCAACCGGCAATGTAATTAGCATGCCGAATATCACTTGGAATGTGAATTGGGACGAAATCGCCAATAGATAAGACCATTTTACAATTTGGGCCCAAGTTAGAAGCAGAGCCTAAGGTGTAAATTATCGATAGTCCATATCTCGGAAACTATAAGAGATAATGCAATTTGGCAACCGGCAATGTAATTAGCATGCCGAATATTACTTGGAATGTGAATTGGAACGAAATCGCCAATAGGTAAGACCATTTTACAATTTGGGCCCAAGTTAGAAGCAGAGCCTATGGTGTAAATTATCGATAGTCCATATCTCGGAAACTATAAGAGATAATGCAATTTGGCAACCGGCAATGTAATTAGCATGCCGAATATTACTTGGAATGTGAATTGGAACGAAATCGCCAATAGATAAGACCATTTTACAATTTGGGAGCAAGTTAGAAGCAGAGCCTAAGGTGTAAATTATCGATAGTCCATATCTCGGAAACTATAAGAGATAATGCAATTTCGCAACCGGCAATGTAATTAGCATGCCGAATATCACTTGGAATGTGAATTGGGACGAAATCGCCAATAGATAAGACCATTTTACAATTTGGGCCCAAGTTAGAAGCAGAGCCTAAGGTGTAAATTATCGATAGTCCATATCTCGGAAACTATAAGAGATAATGCAATTTGGCAACCGGCAATGTAATTAGCATGCCGAATATTACTTGGAATGTGAATTGGAACGAAATCGCCAATAGATAAGACCATTTTACAATTTGGGCCCAAGTTAGAAGCAGAGCCTAAGGTGTAAATTATCGATAGTCCATATCTCGGAAACTATAAGAGATAATGCAATTTGGCAACCGGCAATGTAATTAGCATGCCGAATATTACTTGGAATGTGAATTGGAACGAAATCGCCAATAGGATAAGACCATTTTACAATTTGGGCCCAAGTTAGAAGCAGAGCCTAAGGTGTAAATTATCGATAGTCCATATCTCGGAAACTATAAGAGATAATGCAATTTGGCAACCGGCAATGTAATTAGCATGCCGAATATTACTTGGAATGTGAATTGCAACTAAATCGCCAATAGATAAGACCATTTTACAATTTGGGCCCAAGTTAGAAGCAGAGCCTAAGGTGTAAATTATCGATAGTCCATATCTCGGAAACTATAAGAGATAATGCAATTTGGCAACCGGCAATGTAATTAGCATGCCGAATATTACTTGGAATGTGAATTGGAACGAAATCGCCAATAGATAAGACCATTTTACAATTTGGGCCCAAGTTAGAAGCAGAGCCTAAGGTGTAAATTATCGATAGTCCATATCTCGGAAACTATAAGAGATAATGCAATTTGGCAACCGGCAATGTAATTAGCATGCCGAATATTACTTGGAGTGTGAATTGGAACGAAATCGCCAATAGATAAGACCATTTTACAATTTGGGCTCAAGTTAGAAGCAGAGCCTAAGGTGTAAATTATCGATAGTCCATATCTCGGAAACTATAAGAGATAATGCAATTTGGCAACCGGCAATGTAATTAGCATGCCGAGTATTACTTGGAATGTGAATTGCAACTAAATCGCCAATAGATAAGACCATTTTACAATTTGGGCCCAAGTTAGAAGCAGAGCCTAAGGTGTAAATTATCGATAGTCCATACCTCGGAAACTATAAGAGATAATGCAATTTGGCAACCGGCATTGTAATTAGCATGCCGAATATTACTTGGAATGTGAATTGGAACGAAATCGCCAATAGATAAGACTATTTTACAATTTGGGCCCAAGTTAGAAGCGGAGCCTAAGGTGTAAATTATCGATAGTCCATATCTCGGAAACTATAAGAGATAATGCAATTTGGCAACCGGCAATGTAATTAGCATGCCGAATATTACTTGGAATGTGAATTGGAACGAAATCGCCAATAGATAAGACCATTTTACAATTTGGGCCCAAGTTAGAAGCAGAGCCTAAGGTGTAAATTATCGATAGTCCATATCTCGGAAACTATAAGAGATAATGCAATTTGGCAACCGGCAATGTAATTAGCATGCTGAATATTACTCGGAATGTGAATTGGAACGAAATTGCCAATAGATAAGACCATTTTACAATTTGGGCCCAAGTTAGAAGCAGAGCCTAAGGTGTAAATTATTGATAGTCCATATCTCGGAAACTATAAGAGATAATGCAATTTCGCAACCGGCAATGTAATTAGCATGCCGAATATCACTTGGAATGTGAATTGGGACGAAATCGCCAATAGATAAGACCATTTTACAATTTGGGCCCAAGTTAGAAGCAGAGCCTAAGGTGTAAATTATCGATAGTCCATATCTCGGAAACTATAAGAGATAAGGCAATTTGGCAACCGGCAATGTAATTAGCATGCCGAATATTACTTGGAATGTGAATTGGAACGAAGTCGCCAATAGATAAGACCATTTTACAATTTGGGCCCAAGTTAGAAGCAGAGCCTAAGGTGTAAATTATCGATAGTCCATATCTCGGAAACTATAAGAGATAATGCAATTTGGCAACCGGCAATGTAATTAGCATGCCGAATATTACTTGGAATGTGAATTGGAACGAAATCGCCAATAGATAAGACCATTTTACAATTTGGGCCCAAGTTAGAAGCAGAGCCTAAAGTGTAAATTATCGATAGTCCATATCTCGGAAACTATAAGAGATAATGCAATTTGGCAACCGGCAATGTAATTAGCATGCCGAATATTACTTGGAATGTGAATTGGAACGAAATCGCCAATAGATAAGACCATTTTACAATTTGGGCCCAAGTTAGAAGCAGAGCCTAAGGTGTAAATTATCGATAGTCCATATCTCGGAAACTATAAGAGATAATGCAATTTGGCAACCGGCAATGTAATTAGCATGCCGAATATTACTTGGAATGTGAATTGGAACGAAATCGCCAATAGATAAGACCATTTTACAATTTGGGCCCAAGTTAGAAGCAGAGCCTAAGGTGTAAATTATCGATAGTCCATATCTCGGAAACTATAAGAGATAATGCAATTTGGCAACCGGCAATGTAATTAGCATGCCAAATATCACTTGGAATGTGAATTGGGACGAAATCGCCAATAGATAAGACCATTTTACAATTTGGGCCCAAGTTAGAAGCAGAGCCTAAGGTGTAAATTATCGATAGTCCATATCTCGGAAACTATAAGAGATAATGCAATTTGGCAACCGGCAATGTAATTAGCATGCCGAATATTACTTGGAGTGTGAATTGGAACGAAATCGCCAATAGATAAGGCCATTTTACAATTTGGGCCCAAGTTAGAAGCAGAGCCTAAGGTGTAAATTATCGATAGTCCATATCTCGGAAACTATAAGAGATAATGCAATTTGGCAACCGGCAATGTAATTAGCATGCCAAATATTACTTGGAATGTGAATTGGAACGAAATCGCCAATAGATAAGACCATTTTACAATTTGGGCCCAAGTTAGAAGCAGAGCCTAAGGTGTAAATTATCGATAGTCCATATCTCGGAAACTATAAGAGATAATGCAATTTGGCAACCGGCAATATAATTAGCATGCCGAGTATTACATGGAATGTGAATTGCAACTAAATCGCCAATAGATAAGACCATTTTACAATTTGGGCCCAAGTTAGAAGCAGAGCCTAAGGTGTAAATTATCGATAGTCCATATCTCGGAAACTATAAGAGATAATGCAATTTGGCAACCGGCAATGTAATTAGCATGCAGAATATTACTTGGAATGTGAATTGGAACGAAATCGTCAATAGATAAGACCATTTTACAATTTGGGCCCAAGTTAGAAGCGGAGCCTAAGGTGTAAATTATCGATAGCCCATATCTCGGAAACCATAAGAGATAATGCAATTTGGCAACCGGCAATGTAATTAGCATGCCGAATATTACTTGGAATGTGAATTGGAACGAAATCGCCAATAGATAAGACCATTTTACAATTTGGGCCCAAGTTAGAAGCAGAGCCTAAGGTGTAAATTATCGATAGTCCATATCTCGGAAACTATAAGAGATAATGCAATTTGGCAACCGGCAATGTAATTAGCATGCCGAATATTACTTGGAATGTGAATTGGAACGAAATTGTCAATAGATAAGACCATTTTACAATTTGGGCCCAAGTTAGAAGCAGAGCCTAAGGTGTAAATTATCGATAGTCCATATCTCGGAAACTATAAGAGATAATGCAATTTGGCAACCGGCAATGTAATTAGCATGCCGAATATTACTTGGAATGTGAATTGGAACGAAATCGCCAGTAGATAAGACCATTTTACAATTTGGGCCCAAGTTAGAAGCAGAGCCTAAGGTGTAAATTATCGATAGACCATATCTCGGAAACTATAAGAGATAATGCAATTTGGCAACCGGCAATGTAATTAGCATGCCGAATATTACTTGGAATGTGAATTGGAACGAAATCGCCAATAGATAAGACCATTTTACAATTTGGGCCCAAGTTAGAAGCAGAGCCTAAGGTGTAAATTATTGATAGTCCATATCTCGGAAACTATAAGAGATAATGCAATTTCGCAACCGGCAATGTAATTAGTATGCCGAATATCACTTGGAATGTGAATTGGGACGAAATCGCCAATAGATAAGACCATTTTACAATTTGGGCCCAAGTTAGAAGCAGAGCCTAAGGTGTAAATTATCGATAGTCCATATCTCGGAAACTATAAGAGATAATGCAATTTGGCAACCGGCAATGTAATTAGCATGCCGAATATTACTTGGAATGTGAATTGGAACGAAATCGCCAATAGATAAGACCATTTTACAATTTGGGCCCAAGTTAGAAGCAGAGTCTAAGGTGTAAATTATCGATAGTCCATATCTCGGAAACTATAAGAGATAATGCAATTTGGCAACCGGCAATGTAATTAGCATGCCGAATATTACTTGGAATGTGAATTGGAACGAAATCGCCAATAGGTAAGACCATTTTACAATTTGGGCCCAAGTTAGAAGCAGAGCCTAAGGTGTAAATTATCGATAGTCCATATCTCGGAAACTATAAGAGATAATTCAATTTGGCAACCGGCAATGTAATTAGCATGCCGAATATTACTTGGAATGTGAATTGGAACGAAATCGCCAATAGGTAAGACCATTTTACAATTTGTTCCCAAGTTAGAAGCAGAGCCTAAGGTGTAAATTATCGATAGTCCATATCTCGGAAACTATAAGAGATAATTCAATTTGGCAACCGGCAATGTAATTAGCATGCCGAATATTACTTGGAATGTGAATTGGAACGAAATCGCCAATAGATAAGACCATTTTACAATTTGGGCCCAAGTTAGAAGCAGAGCCTAAGGTGTAAATTATTGATAGTCCATATCTCGGAAACTATAAGAGATAATGCAATTTGGCAACTGGCAATGTAATTAGCATGCCGAATATTACTTGGAATGTGAATTGGAACGAAATCGCCAATAGAGAAGACCATTTTACAATTTGGGCCCAAGTTAGAAGCAGAGCCTAAGGTGTAAATTATCGATAGTCCATATCTCGGAAACTATAAGAGATAATGCAATTTGGCAACCGGCAATGTAATTAGCATGCCGAATATTACTTGGAATGTGAATTGGAACGAAATCGCCAATAGATAAGACCATTTCACAATTTGGGCCCAAGTTAGAAGCAGAGCCTAAGGTGTAAATTATCGATAGTCCATATCTCGGAAACTATAAGAGGTAATGCAATTTGGCAACCGGCAATGTAATTAGCATGCCGAATATTACTTGGAATGTGAATTGTTACGAAATCGCCAATAGAGAAGACCATTTTACAATTTGGGCCCAAGTTAGAAGCAGAGCCTAAGGTGTAAATTATCGATAGTCCATATCTCGGAAACTATAAGAGATAATGCAATTTGGCAACCGGCAATGTAATTAGCATGCCGAATATTACTTGGAATGTGAAGTGGAACGAAATCGCCAATAGATAAGACCATTTTACAATTTGGGCCCAAGTTAGAAGCAGAGCCTAAGGTGTAAATTATCGATAGTCCATATCTCGGAAACTATAAGAGATAATGCAATTTGGCAACCGGCAATGTAATTAGCATGCCGAATATTACTTGGAATGTGAATTGGAACGAAATCGCCAATAGATAAGACCATTTTACAATTTGGGCCCAAGTTAGAAGCAGAGCCTAAGGTGTAAATTATCGATAGTCCATATCTCGGAAACTATAAGAGATAATGCAATTTGGCAACCGGCAATGTAATTAGCATGCCGAATATTACTTGGAGTGTGAATTGGAACGAAATCGCCAATAGACAAGACCATTTTACAATTTGGGCCCAAGTTAGAAGCAGAGCCTAAGGTGTAAATTATCGATAGACCATATCTCGGAAACTATAAGAGATAATGCAATTTGGCAACCGGCAATGTAATTAGCATGCCGAATATTACTTGGAATGTGAATTGGAACGAAATCGCCAATAGATAAGACCATTTTCAATTTGGGCCCAAGTTAGAAGCAGAGCCTAAGGTGTAAATTATTGATAGTCCATATCTCGGAAACTATAAGAGATAATGCAATTTCGCAACCGGCAATGTAATTAGCATGCCGAATATCACTTGGAATGTGAATTGGGACGAAATCGCCAATAGATAAGACCATTTTACAATTTGGGCCCAAGTTAGAAGCAGAGGCTAAGGTGTAAATTATCGATAGTCCATATCTCGGAAACTATAAGAGATAATGCAATTTGGCAACCGGCAATGTAATTAGCATGCCGAATATTACTTGGAATGTGAATTGGAACGAAATCGCCAATAGATAAGACCATTTTACAATTTGGGCCCAAGTTAGAAGCAGAGTCTAAGGTGTAAATTATCGATAGTCAATATCTCGGAAACTATAAGAGATAATGCAATTTGGCAACCGGCAATGTAATTAGCATGCCGAATATTACTTGGAATGTGAATTGGAACGAAATCGCCAATAGGTAAGACCATTTTACAATTTGGGCCCAAGTTAGAAGCAGAGCCTAAGGTGTAAATTATCGATAGTCCATATCTCGGAAACTATAAGAGATAATTCAATTTGGCAACCGGCAATGTAATTAGCATGCCGAATATTACTTGGAATGTGAATTGGAACGAAATCGCCAATAGGTAAGACCATTTTACAATTTGGGCCCAAGTTAGAAGCAGAGCCTAAGGTGTAAATTATCGATAGTCCATATCTCGGAAACTATAAGAGATAATTCAATTTGGCAACCGGCAATGTTATTAGCATGCCGAATATTACTTGGAATGTGAATTGGAACGAAATCGCCAATAGATAAGACCATTTTACAATTTGGGCCCAAGTTTGAAGCAGAGCCTAAGGTGTAAATTATTGATAGTCCATATCTCGGAAACTATAAGAGATAATGCAATTTGGCAACCGGCAATGTAATTAGCATGCCGAATATTACTTTTAATGTGAATTGGAACGAAATCGCCAATAGAGAAGACCATTTTACAATTTGGGCCCAAGTTAGAAGCAGAGCCTAAGGTGTAAATTATCGATAGTCCATATCTCGGAAACTATAAGAGATAATGCAATTTGGCAACCGGCAATGTAATTAGCATGCCGAATATTACTTGGAATGTGAATTGGAACGAAATCGCCAATAGATAAGACCATTTCACAATTTGGGCCCAAGTTAGAAGCAGAGCCTAAGGTGTAAATTATCGATAGTCCATATCTCGGAAACTATAAGAGGTAATGCAATTTGGCAACCGGCAATGTAATTAGCATGCCGAATATTACTTGGAATGTGAATTGGAACGAAATCGCCAATAGAGAAGACCATTTTACAATTTGGGCCCAAGTTAGAAGCAGAGCCTAAGGTGTAAATTATCGATAGTCCATATCTCGGAAACTATAAGAGATAATGCAATTTGGCAACCGGCAATGTAATTAGCATGCCGAATATTACTTGGAATGTGAAGTGGAACGAAATCGCCAATAGATAAGACCATTTTACAATTTGGGCCCAAGTTAGAAGCAGAGCCTAAGGTGTAAATTATCGATAGTCCATATCTCGGAAACTATAAGAGATAATGCAATTTGGCAACCGGCAATGTAATTAGCATGCCGAATATTACTTGGAATGTGAATTGGAACGAAATCGCCAATAGATAAGACCATTTTACAATTTGGGCCCAAGTTAGAAGCAGAGCCTAAGGTGTAAATTATCGATAGTCCATATCTCGGAAACTATAAGAGATAATGCAATTTGGCAACCGGCAATGTAATTAGCATGCCGAATATTACTTGGAGTGTGAATTGGAACGAAATCGCCAATAGACAAGACCATTTTACAATTTGGGCCCAAGTTAGAAGCAGAGCCTAAGGTGTAAATTATCGATAGTCCATATCTCGAAAACTATAAGAGATAATGCAATTTGGCAACCGGCAATGTAATTAGCATGCCGAATATTACTTGGAATGTGAATTGGAACGAAATCGCCAATAGATAAGACCATTTTACAATTTGGGCCCAAGTTAGAAGCAGAGCCTAAGGTGTAAATTATTGATAGTCCATATCTCGGAAACTATAAGAGATAATGCAATTTCGCAACCGGCAATGTAATTAGCATGCCGAATATCACTTGGAATGTGAATTGGGACGAAATCGCCAATAGATAAGACCATTTTACAATTTGGGCCCAAGTTAGAAGCAGAGCCTAAGGTGTAAATTATCGATAGTCCATATCTCGGAAACTATAAGAGATAATGCAATTTGGCAACCGGCAATGTAATTAGCATGCCGAATATTTCTTGGAATGTGAATTGGAACGAAATCGCCAATAGATAAGACCATTTTACAATTTGGGCCCAAGTTAGAAGCAGAGTCTAAGGTGTAAATTATCGATAGTCCATATCTCGGAAACTATAAGAGATAATGCAATTTGGCAACCGGCAATGTAATTAGCATGCCGAATATTACTTGGAATGTGAATTGGAACGAAATCGCCAATAGGTAAGACCATTTTACAATTTGGGCCCAAGTTAGAAGCAGAGCCTAAGGTGTAAATTATCGATAGTCCATATCTCGGAAACTATAAGAGATAATTCAATTTGGCAACCGGCAATGTAATTAGCATGCCGAATATTACTTGGAATGTGAATTGGAACGAAATCGCCAATAGGTAAGACCATTTTACAATTTGGGCCCAAGTTAGAAGCAGAGCCTAAGGTGTAAATTATCGATAGTCCATATCTCGGAAACTATAAGAGATAATTCAATTTGGCAACCGGCAATGTAATTAGCATGCCGAATATTACTTGGAATGTGAATTGGAACGAAATCGCCAATAGATAAGACCATTTTACAATTTGGGCCCAAGTTAGAAGCAGAGCCTAAGGTGTAAATTATTGATAGTCCATATCTCGGAAACTATAAGAGATAATGCAATTTGGCAACTGGCAATGTAATTAGCATGCCGAATATTACTTGGAATGTGAATTGGAACGAAATCGCCAATAGAGAAGACCATTTTACAATTTGGGCCCAAGTTAGAAGCAGAGCCTAAGGTGTAAATTATCGATAGTCCATATCTCGGAAACTATAAGAGATAATGCAATTTGGCAACCGGCAATGTAATTAGCATGCCGAATATTACTTGGAATGTGAATTGGAACGAAATCGCCAATAGATAAGACCATTTCACAATTTGGGCCCAAGTTAGAAGCAGAGCCTAAGGTGTAAATTATCGATAGTCCATATCTCGGAAACTATAAGAGGTAATGCAATTTGGCAACCGGCAATGTAATTAGCATGCCGAATATTACTTGGAATGTGAATTGGAACGAAATCGCCAATAGAGAAGACCATTTTACAATTTGGGCCCAAGTTAGAAGCAGAGCCTAAGGTGTAAATTATCGATAGTCCATATCTCGGAAACTATAAGAGATATTGCAATTTGGCAACCGGCAATGTAATTAGCATGCCGAGTATTACTTGGAATGTGAATTGCAACTAAATCGCCAATAGATAAGACCATTTTACAATTTGGGCCCAAGTTAGAAGCAGAGCCTAAGGTGTAAATTATCGATAGTCCATATCTCGAAAACTATAAGAGATAATGCAATTTGGCAACCGGCAATGTAATTAGCATGCCGAATATTACTTGGAATGTGAATTGGAACGAAATCGCCAATAGATAAGACCATTTTACAATTTGGGCCCAAGTTAGAAGCAGAGCCTAAGGTGTAAATTATTGATAGTCCATATCTCGGAAACTATAAGAGATAATGCAATTTCGCAACCGGCAATGTAATTAGCATGCCGAATATCACTTGGAATGTGAATTGGGACGAAATCGCCAATAGATAAGACCATTTTACAATTTGGGCCCAAGTTAGAAGCAGAGCCTAAGGTGTAAATTATCGATAGTCCATATCTCGAAAACTATAAGAGATAATGCAATTTGGCAACCGGCAATGTAATTAGCATGCCGAATATTTCTTGGAATGTGAATTGGAACGAAATCGCCAATAGATAAGACCATTTTACAATTTGGGCCCAAGTTAGAAGCAGAGTCTAAGGTGTAAATTATCGATAGTCCATATCTCGGAAACTATAAGAGATAATGCAATTTGGCAACCGGCAATGTAATTAGCATGCCGAATATTACTTGGAATGTGAATTGGAACGAAATCGCCAATAGGTAAGACCATTTTACAATTTGGGCCCAAGTTAGAAGCAGAGCCTAAGGTGTAAATTATCGATAGTCCATATCTCGGAAACTATAAGAGATAATTCAATTTGGCAACCGGCAATGTAATTAGCATGCCGAATATTACTTGGAATGTGAATTGGAACGAAATCGCCAATAGGTAAGACCATTTTACAATTTGGGCCCAAGTTAGAAGCAGAGCCTAAGGTGTAAATTATCGATAGTCCATATCTCGGAAACTATAAGAGATAATTCAATTTGGCAACCGGCAATGTAATTAGCATGCCGAATATTACTTGGAATGTGAATTGGAACGAAATCGCCAATAGATAAGACCATTTTACAATTTGGGCCCAAGTTAGAAGCAGAGCCTAAGGTGTAAATTATTGATAGTCCATATCTCGGAAACTATAAGAGATAATGCAATTTGGCAACTGGCAATGTAATTAGCATGCCGAATATTACTTGGAATGTGAATTGGAACGAAATCGCCAATAGAGAAGACCATTTTACAATTTGGGCCCAAGTTAGAAGCAGAGCCTAAGGTGTAAATTATCGATAGTCCATATCTCGGAAACTATAAGAGATAATGCAATTTGGCAACCGGCAATGTAATTAGCATGCCGAATATTACTTGGAATGTGAATTGGAACGAAATCGCCAATAGATAAGACCATTTCACAATTTGGGCCCAAGTTAGAAGCAGAGCCTAAGGTGTAAATTATCGATAGTCCATATCTCGGAAACTATAAGAGGTAATGCAATTTGGCAACCGGCAATGTAATTAGCATGCCGAATATTACTTGGAATGTGAATTGGAACGAAATCGCCAATAGAGAAGACCATTTTACAATTTGGGCCCAAGTTAGAAGCAGAGCCTAAGGTGTAAATTATCGATAGTCCATATCTCGGAAACTATAAGAGATATTGCAATTTGGCAACCGGCAATGTAATTAGCATGCCGAGTATTACTTGGAATGTGAATTGCAACTAAATCGCCAATAGATAAGACCATTTTACAATTTGGGCCCAAGTTAGAAGCAGAGCCTAAGGTGTAAATTATCGATAGTCCATACCTCGGAAACTATAAGAGATAATGCAATTTGGCAACCGGCAATGTAATTAGCATGCCGAATATTACTTGAAATGTGAATTGGAACGAAATCGCCAATAGATAAGACTATTTTACAATTTGGGCCCAAGTTAGAAGCGGAGCCTAAGGTGTAAATTATCGATAGTCCATATCTCGGAAACTATAAGAGATAATGCAATTTGGCAACCGGCAATGTAATTAGCATGCCGAATATTACTTGGAATGTGAATTGGAACGAAATCGCCAATAGATAAGACCATTTTACAATTTGGGCCCAAGTTAGAAGCAGAGCCTAAGGTGTAAATTATCGATAGTCCATATCTCGGAAACTATAAGAGATAATGCAATTTGGCAACCGGCAATGTAATTAGCATGCTGAATATTACTCGGAATGTGAATTGGAACGAAATTGCCAATAGATAAGACCATTTTACAATTTGGGCCCAAGTTAGAAGCAGAGCCTAAGGTGTAAATTATTGATAGTCCATATCTCGGAAACTATAAGAGATAATGCAATTTCGCAACCGGCAATGTAATTAGCATGCCGAATATCACTTGGAATGTGAATTGGGACGAAATCGCCAATAGATAAGACCATTTTACAATTTGGGCCCAAGTTAGAAGCAGAGCCTAAGGTGTAAATTATCGATAGTCCATATCTCGGAAACTATAAGAGATAAGGCAATTTGGCAACCGGCAATGTAATTAGCATGCCGAATATTACTTGGAATGTGAATTGGAACGAAGTCGCCAATAGATAAGACCATTTTACAATTTGGGCCCAAGTTAGAAGCAGAGCCTAAGGTGTAAATTATCGATAGTCCATATCTCGGAAACTATAAGAGATAATGCAATTTGGCAACCGGCAATGTAATTAGCATGCCGAATATTACTTGGAATGTGAATTGGAACGAAATCGCCAATAGATAAGACCATTTTACAATTTGGGCCCAAGTTAGAAGCAGAGCCTAAAGTGTAAATTATCGATAGTCCATATCTCGGAAACTATAAGAGATAATGCAATTTGGCAACCGGCAATGTAATTAGCATGCCGAATATTACTTGGAATGTGAATTGGAACGAAATCGCCAATAGATAAGACCATTTTACAATTTGGGCCCAAGTTAGAAGCAGAGCCTAAGGTGTAAATTATCGATAGTCCATATCTCGGAAACTATAAGAGATAATGCAATTTGGCAACCGGCAATGTAATTAGCATGCCGAATATTACTTGGAATGTGAATTGGAACGAAATCGCCAATAGATAAGACCATTTTACAATTTGGGCCCAAGTTAGAAGCAGAGCCTAAGGTGTAAATTATCGATAGTCCATATCTCGGAAACTATAAGAGATAATGCAATTTGGCAACCGGCAATGTAATTAGCATGCCAAATATCACTTGGAATGTGAATTGGGACGAAATCGCCAATAGATAAGACCATTTTACAATTTGGGCCCAAGTTAGAAGCAGAGCCTAAGGTGTAAATTATCGATAGTCCATATCTCGGAAACTATAAGAGATAATGCAATTTGGCAACCGGCAATGTAATTAGCATGCCGAATATTACTTGGAGTGTGAATTGGAACGAAATCGCCAATAGATAAGGCCATTTTACAATTTGGGCCCAAGTTAGAAGCAGAGCCTAAGGTGTAAATTATCGATAGTCCATATCTCGGAAACTATAAGAGATAATGCAATTTGGCAACCGGCAATGTAATTAGCATGCCAAATATTACTTGGAATGTGAATTGGAACGAAATCGCCAATAGATAAGACCATTTTACAATTTGGGCCCAAGTTAGAAGCAGAGCCTAAGGTGTAAATTATCGATAGTCCATATCTCGGAAACTATAAGAGATAATGCAATTTGGCAACCGGCAATATAATTAGCATGCCGAGTATTACATGGAATGTGAATTGCAACTAAATCGCCAATAGATAAGACCATTTTACAATTTGGGCCCAAGTTAGAAGCAGAGCCTAAGGTGTAAATTATCGATAGTCCATATCTCGGAAACTATAAGAGATAATGCAATTTGGCAACCGGCAATGTAATTAGCATGCAGAATATTACTTGGAATGTGAATTGGAACGAAATCGTCAATAGATAAGACCATTTTACAATTTGGGCCCAAGTTAGAAGCGGAGCCTAAGGTGTAAATTATCGATAGCCCATATCTCGGAAACTATAAGAGATAATGCAATTTGGCAACCGGCAATGTAATTAGCATGCCGAATATTACTTGGAATGTGAATTGGAACGAAATCGCCAATAGATAAGACCATTTTACAATTTGGGCCCAAGTTAGAAGCAGAGCCTAAGGTGTAAATTATCGATAGTCCATATCTCGGAAACTATAAGAGATAATGCAATTTGGCAACCGGCAATGTAATTAGCATGCCGAATATTACTTGGAATGTGAATTGGAACGAAATTGTCAATAGATAAGACCATTTTACAATTTGGGCCCAAGTTAGAAGCAGAGCCTAAGGTGTAAATTATCGATAGTCCATATCTCGGAAACTATAAGAGATAATGCAATTTGGCAACCGGCAATGTAATTAGCATGCCGAATATTACTTGGAATGTGAATTGGAACGAAATCGCCAGTAGATAAGACCATTTTACAATTTGGGCCCAAGTTAGAAGCAGAGCCTAAGGTGTAAATTATCGATAGACCATATCTCGGAAACTATAAGAGATAATGCAATTTGGCAACCGGCAATGTAATTAGCATGCCGAATATTACTTGGAATGTGAATTGGAACGAAATCGCCAATAGATAAGACCATTTTACAATTTGGGCCCAAGTTAGAAGCAGAGCCTAAGGTGTAAATTATTGATAGTCCATATCTCGGAAACTATAAGAGATAATGCAATTTCGCAACCGGCAATGTAATTAGCATGCCGAATATCACTTGGAATGTGAATTGGGACGAAATCGCCAATAGATAAGACCATTTTACAATTTGGGCCCAAGTTAGAAGCAGAGCCTAAGGTGTAAATTATCGATAGTCCATATCTCGGAAGCTATAAGAGATAATGCAATTTGGCAACCGGCAATGTAATTAGCATGCCGAATATTACTTGGAATGTGAATTGGAACGAAATCGCCAATAGATAAGACCATTTTACAATTTGGGCCCAAGTTAGAAGCAGAGTCTAAGGTGTAAATTATCGATAGTCCATATCTCGGAAACTATAAGAGATAATGCAATTTGGCAACCGGCAATGTAATTAGCATGCCGAATATTACTTGGAATGTGAATTGGAACGAAATCGCCAATAGGTAAGACCATTTTACAATTTGGGCCCAAGTTAGAAGCAGAGCCTAAGGTGTAAATTATCGATAGTCCATATCTCGGAAACTATAAGAGATAATTCAATTTGGCAACCGGCAATGTAATTAGCATGCCGAATATTACTTGGAATGTGAATTGGAACGAAATCGCCAATAGGTAAGACCATTTTACAATTTGTTCCCAAGTTAGAAGCAGAGCCTAAGGTGTAAATTATCGATAGTCCATATCTCGGAAACTATAAGAGATAATTCAATTTGGCAACCGGCAATGTAATTAGCATGCCGAATATTACTTGGAATGTGAATTGGAACGAAATCGCCAATAGATAAGACCATTTTACAATTTGGGCCCAAGTTAGAAGCAGAGCCTAAGGTGTAAATTATTGATAGTCCATATCTCGGAAACTATAAGAGATAATGCAATTTGGCAACTGGCAATGTAATTAGCATGCCGAATATTACTTGGAATGTGAATTGGAACGAAATCGCCAATAGAGAAGACCATTTTACAATTTGGGCCCAAGTTAGAAGCAGAGCCTAAGGTGTAAATTATCGATAGTCCATATCTCGGAAACTATAAGAGATAATGCAATTTGGCAACCGGCAATGTAATTAGCATGCCGAATATTACTTGGAATGTGAATTGGAACGAAATCGCCAATAGATAAGACCATTTCACAATTTGGGCCCAAGTTAGAAGCAGAGCCTAAGGTGTAAATTATCGATAGTCCATATCTCGGAAACTATAAGAGGTAATGCAATTTGGCAACCGGCAATGTAATTAGCATGCCGAATATTACTTGGAATGTGAATTGGAACGAAATCGCCAATAGAGAAGACCATTTTACAATTTGGGCCCAAGTTAGAAGCAGAGCCTAAGGTGTAAATTATCGATAGTCCATATCTCGGAAACTATAAGAGATAATGCAATTTGGCAACCGGCAATGTAATTAGCATGCCGAATATTACTTGGAATGTGAAGTGGAACGAAATCGCCAATAGATAAGACCATTTTACAATTTGGGCCCAAGTTAGAAGCAGAGCCTAAGGTGTAAATTATCGATAGTCCATATCTCGGAAACTATAAGAGATAATGCAATTTGGCAACCGGCAATGTAATTAGCATGCCGAATATTACTTGGAATGTGAATTGGAACGAAATCGCCAATAGATAAGACCATTTTACAATTTGGGCCCAAGTTAGAAGCAGAGCCTAAGGTGTAAATTATCGATAGTCCATATCTCGGAAACTATAAGAGATAATGCAATTTGGCAACCGGCAATGTAATTAGCATGCCGAATATTACTTGGAGTGTGAATTGGAACGAAATCGCCAATAGACAAGACCATTTTACAATTTGGGCCCAAGTTAGAAGCAGAGCCTAAGGTGTAAATTATCGATAGACCATATCTCGGAAACTATAAGAGATAATGCAATTTGGCAACCGGCAATGTAATTAGCATGCCGAATATCACTTGGAATGTGAATTGGGACGAAATCGCCAATAGATAAGACCATTTTACAATTTGGGCCCAAGTTAGAAGCAGAGGCTAAGGTGTAAATTATCGATAGTCCATATCTCGGAAACTATAAGAGATAATGCAATTTGGCAACCGGCAATGTAATTAGCATGCCGAATATTACTTGGAATGTGAATTGGAACGAAATCGCCAATAGATAAGACCATTTTACAATTTGGGCCCAAGTTAGAAGCAGAGTCTAAGGTGTAAATTATCGATAGTCCATATCTCGGAAACTATAAGAGATAATGCAATTTGGCAACCGGCAATGTAATTAGCATGCCGAATATTACTTGGAATGTGAATTGGAACGAAATCGCCAATAGGTAAGACCATTTTACAATTTGGGCCCAAGTTAGAAGCAGAGCCTAAGGTGTAAATTATCGATAGTCCATATCTCGGAAACTATAAGAGATAATTCAATTTGGCAACCGGCAATGTAATTAGCATGCCGAATATTACTTGGAATGTGAATTGGAACGAAATCGCCAATAGGTAAGACCATTTTACAATTTGGGCCCAAGTTAGAAGCAGAGCCTAAGGTGTAAATTATCGATAGTCCATATCTCGGAAACTATAAGAGATAATTCAATTTGGCAACCGGCAATGTTATTAGCATGCCGAATATTACTTGGAATGTGAATTGGAACGAAATCGCCAATAGATAAGACCATTTTACAATTTGGGCCCAAGTTTGAAGCAGAGCCTAAGGTGTAAATTATTGATAGTCCATATCTCGGAAACTATAAGAGATAATGCAATTTGGCAACCGGCAATGTAATTAGCATGCCGAATATTACTTGGAATGTGAATTGGAACGAAATCGCCAATAGAGAAGACCATTTTACAATTTGGGCCCAAGTTAGAAGCAGAGCCTAAGGTGTAAATTATCGATAGTCCATATCTCGGAAACTATAAGAGATAATGCAATTTGGCAACCGGCAATGTAATTAGCATGCCGAATATTACTTGGAATGTGAATTGGAACGAAATCGCCAATAGATAAGACCATTTCACAATTTGGGCCCAAGTTAGAAGCAGAGCCTAAGGTGTAAATTATCGATAGTCCATATCTCGGAAACTATAAGAGGTAATGCAATTTGGCAACCGGCAATGTAATTAGCATGCCGAATATTACTTGGAATGTGAATTGGAACGAAATCGCCAATAGAGAAGACCATTTTACAATTTGGGCCCAAGTTAGAAGCAGAGCCTAAGGTGTAAATTATCGATAGTCCATATCTCGGAAACTATAAGAGATAATGCAATTTGGCAACCGGCAATGTAATTAGCATGCCGAATATTACTTGGAATGTGAAGTGGAACGAAATCGCCAATAGATAAGACCATTTTACAGTTTGGGCCCAAGTTAGAAGCAGAGCCTAAGGTGTAAATTATCGATAGTCCATATCTCGGAAACTATAAGAGATAATGCAATTTGGCAACCGGCAATGTAATTAGCATGCCGAATATTACTTGGAATGTGAATTGGAACGAAATCGCCAATAGATAAGACCATTTTACAATTTGGGCCCAAGTTAGAAGCAGAGCCTAAGGTGTAAATTATCGATAGTCCATATCTCGGAAACTATAAGAGATAATGCAATTTGGCAACCGGCAATGTAATTAGCATGCCGAATATTACTTGGAGTGTGAATTGGAACGAAATCGCCAATAGACAAGACCATTTTACAATTTGGGCCCAAGTTAGAAGCAGAGCCTAAGGTGTAAATTATCGATAGTCCATATCTCGGAAACTATAAGAGATAATGCAATTTGGCAACCGGCAATGTAATTAGCATGCCGAATATTACTTGGAATGTGAATTGGAACGAAATCGCCAATAGATAAGACCATTTTACAATTTGGGCCCAAGTTAGAAGCAGAGCCTAAGGTGTAAATTATTGATAGTCCATATCTCGGAAACTATAAGAGATAATGCAATTTCGCAACCGGCAATGTAATTAGCATGCCGAATATCACTTGGAATGTGAATTGGGACGAAATCGCCAATAGATAAGACCATTTTACAATTTGGGCCCAAGTTAGAAGCAGAGCCTAAGGTGTAAATTATCGATAGTCCATATCTCGGAAACTATAAGAGATAATGCAATTTGGCAACCGGCAATGTAATTAGCATGCCGAATATTTCTTGGAATGTGAATTGGAACGAAATCGCCAATAGATAAGACCATTTTACAATTTGGGCCCAAGTTAGAAGCAGAGTCTAAGGTGTAAATTATCGATAGTCCATATCTCGGAAACTATAAGAGATAATGCAATTTGGCAACCGGCAATGTAATTAGCATGCCGAATATTACTTGGAATGTGAATTGGAACGAAATCGCCAATAGGTAAGACCATTTTACAATTTGGGCCCAAGTTAGAAGCAGAGCCTAAGGTGTAAATTATCGATAGTCCATATCTCGGAAACTATAAGAGATAATTCAATTTGGCAACCGGCAATGTAATTAGCATGCCGAATATTACTTGGAATGTGAATTGGAACGAAATCGCCAATAGGTAAGACCATTTTACAATTTGGGCCCAAGTTAGAAGCAGAGCCTAAGGTGTAAATTATCGATAGTCCATATCTCGGAAACTATAAGAGATAATTCAATTTGGCAACCGGCAATGTAATTAGCATGCCGAATATTACTTGGAATGTGAATTGGAACGAAATCGCCAATAGATAAGACCATTTTACAATTTGGGCCCAAGTTAGAAGCAGAGCCTAAGGTGTAAATTATTGATAGTCCATATCTCGGAAACTATAAGAGATAATGCAATTTGGCAACTGGCAATGTAATTAGCATGCCGAATATTACTTGGAATGTGAATTGGAACGAAATCGCCAATAGAGAAGACCATTTTACAATTTGGGCCCAAGTTAGAAGCAGAGCCTAAGGTGTAAATTATCGATAGTCCATATCTCGGAAACTATAAGAGATAATGCAATTTGGCAACCGGCAATGTAATTAGCATGCCGAATATTACTTGGAATGTGAATTGGAACGAAATCGCCAATAGATAAGACCATTTCACAATTTGGGCCCAAGTTAGAAGCAGAGCCTAAGGTGTAAATTATCGATAGTCCATATCTCGGAAACTATAAGAGGTAATGCAATTTGGCAACCGGCAATGTAATTAGCATGCCGAATATTACTTGGAATGTGAATTGGAACGAAATCGCCAATAGAGAAGATCATTTTACAATTTGGGCCCAAGTTAGAAGCAGAGCCTAAGGTGTAAATTATCGATAGTCCATATCTCGGAAACTATAAGAGATATTGCAATTTGGCAACCGGCAATGTAATTAGCATGCCGAATATTACTTGGAATGTGAAGTGGAACGAAATCGCCAATAGATAAGACCATTTTACAATTTGGGCCCAAGTTAGAAGCAGAGCCTAAGGTGTAAATTATCGATAGTCCATATCTCGGAAACTATAAGAGATAATGCAATTTGGCAACCGGCAATGTAATTAGCATGCCGAATATTACTTGGAGTGTGAATTGGAACGAAATCGCCAATAGACAAGACCATTTTACAATTTGGGCCCAAGTTAGAAGCAGAGCCTAAGGTGTAAATTATCGATAGACCATATCTCGGAAACTATAAGAGATAATGCAATTTGGCAACCGGCAATGTAATTAGCATGCCGAATATTACTTGGAATGTGAATTGGAACGAAATCGCCAATAGATAAGACCATTTTACAATTTGGGCCCAAGTTAGAAGCAGAGCCTAAGGTGTAAATTATTGATAGTCCATATCTCGGAAACTATAAGAGATAATGCAATTTCGCAACCGGCAATGTAATTAGCATGCCGAATATCACTTGGAATGTGAATTGGGACGAAATCGCCAATAGATAAGACCATTTTACAATTTGGGCCCAAGTTAGAAGCAGAGCCTAAGGTGTAAATTATCGATAGTCCATATCTCGGAAACTATAAGAGATAATGCAATTTGGCAACCGGCAATGTAATTAGCATGCCGAATATTACTTGGAGTGTGAATTGGAACGAAATCGCCAATAGACAAGACCATTTTACAATTTGGGCCCAAGTTAGAAGCAGAGCCTAAGGTGTAAATTATCGATAGACCATATCTCGGAAACTATAAGAGATAATGCAATTTGGCAACCGGCAATGTAATTAGCATACCGAATATTACTTGGAATGTGAATTGGAACGAAATCGCCAATAGATAAGACCATTTTCAATTTGGGCCCAAGTTAGAAGCAGAGCCTAAGGTGTAAATTATTGATAGTCCATATCTCGGAAACTATAAGAGATAATGCAATTTCGCAACGGGCAATGTAATTAGCATGCCGAATATCACTTGGAATGTGAATTGGGACGAAATCGCCAATAGATAAGACCATTTTACAATTTGGGCCCAAGTTAGAAGCAGAGGCTAAGGTGTAAATTATCGATAGTCCATATCTCGGAAACTATAAGAGATAATGCAATTTGGCAACCGGCAATGTAATTAGCATGCCGAATATTACTTGGAATGTGAATTGGAACGAAATCGCCAATAGATAAGACCATTTTACAATTTGGGCCCAAGTTAGAAGCAGAGTCTAAGGTGTAAATTATCGATAGTCCATATCTCGGAAACTATAAGAGATAATGCAATTTGGCAACCGGCAATGTAATTAGCATGCCGAATATTACTTGGAATGTGAATTGGAACGAAATCGCCAATAGGTAAGACCATTTTACAATTTGGGCCCAAGTTAGAAGCAGAGCCTAAGGTGTAAATTATCGATAGTCCATATCTCGGAAACTATAAGAGATAATTCAATTTGGCAACCGGCAATGTAATTAGCATGCCGAATATTACTTGGAATGTGAATTGGAACGAAATCGCCAATAGGTAAGACCATTTTACAATTTGGGCCCAAGTTAGAAGCAGAGCCTAAGGTGTAAATTATCGATAGTCCATATCTCGGAAACTATAAGAGATAATTCAATTTGGCAACCGGCAATGTTATTAGCATGCCGAATATTACTTGGAATGTGAATTGGAACGAAATCGCCAATAGATAAGACCATTTTACAATTTGGGCCCAAGTTTGAAGCAGAGCCTAAGGTGTAAATTATTGATAGTCCATATCTCGGAAACTATAAGAGATAATGCAATTTGGCAACCGGCAATGTAATTAGCATGCCGAATATTACTTGGAATGTGAATTGGAACGAAATCGCCAATAGAGAAGACCATTTTACAATTTGGGCCCAAGTTAGAAGCAGAGCCTAAGGTGTAAATTATCGATAGTCCATATCTCGGAAACTATAAGAGATAATGCAATTTGGCAACCGGCAATGTAATTAGCATGCCGAATATTACTTGGAATGTGAATTGGAACGAAATCGCCAATAGATAAGACCATTTCACAATTTGGGCCCAAGTTAGAAGCAGAGCCTAAGGTGTAAATTATCGATAGTCCATATCTCGGAAACTATAAGAGGTAATGCAATTTGGCAACCGGCAATGTAATTAGCATGCCGAATATTACTTGGAATGTGAATTGGAACGAAATCGCCAATAGAGAAGACCATTTTACAATTTGGGCCCAAGTTAGAAGCAGAGCCTAAGGTGTAAATTATCGATAGTCCATATCTCGGAAACTATAAGAGATAATGCAATTTGGCAACCGGCAATGTAATTAGCATGCCGAATATTACTTGGAATGTGAAGTGGAACGAAATCGCCAATAGATAAGACCATTTTACAATTTGGGCCCAAGTTAGAAGCAGAGCCTAAGGTGTAAATTATCGATAGTCCATATCTCGGAAACTATAAGAGATAATGCAATTTGGCAACCGGCAATGTAATTAGCATGCCGAATATTACTTGGAATGTGAATTGGAACGAAATCGCCAATAGATAAGACCATTTTACAATTTGGGCCCAAGTTAGAAGCAGAGCCTAAGGTGTAAATTATCGATAGTCCATATCTCGGAAACTATAAGAGATAATGCAATTTGGCAACCGGCAATGTAATTAGCATGCCGAATATTACTTGGAGTGTGAATTGGAACGAAATCGCCAATAGACAAGACCATTTTACAATTTGGGCCCAAGTTAGAAGCAGAGCCTAAGGTGTAAATTATCGATAGTCCATATCTCGGAAACTATAAGAGATAATGCAATTTGGCAACCGGCAATGTAATTAGCATGCCGAATATTACTTGGAATGTGAATTGGAACGAAATCGCCAATAGATAAGACCATTTTACAATTTGGGCCCAAGTTAGAAGCAGAGCCTAAGGTGTAAATTATTGATAGTCCATATCTCGGAAACTATAAGAGATAATGCAATTTCGCAACCGGCAATGTAATTAGCATGCCGAATATCACTTGGAATGTGAATTGGGACGAAATCGCCAATAGATAAGACCATTTTACAATTTGGGCCCAAGTTAGAAGCAGAGCCTAAGGTGTAAATTATCGATAGTCCATATCTCGGAAACTATAAGAGATAATGCAATTTGGCAACCGGCAATGTAATTAGCATGCCGAATATTTCTTGGAATGTGAATTGGAACGAAATCGCCAATAGATAAGATCATTTTACAATTTGGGCCCAAGTTAGAAGCAGAGTCTAAGGTGTAAATTATCGATAGTCCATATCTCGGAAACTATAAGAGATAATGCAATTTGGCAACCGGCAATGTAATTATCATGCCGAATATTACTTGGAGTGTGAATTGGAACGAAATCGCCAATAGACAAGACCATTTTACAATTTGGGCCCAAGTTAGAAGCAGAGCCTAAGGTGTAAATTATCGATAGACCATATCTCGGAAACTATAAGAGATAATGCAATTTGGCAACCGGCAATGTAATTAGCATGCCGAATATTACTTGGAATGTGAATTGGAACGAAATCGCCAATAGATAAGACCATTTTACAATTTGGGCCCAAGTTAGAAGCAGAGCCTAAGGTGTAAATTATTGATAGTCCATATCTCGGAAACTATAAGAGATAATGCAATTTCGCAACCGGCAATGTAATTAGCATGCCGAATATCACTTGGAATGTGAATTGGGACGAAATCGCCAATAGATAAGACCATTTTACAATTTGGGCCCAAGTTAGAAGCAGAGCCTAAGGTGTAAATTATCGATAGTCCATATCTCGGAAACTATAAGAGATAATGCAATTTGGCAACCGGCAATGTAATTAGCATGCCGAATATTACTTGGAGTGTGAATTGGAACGAAATCGCCAATAGACAAGACCATTTTACAATTTGGGCCCAAGTTAGAAGCAGAGCCTAAGGTGTAAATTATCGATAGACCATATCTCGGAAACTATAAGAGATAATGCAATTTGGCAACCGGCAATGTAATTAGCATGCCGAATATTACTTGGAATGTGAATTGGAACGAAATCGCCAATAGATAAGACCATTTTCAATTTGGGCCCAAGTTAGAAGCAGAGCCTAAGGTGTAAATTATTGATAGTCCATATCTCGGAAACTATAAGAGATAATGCAATTTCGCAACGGGCAATGTAATTAGCATGCCGAATATCACCTGGAATGTGAATTGGGACGAAATCGCCAATAGATAAGACCATTTTACAATTTGGGCCCAAGTTAGAAGCAGAGGCTAAGGTGTAAATTATCAATAGTCCATATCTCGGAAACTATAAGAGATAATGCAATTTGGCAACCGGCAATGTAATTAGCATGCCGAATATTACTTGGAATGTGAATTGGAACGAAATCGCCAATAGATAAGACCATTTTACAATTTGGGCCCAAGTTAGAAGCAGAGTCTAAGGTGTAAATTATCGATAGTCCATATCTCGGAAACTATAAGAGATAATGCAATTTGGCAACCGGCAATGTAATTAGCATGCCGAATATTACTTGGAATGTGAATTGGAACGAAATCGCCAATAGGTAAGACCATTTTACAATTTGGGCCCAAGTTAGAAGCAGAGCCTAAGGTGTAAATTATCGATAGTCCATATCTCGGAAACTATAAGAGATAATTCAATTTGGCAACCGGCAATGTAATTAGCATGCCGAATATTACTTGGAATGTGAATTGGAACGAAATCGCCAATAGGTAAGACCATTTTACAATTTGGGCCCAAGTTAGAAGCAGAGCCTAAGGTGTAAATTATCGATAGTCCATATCTCGGAAACTATAAGAGATAATTCAATTTGGCAACCGGCAATGTTATTAGCATGCCGAATATTACTTGGAATGTGAATTGGAACGAAATCGCCAATAGATAAGACCATTTTACAATTTGGGCCCAAGTTTGAAGCAGAGCCTAAGGTGTAAATTATTGATAGTCCATATCTCGGAAACTATAAGAGATAATGCAATTTGGCAACCGGCAATGTAATTAGCATGCCGAATATTACTTGGAATGTGAATTGGAACGAAATCGCCAATAGAGAAGACCATTTTACAATTTGGGCCCAAGTTAGAAGCAGAGCCTAAGGTGTAAATTATCGATAGTCCATATCTCGGAAACTATAAGAGATAATGCAATTTGGCAACCGGCAATGTAATTAGCATGCCGAATATTACTTGGAATGTGAATTGGAACGAAATCGCCAATAGATAAGACCATTTCACAATTTGGGCCCAAGTTAGAAGCAGAGCCTAAGGTGTAAATTATCGATAGTCCATATCTCGGAAACTATAAGAGGTAATGCAATTTGGCAACCGGCAATGTAATTAGCATGCCGAATATTACTTGGAATGTGAATTGGAACGAAATCGCCAATAGAGAAGACCATTTTACAATTTGGGCCCAAGTTAGAAGCAGAGCCTAAGGTGTAAATTATCGATAGTCCATATCTCGGAAACTATAAGAGATAATGCAATTTGGCAACCGGCAATGTAATTAGCATGCCGAATATTACTTGGAATGTGAAGTGGAACGAAATCGCCAATAGATAAGACCATTTTACAATTTGGGCCCAAGTTAGAAGCAGAGCCTAAGGTGTAAATTATCGATAGTCCATATCTCGGAAACTATAAGAGATAATGCAATTTGGCAACCGGCAATGTAATTAGCATGCCGAATATTACTTGGAATGTGAATTGGAACGAAATCGCCAATAGATAAGACCATTTTACAATTTGGGCCCAAGTTAGAAGCAGAGCCTAAGGTGTAAATTATCGATAGTCCATATCTCGGAAACTATAAGAGATAATGCAATTTGGCAACCGGCAATGTAATTAGCATGCCGAATATTACTTGGAGTGTGAATTGGAACGAAATCGCCAATAGACAAGACCATTTTACAATTTGGGCCCAAGTTAGAAGCAGAGCCTAAGGTGTAAATTATCGATAGTCCATATCTCGGAAACTATAAGAGATAATGCAATTTGGCAACCGGCAATGTAATTAGCATGCCGAATATTACTTGGAATGTGAATTGGAACGAAATCGCCAATAGATAAGACCATTTTACAATTTGGGCCCAAGTTAGAAGCAGAGCCTAAGGTGTAAATTATTGATAGTCCATATCTCGGAAACTATAAGAGATAATGCAATTTCGCAACCGGCAATGTAATTAGCATGCCGAATATCACTTGGAATGTGAATTGGGACGAAATCGCCAATAGATAAGACCATTTTACAATTTGGGCCCAAGTTAGAAGCAGAGCCTAAGGTGTAAATTATCGATAGTCCATATCTCGGAAACTATAAGAGATAATGCAATTTGGCAACCGGCAATGTAATTAGCATGCCGAATATTTCTTGGAATGTGAATTGGAACGAAATCGCCAATAGATAAGATCATTTTACAATTTGGGCCCAAGTTAGAAGCAGAGTCTAAGGTGTAAATTATCGATAGTCCATATCTCGGAAACTATAAGAGATAATGCAATTTGGCAACCGGCAATGTAATTAGCATGCCGAATATTACTTGGAATGTGAATTGGAACGAAATCGCCAATAGGTAAGACCATTTTACAATTTGGGCCCAAGTTAGAAGCAGAGCCTAAGGTGTAAATTATCGATAGTCCATATCTCGGAAACTATAAGAGATAATTCAATTTGGCAACCGGCAATGTAATTAGCATGCCGAATATTACTTGGAATGTGAATTGGAACGAAATCGCCAATAGGTAAGACCATTTTACAATTTGGGCCCAAGTTAGAAGCAGAGCCTAAGGTGTAAATTATCGATAGTCCATATCTCGGAAACTATAAGAGATAATTCAATTTGGCAACCGGCAATGTAATTAGCATGCCGAATATTACTTGGAATGTGAATTGGAACGAAATCGCCAATAGATAAGACCATTTTACAATTTGGGCCCAAGTTAGAAGCAGAGCCTAAGGTGTAAATTATTGATAGTCCATATCTCGGAAACTATAAGAGATAATGCAATTTGGCAACTGGCAATGTAATTAGCATGCCGAATATTACTTGGAATGTGAATTGGAACGAAATCGCCAATAGAGAAGACCATTTTACAATTTGGGCCCAAGTTAGAAGCAGAGCCTAAGGTGTAAATTATCGATAGTCCATATCTCGGAAACTATAAGAGATAATGCAATTTGGCAACCGGCAATGTAATTAGCATGCCGAATATTACTTGGAATGTGAATTGGAACGAAATCGCCAATAGATAAGACCATTTCACAATTTGGGCCCAAGTTAGAAGCAGAGCCTAAGGTGTAAATTATCGATAGTCCATATCTCGGAAACTATAAGAGATAATGCAATTTGGCAACCGGCAATGTAATTAGCATGCCGAATATTACTTGGAATGTGAATTGGAACGAAATCGCCAATAGAGAAGACCATTTTACAATTTGGGCCCAAGTTAGAAGCAGAGCCTAAGGTGTAAATTATCGATAGTCCATATCTCGGAAACTATAAGAGATATTGCAATTTGGCAACCGGCAATGTAATTAGCATGCCGAATATTACTTGGAATGTGAAGTGGGACGAAATCGCCAATAGATAAGACCATTTTACAATTTGGGCCCAAGTTAGAAGCAGAGCCTAAGGTGTAAATTATCGATAGTCCATATCTCGGAAACTATAAGAGATAATGCAATTTGGCAACCGGCAATGTAATTAGCATGCCGAATATTACTTGGAGTGTGAATTGGAACGAAATCGCCAATAGACAAGACCATTTTACAATTTGGGCCCAAGTTAGAAGCAGAGCCTAAGGTGTAAATTATCGATAGACCATATCTCGGAAACTATAAGAGATAATGCAATTTGGCAACCGGCAATGTAATTAGCATGCCGAATATTACTTGGAATGTGAATTGGAACGAAATCGCCAATAGATAAGACCATTTTACAATTTGGGCCCAAGTTAGAAGCAGAGCCTAAGGTGTAAATTATTGATAGTCCATATCTCGGAAACTATAAGAGATAATGCAATTTCGCAACCGGCAATGTAATTAGCATGCCGAATATCACTTGGAATGTGAATTGGGACGAAATCGCCAATAGATAAGACCATTTTACAATTTGGGCCCAAGTTAGAAGCAGAGCCTAAGGTGTAAATTATCGATAGTCCATATCTCGGAAACTATAAGAGATAATGCAATTTGGCAACCGGCAATGTAATTAGCATGCCGAATATTACTTGGAATGTGAATTGGAACGAAATCGCCAATAGATAAGACCATTTTACAATTTGGGCCCAAGTTAGAAGCAGAGTCTAAGGTGTAAATTATCGATAGTCCATATCTCGGAAACTATAAGAGATAATGCAATTTGGCAACCGGCAATGTAATTAGCATGCCGAATATTACTTGGAATGTGAATTGAAACGAAATCGCCAATAGGTAAGACCATTTTACAATTTGGGCCCAAGTTAGAAGCAGAGCCTAAGGTGTAAATTATCGATAGTCCATATCTCGGAAACTATAAGAGATAATTCAATTTGGCAACCGGCAATGTAATTAGCATGCCGAATATTACTTGGAATGTGAATTGGAACGAAATCGCCAATAGGTAAGACCATTTTACAATTTGGGCCCAAGTTAGAAGCAGAGCCTAAGGTGTAAATTATCGATAGTCCATATCTCGGAAACTATAAGAGATAATTCAATTTGGCAACCGGCAATGTAATTAGCATGCCGAATATTACTTGGAATGTGAATTGGAACGAAATCGCCAATAGATAAGACCATTTTACAATTTGGGCCCAAGTTAGAAGCAGAGCCTAAGGTGTAAATTATCGATAGTCCATATCTCGGAAACTATAAGAGATAATGCAATTTGGCAACCGGCAATGTAATTAGCATGCCGAATATTACTTGGAATGTGAATTGGAACGAAATCGCCAATAGATAAGACCATTTCACAATTTGGGCCCAAGTTAGAAGCAGAGCCTAAGGTGTAAATTATCGATAGTCCATATCTCGGAAACTATAAGAGGTAATGCAATTTGGCAACCGGCAATGTAATTAGCATGCCGAATATTACTTGGAATGTGAATTGGAACGAAATCGCCAATAGAGAAGGCCATTTTACAATTTGGGCCCAAGTTAGAAGCAGAGCCTAAGGTGTAAATTATCGATAGTCCATATCTCGGAAACTATAAGAGATAATGCAATTTGGCAACCGGCAATGTAATTAGCATGCCGAATATTACTTGGATTGTGAAGTGGAACGAAATCGCCAATAGATAAGACCATTTTACAATTTGGGCCCAAGTTAGAAGCAGAGCCTAAGGTGTAAATTATCGATAGTCCATATCTCGGAAACTATAAGAGATAATGCAATTTGGCAACCGGCAATGTAATTAGCATGCCGAATATTACTTGGAATGTGAATTGGAACGAAATCGCCAATAGATAAGACCATTTTACAATTTGGACCCAAGTTAGAAGCAGAGCCTAAGGTGTAAATTATCGATAGTCCATATCTCGGAAACTATAAGAGATAATGCAATTTGGCAACCGGCAATGTAATTAGCATGCCGAATATTACTTGGAGTGTGAATTGGAACGAAATCGCCAATAGACAAGACCATTTTACAATTTGGGCCCAAGTTAGAAGCAGAGCCTAAGGTGTAAATTATCGATAGTCCATATCTCGGAAACTATAAGAGATAATGCAATTTGGCAACCGGCAATGTAATTAGCAAGCCGAATATTACTTGGAATGTGAATTGGAACGAAATCGCCAATAGATAAGACCATTTTACAATTTGGGCCCAAGTTAGAAGCAGAGCCTAAGGTGTAAATTATCGATAGTCCATATCTCGGAAACTATAAGAGATAATGCAATTTGGCAACCGGCAATGTAATTAGCATGCCGAATATTACTTGGAATGTGAATTGGAACGAAATCGCCAATAGATAAGACCATTTTACAATTTGGGCCCAAGTTAGAAGCAGAGCCTAAGGTGTAAATTATCGATAGTCCATATCTCGGAAACTATAAGAGATAATGCAATTTGGCAACCGGCAATGTAATTAGCATGCCGAATATTACTTGGATTGTGAAGTGGAACGAAATCGCCAATAGATAAGACCATTTTACAATTTGGGCCCAAGTTAGAAGCAGAGCCTAAGGTGTAAATTATCGATAGTCCATATCTCGGAAACTATAAGAGATAATGCAATTTGGCAACCGGCAATGTAATTAGCATGCCGAATATTACTTGGAATGTGAATTGGAACGAAATCGCCAATAGATAAGACCATTTTACAATTTGGGCCCAAGTTAGAAGCAGAGCCTAAGGTGTAAATTATCGATAGTCCATATCTCGGAAACTATAAGAGATAATGCAATTTGGCAACCGGCAAAGTAATTAGCATGGCGAATATTACTTGGAATGTGAATTGGAACGAAATCGCCAATAGATAAGACCATTTTACAATTTGGGCCCAAGTTAGAAGCAGAGCCTAAGGTGTAAATTATCGATAGTCCATATCTCGGAAACTATAAGAGATAATGCAATTTGGCAACCGGCAATGTAATTAGCATGCCGAATATTACTTGGAATGTGAATTGGAACGAAATCGCCAATAGATAAGACCATTTTACAATTTGGGCCCAAGTTAGAAGCAGAGCCTAAGGTGTAAATTATTGATAGTCCATATCTCGGAAACTATAAGAGATAATGCAATTTGGCAACCGGCAATGTAATTAGCATGCCGAATATTACTTGGAATGTGAATTGGAACGAAATCGCCAATAGATAAGACCATTTTACAATTTGGGCCCAAGTTAGAAGCAGAGCCTAAGGTGTAAATTATCGATAGTCCATATCTCGGAAACTATAAGAGATAATGCAATTTGGCAACCGGCAAAGTAATTAGCATGGCGAATATTACTTGGAATGTGAATTGGAACGAAATCGCCAATAGATAAGACCATTTTACAATTTGGGCCCAAGTTAGAAGCAGAGCCTAAGGTGTAAATTATCGATAGTCCATATCTCGGAAACTATAAGAGATAATGCAATTTGGCAAACGGCAATGTAATTAGCATGGCGAATATTACTTGGAATGTGAATTGGAACGAAATCGCCAATAGATAAGACCATTTTACAATTTGGGCCCAAGTTAGAAGCAGAGCCTAAGGTGTAAATTATCGATAGTCCATATCTCGGAAACTATAAGAGATAATGCAATTTGGCAACCGGCAATGTAATTAGCATGGCGAATATTACTTGGAATGTGAATTGGAACGAAATCGCCAATAGATAAGACCATTTTACAATTTGGGCCCAAGTTAGAAGCAGAGCCTAAGGTGTAAATTATTGATAGTCCATATCTCGGAAACTATAAGAGATAATGCAATTTCGCAACCGGCAATGTAATTAGCATGCCGAATATCACTTGGAATGTGAATTGGGACGAAATCGCCAATAGATAAGACCATTTTACAATTTGGGCCCAAGTTAGAAGCAGAGTCTAAGGTGTAAATTATCGATAGTCCATATCTCGGAAACTATAAGAGATAATGCAATTTGGCAACCGGCAATGTAATTAGCATGCCGAATATTACTTGGAATGTGAATTGGAACGAAATCGCCAATAGGTAAGACCATTTTACAATTTGGGCCCAAGTTAGAAGCAGAGCCTAAGGTGTAAATTATCGATAGTCCATATCTCGGAAACTATAAGAGATAATTCAATTTGACAACCGGCAATGTAATTAGCATGCCGAATATTACTTGGAATGTGAATTGGAACGAAATCGCCAATAGGTAAGACCATTTTACAATTTGGGCCCAAGTTAGAAGCAGAGCCTAAGGTGTAAATTATCGATAGTCCATATCTCGGAAACTATAAGAGATAATTCAATTTGGCAACCGGCAATGTAATTAGCATGCCGAATATTACTTGGAATGTGAATTGGAACGAAATCGCCAATAGATAAGACCATTTTACAATTTGGGCCCAAGTTAGAAGCAGAGCCTAAGGTGTAAATTATTGATAGTCCATATCTCGGAAACTATAAGAGATAATGCAATTTGGCAACCGGCAATGTAATTAGCATGCCGAATATTACTTGGAATGTGAATTGGAACGAAATCGCCAATAGAGAAGACCATTTTACAATTTGGGCCCAAGTTAGAAGCAGAGCCTAAGGTGTAAATTATCGATAGTCCATATCTCGGAAACTATAAGAGATAATGCAATTTGGCAACCGGCAATGTAATTAGCCTGCCGAATATTACTTGGAATGTGAATTGGAACGAAATCGCCAATAGATAAGACCATTTCACAATTTGGGCCCAAGTTAGAAGCAGAGCCTAAGGTGTAAATTATCGATAGTCCATATCTCGGAAACTATAAGAGGTAATGCAATTTGGCAACCGGCAATGTAATTAGCATGCCGAATATTACTTGGAATGTGAATTGGAACGAAATCGCCAATAGAGAAGACCATTTTACAATTTGGGCCCAAGTTAGAAGCAGAGCCTAAGGTGTAAATTATCGATAGTCCATATCTCGGAAACTATAAGAGATAATGCAATTTGGCAACCGGCAATGTAATTAGCATGCCGAATATTACTTGGAATGTGAAGTGGAACGAAATCGCCAATAGATAAGACCATTTTACAATTTGGGCCCAAGTTAGAAGCAGAGCCTAAGGTGTAAATTATCGATAGTCCATATCTCGGAAACTATAAGAGATAATGCAATTTGGCAACCGGCAATGTAATTAGCATGCCGAATATTACTTGGAATGTGAATTGGAACGAAATCGCCAATAGATAAGACCATTTTACAATTTGGGCCCAAGTTAGAAGCAGAGCCTAAGGTGTAAATTATCGATAGTCCATATCTCGGAAACTATAAGAGATAATGCAATTTGGCAACCGGCAATGTAATTAGCATGCCGAATATTACTTTTAGTGTGAATTGGAACGAAATCGCCAATAGACAAGACCATTTTACAATTTGGGCCCAAGTTAGAAGCAGAGCCTAAGGTGTAAATTATCGATAGTCCATATCTCGGAAACTATAAGAGATAATGCAATTTGGCAACCGGCAATGTAATTAGCATGCCGAATATTACTTGGAATGTGAATTGGAACGAAATCGCCAATAGATAAGACCATTTTACAATTTGGGCCCAAGTTAGAAGCAGAGCCTAAGGTGTAAATTATTGATAGTCCATATCTCGGAAACTATAAGAGATAAGGCAATTTCGCAACCGGCAATGTAATTAGCATGCCGAATATCACTTGGAATGTGAATTGGGACGAAATCGCCAATAGATAAGACCATTTTACAATTTGGGCCCAAGTTAGAAGCAGAGCCTAAGGTGTAAATTATCGATAGTCCATATCTCGGAAACTATAAGAGATAATGCAATTTGGCAACCGGCAATGTAATTAGCATGCCGAATATTTCTTGGAATGTGAATTGGAACGAAATCGCCAATAGATAAGACCATTTTACAATTTGGGTCCAAGTTAGAAGCAGAGTCTAAGGTGTAAATTATCGATAGTCCATATCTCGGAAACTATAAGAGATAATGCAATTTGGCAACCGGCAATGTAATTAGCATGCCGAATATTACTTGGAATGTGAATTGGAACGAAATCGCCAATAGATAAGACCATTTTACAATTTGGGCCCAAGTTAGAAGCAGAGCCTAAGGTGTAAATTATCGATAGTCCATATCTCGGAAACTATAAGAGATAATGCAATTTGGCAACCGGCAATGTAATTAGCATGGCGAATATTACTTGGAATGTGAATTGGAACGAAATCGCCAATAGATAAGACCATTTTACAATTTGGGCCCAAGTTAGAAGCAGAGCCTAAGGTGTAAATTATCGATAGTCCATATCTCGGAAACTATAAGAGATAATGCAATTTGGCAACCGGCAATGTAATTAGCATGGCGAATATTACTTGGAATGTGAATTGGAACGAAATCGCCAATAGATAAGACCATTTTACAATTTGGGCCCAAGTTAGAAGCAGAGCCTAAGGTGTAAATTATTGATAGTCCATATCTCGGAAACTATAAGAGATAATGCAATTTCGCAACCGGCAATGTAATTAGCATGCCGAATATCACTTGGAATGTGAATTGGGACGAAATCGCCAATAGATAAGACCATTTTACAATTTGGGCCCAAGTTAGAAGCAGAGTCTAAGGTGTAAATTATCGATAGTCCATATCTCGGAAACTATAAGAGATAATGCAATTTGGCAACCGGCAATGTAATTAGCATGCCGAATATTACTTGGAATGTGAATTGGAACGAAATCGCCAATAGGTAAGACCATTTTACAATTTGGGCCCAAGTTAGAAGCAGAGCCTAAGGTGTAAATTATCGATAGTCCATATCTCGGAAACTATAAGAGATAATTCAATTTGGCAACCGGCAATGTAATTAGCATGCCGAATATTACTTGGAATGTGAATTGGAACGAAATCGCCAATAGATAAGACCATTTTACAATTTGGGCCCAAGTTAGAAGCAGAGCCTAAGGTGTAAATTATTGATAGTCCATATCTCGGAAACTATAAGAGATAATGCAATTTGGCAACCGGCAATGTAATTAGCATGCCGAATATTACTTGGAATGTGAATTGGAACGAAATCGCCAATAGAGAAGACCATTTTACAATTTGGGCCCAAGTTAGAAGCAGAGCCTAAGGTGTAAATTATCGATAGTCCATATCTCGGAAACTATAAGAGATAATGCAATTTGGCAACCGGCAATGTAATTAGCATGCCGAATATTACTTGGAATGTGAATTGGAACGAGATCGCCAATAGATAAGACCATTTCACAATTTGGGCCCAAGTTAGAAGCAGAGCCTAAGGTGTAAATTATCGATTGTCCATATCTCGGAAACTATAAGAGGTAATGCAATTTGGCAACCGGCAATGTAATTAGCATGCCGAATATTACTTGGAATGTGAATTGGAACGAAATCGCCAATAGAGAAGACCATTTTACAATTTGGGCCCAAGTTAGAAGCAGAGCCTAAGGTGTAAATTATCGATAGTCCATATCTCGGAAACTATAAGAGATAATGCAATTTGGCAACCGGCAATGTAATTAGCATGCCGAATATTACTTGGAATGTGAAGTGGAACGAAATCGCCAATAGATAAGACCATTTTACAATTTGGGCCCAAGTTAGAAGCAGAGCCTAAGGTGTAAATTATCGATAGTCCATATCTCGGAAACTATAAGAGATAATGCAATTTGGCAACCGGCAATGTAATTAGCATGCCGAATATTACTTGGAATGTGAATTGGAACGAAATCGCCAATAGATAAGACCATTTTACAATTTGGGCCCAAGTTAGAAGCAGAGCCTAAGGTGTAAATTATCGATAGTCCATATCTCGGAAACTATAAGAGATAATGCAATTTGGCAACCGGCAATGTAATTAGCATGCCGAATATTACTTGGAGTGTGAATTGGAACGAAATCGCCAATAGACAAGACCATTTTACAATTTGGGCCCAAGTTAGAAGCAGAGCCTAAGGTGTAAATTATCGATAGTCCATATCTCGGAAACTATAAGAGATAATGCAATTTGGCAACCGGCAATGTAATTAGCATGCCGAATATTACTTGGAATGTGAATTGGAACGAAATCGCCAATAGATAAGACCATTTTACAATTTGGGCCCAAGTTAGAAGCAGAGCCTAAGGTGTAAATTATTGATAGTCCATATCTCGGAAACTATAAGAGATAATGCAATTTCGCAACCGGCAATGTAATTAGCATGCCGAATATCACTTGGAATGTGAATTGGGACGAAATCGCCAATAGATAAGACCATTTTACAATTTGGGCCCAAGTTAGAAGCAGAGCCTAAGGTGTAAATTATCGATAGTCCATATCTCGGAAACTATAAGAGATAATGCAATTTGGCAACCGGCAATGTAATTAGCATGCCGAATATTTCTTGGAATGTGAATTGGAACGAAATCGCCAATAGATAAGACCATTTTACAATTTGGGCCCAAGTTAGAAGCAGAGTCTAAGGTGTAAATTATCGATAGTCCATATCTCGGAAACTATAAGAGATAATGCAATTTGGCAACCGGCAATGTAATTAGCATGCCGAATATTACTTGGAATGTGAATTGGAACGAAATCGCCAATAGGTAAGACCATTTTACAATTTGGGCCCAAGTTAGAAGCAGAGCCTAAGGTGTAAATTATCGATAGTCCATATCTCGGAAACTATAAGAGATAATTCAATTTGGCAACCGGCAATGTAATTAGCATGCCGAATATTACTTGGAATGTGAATTGGAACGAAATCGCCAATAGGTAAGACCATTTTACAATTTGGGCCCAAGTTAGAAGCAGAGCCTAAGGTGTAAATTATCGATAGTCCATATCTCGGAAACTATAAGAGATAATTCAATTTGGCAACCGGCAATGTAATTAGCATGCCGAATATTACTTGGAATGTGAATTGGAACGAAATCGCCAATAGATAAGACCATTTTACAATTTGGGCCCAAGTTAGAAGCAGAGCCTAAGGTGTAAATTATTGATAGTCCATATCTCGGAAACTATAAGAGATAATGCAATTTGGCAACCGGCAATGTAATTAGCCTGCCGAATATTACTTGGAATGTGAATTGGAACGAAATCGCCAATAGATAAGACCATTTCACAATTTGGGCCCAAGTTAGAAGCAGAGCCTAAGGTGTAAATTATCGATAGTCCATATCTCGGAAACTATAAGAGGTAATGCAATTTGGCAACCGGCAATGTAATTAGCATGCCGAATATTACTTGGAATGTGAATTGGAACGAAATCGCCAATAGAGAAGACCATTTTACAATTTGGGCCCAAGTTAGAAGCAGAGCCTAAGGTGTAAATTATCGATAGTCCATATCTCGGAAACTATAAGAGATAATGCAATTTGGCAACCGGCAATGTAATTAGCATGCCGAATATTACTTGGAATGTGAAGTGGAACGAAATCGCCAATAGATAAGACCATTTTACAATTTGGGCCCAAGTTAGAAGCAGAGCCTAAGGTGTAAATTATCGATAGTCCATATCTCGGAAACTATAAGAGATAATGCAATTTGGCAACCGGCAATGTAATTAGCATGCCGAATATTACTTGGAATGTGAATTGGAACGAAATCGCCAATAGATAAGACCATTTTACAATTTGGGCCCAAGTTAGAAGCAGAGCCTAAGGTGTAAATTATCGATAGTCCATATCTCGGAAACTATAAGAGATAATGCAATTTGGCAACCGGCAATGTAATTAGCATGCCGAATATTACTTTTAGTGTGAATTGGAACGAAATCGCCAATAGACAAGACCATTTTACAATTTGGGCCCAAGTTAGAAGCAGAGCCTAAGGTGTAAATTATCGATAGTCCATATCTCGGAAACTATAAGAGATAATGCAATTTGGCAACCGGCAATGTAATTAGCATGCCGAATATTACTTGGAATGTGAATTGGAACGAAATCGCCAATAGATAAGACCATTTTACAATTTGGGCCCAAGTTAGAAGCAGAGCCTAAGGTGTAAATTATTGATAGTCCATATCTCGGAAACTATAAGAGATAATGCAATTTCGCAACCGGCAATGTAATTAGCATGCCGAATATCACTTGGAATGTGAATTGGGACGAAATCGCCAATAGATAAGACCATTTTACAATTTGGGCCCAAGTTAGAAGCAGAGCCTAAGGTGTAAATTATCGATAGTCCATATCTCGGAAACTATAAGAGATAATGCAATTTGGCAACCGGCAATGTAATTAGCATGCCGAATATTTCTTGGAATGTGAATTGGAACGAAATCGCCAATAGATAAGACCATTTTACAATTTGGGTCCAAGTTAGAAGCAGAGTCTAAGGTGTAAATTATCGATAGTCCATATCTCGGAAACTATAAGAGATAATGCAATTTGGCAACCGGCAATGTAATTAGCATGCCGAATATTACTTGGAATGTGAATTGGAACGAAATCGCCAATAGATAAGACCATTTTACAATTTGGGCCCAAGTTAGAAGCAGAGCCTAAGGTGTAAATTATCGATAGTCCATATCTCGGAAACTATAAGAGATAATGCAATTTGGCAACCGGCAAAGTAATTAGCATGGCGAATATTACTTGGAATGTGAATTGGAACGAAATCGCCAATAGATAAGACCATTTTACAATTTGGGCCCAAGTTAGAAGCAGAGCCTAAGGTGTAAATTATCGATAGTCCATATCTCGGAAACTATAAGAGATAATGCAATTTGGCAACCGGCAATGTAATTAGCATGGCGAATATTACTTGGAATGTGAATTGGAACGAAATCGCCAATAGATAAGACCATTTTACAATTTGGGCCCAAGTTAGAAGCAGAGCCTAAGGTGTAAATTATCGATAGTCCATATCTCGGAAACTATAAGAGATAATGCAATTTGGCAACCGGCAATGTAATTAGCATGGCGAATATTACTTGGAATGTGAATTGGAACGAAATCGCCAATAGATAAGACCATTTTACAATTTGGGCCCAAGTTAGAAGCAGAGCCTAAGGTGTAAATTATTGATAGTCCATATCTCGGAAACTATAAGAGATAATGCAATTTCGCAACCGGCAATGTAATTAGCATGCCGAATATCACTTGGAATGTGAATTGGGACGAAATCGCCAATAGATAAGACCATTTTACAATTTGGGCCCAAGTTAGAAGCAGAGTCTAAGGTGTAAATTATCGATAGTCCATATCTCGGAAACTATAAGAGATAATGCAATTTGGCAACCGGCAATGTAATTAGCATGCCGAATATTACTTGGAATGTGAATTGGAACGAAATCGCCAATAGGTAAGACCATTTTACAATTTGGGCCCAAGTTAGAAGCAGAGCCTAAGGTGTAAATTATCGATAGTCCATATCTCGGAAACTATAAGAGATAATTCAATTTGGCAACCGGCAATGTAATTAGCATGCCGAATATTACTTGGAATGTGAATTGGAACGAAATCGCCAATAGATAAGACCATTTTACAATTTGGGCCCAAGTTAGAAGCAGAGCCTAAGGTGTAAATTATTGATAGTCCATATCTCGGAAACTATAAGAGATAATGCAATTTGGCAACCGGCAATGTAATTAGCATGCCGAATATTACTTGGAATGTGAATTGGAACGAAATCGCCAATAGAGAAGACCATTTTACAATTTGGGCCCAAGTTAGAAGCAGAGCCTAAGGTGTAAATTATCGATAGTCCATATCTCGGAAACTATAAGAGATAATGCAATTTGGCAACCGGCAATGTAATTAGCATGCCGAATATTACTTGGAATGTGAATTGGAACGAGATCGCCAATAGATAAGACCATTTCACAATTTGGGCCCAAGTTAGAAGCAGAGCCTAAGGTGTAAATTATCGATTGTCCATATCTCGGAAACTATAAGAGGTAATGCAATTTGGCAACCGGCAATGTAATTAGCATGCCGAATATTACTTGGAATGTGAATTGGAACGAAATCGCCAATAGAGAAGACCATTTTACAATTTGGGCCCAAGTTAGAAGCAGAGCCTAAGGTGTAAATTATCGATAGTCCATATCTCGGAAACTATAAGAGATAATGCAATTTGGCAACCGGCAATGTAATTAGCATGCCGAATATTACTTGGAATGTGAAGTGGAACGAAATCGCCAATAGATAAGACCATTTTACAATTTGGGCCCAAGTTAGAAGCAGAGCCTAAGGTGTAAATTATCGATAGTCCATATCTCGGAAACTATAAGAGATAATGCAATTTGGCAACCGGCAATGTAATTAGCATGCCGAATATTACTTGGAATGTGAATTGGAACGAAATCGCCAATAGATAAGACCATTTTACAATTTGGGCCCAAGTTAGAAGCAGAGCCTAAGGTGTAAATTATCGATAGTCCATATCTCGGAAACTATAAGAGATAATGCAATTTGGCAACCGGCAATGTAATTAGCATGCCGAATATTACTTGGAGTGTGAATTGGAACGAAATCGCCAATAGACAAGACCATTTTACAATTTGGGCCCAAGTTAGAAGCAGAGCCTAAGGTGTAAATTATCGATAGTCCATATCTCGGAAACTATAAGAGATAATGCAATTTGGCAACCGGCAATGTAATTAGCATGCCGAATATTACTTGGAATGTGAATTGGAACGAAATCGCCAATAGATAAGACCATTTTACAATTTGGGCCCAAGTTAGAAGCAGAGCCTAAGGTGTAAATTATTGATAGTCCATATCTCGGAAACTATAAGAGATAATGCAATTTCGCAACCGGCAATGTAATTAGCATGCCGAATATCACTTGGAATGTGAATTGGGACGAAATCGTAAATAGATAAGACCATTTTACAATTTGGGCCCAAGTTAGAAGCAGAGCCTAAGGTGTAAATTATCGATAGTCCATATCTCGGAAACTATAAGAGATAATGCAATTTGGCAACCGGCAATGTAATTAGCATGCCGAATATTTCTTGGAATGTGAATTGGAACGAAATCGCCAATAGATAAGACCATTTTACAATTTGGGCCCAAGTTAGAAGCAGAGTCTAAGGTGTAAATTATCGATAGTCCATATCTCGGAAACTATAAGAGATAATGCAATTTGGCAACCGGCAATGTAATTAGCATGCCGAATATTACTTGGAATGTGAATTGGAACGAAATCGCCAATAGGTAAGACCATTTTACAATTTGGGCCCAAGTTAGAAGCAGAGCCTAAGGTGTAAATTATCGATAGTCCATATCTCGGAAACTATAAGAGATAATTCAATTTGGCAACCGGCAATGTAATTAGCATGCCGAATATTACTTGGAATGTGAATTGGAACGAAATCGCCAATAGATAAGACCATTTTACAATTTGGGCCCAAGTTAGAAGCAGAGCCTAAGGTGTAAATTATTGATAGTCCATATCTCGGAAACTATAAGAGATAATGCAATTTGGCAACTGGCAATGTAATTAGCATGCCGAATATTACTTGGAATGTGAATTGGAACGAAATCGCCAATAGAGAAGACCATTTTACAATTTGGGCCCAAGTTAGAAGCAGAGCCTAAGGTGTAAATTATCGATAGTCCATATCTCGGAAACTATAAGAGATAATGCAATTTGGCAACCGGCAATGTAATTAGCATGCCGAATATTACTTGGAATGTGAATTGGAACGAAATCGCCAATAGATAAGACCATTTCACAATTTGGGCCCAAGTTAGAAGCAGAGCTTAAGGTGTAAATTATCGATAGTCCATATCTCGGAAACTATAAGATGTAATGCAATTTGGCAACCGGCAATGTAATTAGCATGCCGAATATTACTTGGAATGTGAATTGGAACGAAATCGCCAATAGAGAAGACCATTTTACGATTTGGGCCCAAGTTAGAAGCAGAGCCTAAGGTGTAAATTATCGATAGTCCATATCTCGGAAACTATAAGAGATAATGCAATTTGGCAACCGGCAATGTAATTAGCATGCCGAATATTACTTGGAATGTGAAGTGGAACGAAATCGCCAATAGATAAGACCATTTTACAATTTGGGCCCAAGTTAGAAGCAGAGCCTAAGGTGTAAATTATCGATAGTCCATATCTCGGAAACTATAAGAGATAATGCAATTTGGCAACCGGCAATGTAATTAGCATGCCGAATATTACTTGGAATGTGAATTGGAACGAAATCGCCAATAGATAAGACCATTTTACAATTTGGGCCCAAGTTAGAAGCAGAGCCTAAGGTGTAAATTATCGATAGTCCATATCTCGGAAACTATAAGAGATAATGCAATTTGGCAACCGGCAATGTAATTAGCATGCCGAATATTACTTGGAGTGTGAATTGGAACGAAATCGCCAATAGACAAGACCATTTTACAATTTGGGCCCAAGTTAGAAGCAGAGCCTAAGGTGTAAATTATCGATAGACCATATCTCGGAAACTATAAGAGATAATGCAATTTGGCAACCGGCAATGTAATTAGCATGCCGAATATTACTTGGAATGTGAATTGGAGCGAAATCGCCAATAGATAAGACCATTTTACAATTTGGGCCCAAGTTAGAAGCAGAGCCTAAGGTGTAAATTATTGATAGTCCATATCTCGGAAACTATAAGAGATAATGCAATTTCGCAACCGGCAATGTAATTAGCATGCCGAATATCACTTGGAATGTGAATTGGGACGAAATCGCCAATAGATAAGACCATTTTACAATTTGGGCCCAAGTTAGAAGCAGAGCCTAAGGTGTAAATTATCGATAGTCCATATCTCGGAAACTATAAGAGATAATGCAATTTGGCAACCGGCACTGTAATTAGCATGCCGAATATTACTTGGAATGTGAATTGGAACGAAATCGCCAATAGATAAGACCATTTTACAATTTGGGCCCAAGTTAGAAGCAGAGTCTAAGGTGTAAATTATCGATAGTCCATATCTCGGAAACTATAAGAGATAATGCAATTTGGCAACCGGCAATGTAATTAGCATGCCGAATATTACTTGGAATGTGAATTGAAACGAAATCGCCAATAGGTAAGACCATTTTACAATTTGGGCCCAAGTTAGAAGCAGAGCCTAAGGTGTAAATTATCGATAGTCCATATCTCGGAAACTATAAGAGATAATTCAATTTGGCAACCGGCAATGTAATTAGCATGCCGAATATTACTTGGAATGTGAATTGGAACGAAATCGCCAATAGGTAAGACCATTTTACAATTTGGGCCCAAGTTAGAAGCAGAGCCTAAGGTGTAAATTATCGATAGTCCATATCTCGGAAACTATAAGAAATAATTCAATTTGGCAACCGGCAATGTAATTAGCATGCCGAATATTACTTGGAATGTGAATTGGAACGAAATCGCCAATAGATAAGACCATTTTACAATTTGGGCCCAAGTTAGAAGCAGAGCCTAAGGTGTAAATTATCGATAGTCCATATCTCGGAAACTATAAGAGATAATGCAATTTGGCAACCGGCAATGTAATTAGCATGCCGAATATTACTTGGAATGTGAATTGGAACGAAATCGCCAATAGATAAGACCATTTCACAATTTGGGCCCAAGTTAGAAGCAGAGCCTAAGGTGTAAATTATCGATAGTCCATATCTCGGAAACTATAAAAGGTAATGCAATTTGGCAACCGGCAATGTAATTAGCATGCCGAATATTACTTGGAATGTGAATTGGAACGAAATCGCCAATAGAGAAGACCATTTTACAATTTGGGCCCAAGTTAGAAGCAGAGCCTAAGGTGTAAATTATCGATAGTCCATATCTCGGAAACTATAAGAGATAATGCAATTTGGCAACCGGCAATGTAATTAGCATGCCGAATATTACTTGGATTGTGAAGTGGAACGAAATCGCCAATAGATAAGACCATTTTACAATTTGGGCCCAAGTTAGAAGCAGAGCCTAAGGTGTAAATTATCGATAGTCCATATCTCGGAAACTATAAGAGATAATGCAATTTGGCAACCGGCAATGTAATTAGCATGCCGAATATTACTTGGAATGTGAATTGGAACGAAATCGCCAATAGGTAAGACCATTTTACAATTTGGGCCCAAGTTAGAAGCAGAGCCTAAGGTGTAAATTATCGATAGTCCATATCTCGGAAACTATAAGAAATAATTCAATTTGGCAACCGGCAATGTAATTAGCATGCCGAATATTACTTGGAATGTGAATTGGAACGAAATCGCCAATAGATAAGACCATTTTACAATTTGGGCCCAAGTTAGAAGCAGAGCCTAAGGTGTAAATTATCGATAGTCCATATCTCGGAAACTATAAGAGATAATGCAATTTGGCAACCGGCAATGTAATTAGCATGCCGAATATTACTTGGAATGTGAATTGGAACGAAATCGCCAATAGATAAGACCATTTCACAATTTGGGCCCAAGTTAGAAGCAGAGCCTAAGGTGTAAATTATCGATAGTCCATATCTCGGAAACTATAAAAGGTAATGCAATTTGGCAACCGGCAATGTAATTAGCATGCCGAATATTACTTGGAATGTGAATTGGAACGAAATCGCCAATAGAGAAGACCATTTTACAATTTGGGCCCAAGTTAGAAGCAGAGCCTAAGGTGTAAATTATCGATAGTCCATATCTCGGAAACTATAAGAGATAATGCAATTTGGCAACCGGCAATGTAATTAGCATGCCGAATATTACTTGGATTGTGAAGTGGAACGAAATCGCCAATAGATAAGACCATTTTACAATTTGGGCCCAAGTTAGAAGCAGAGCCTAAGGTGTAAATTATCGATAGTCCATATCTCGGAAACTATAAGAGATAATGCAATTTGGCAACCGGCAATGTAATTAGCATGCCGAATATTACTTGGAATGTGAATTGGAACGAAATCGCCAATAGATAAGACCATTTTACAATTTGGGCTCAAGTTAGAAGCAGAGCCTAAGGTGTAAATTATCGATAGTCCATATCTCGGAAACTATAAGAGATAATGCAATTTGGCAACCGGCAATGTAATTAGCATGCCGAATATTACTTGGAGTGTGAATTGGAACGAAATCGCCAATAGACAAGACCATTTTACAATTTGGGCCCAAGTTAGAAGCAGAGCCTAAGGTGTAAATTATCGATAGTCCATATCTCGGAAACTATAAGAGATAATGCAATTTGGCAAACGGCAATGTAATTAGCATGCCGAATATTACTTGGAATGTGAATTGGAACGAAATCGCCAATAGATAAGACCATTTTACAATTTGGGCCCAAGTTAGAAGCAGAGCCTAAGGTGTAAATTATCGATAGTCCATATCTCGGAAACTATAAGAGATAATGCAATTTGGCAACCGGCAATGTAATTAGCATGCCGAATATTACTTGGAATGTGAATTGGAACGAAATCGCCAATAGATAAGACCATTTTACAATTTGGGCCCAAGTTAGAAGCAGAGCCTAAGGTGTAAATTATCGATAGTCCATATCTCGGAAACTATAAGAGATAATGCAATTTGGCAACCGGCAAAGTAATTAGCATGGCGAATATTACTTGGAATGTGAATTGGAACGAAATCGCCAATAGATAAGACCATTTCACAATTTGGGCCCAAGTTAGAAGCAGAGCCTAAGGTGTAAATTATCGATAGTCCATATCTCGGAAACTATAAGAGGTAATGCAATTTGGCAACCGGCAATGTAATTAGCATGCCGAATATTACTTGGATTGTGAAGTGGAACGAAATCGCCAATAGATAAGACCATTTTACAATTTGGGCCCAAGTTAGAAGCAGAGCCTAAGGTGTAAATTATCGATAGTCCATATCTCGGAAACTATAAGAGATAATGCAATTTGGCAACCGGCAATGTAATTAGCATGCCGAATATTACTTGGAATGTGAATTGGAACGAAATCGCCAATAGATAAGACCATTTTACAATTTGGGCCCAAGTTAGAAGCAGAGCCTAAGGTGTAAATTATCGATAGTCCATATCTCGGAAACTATAAGAGATAATGCAATTTGGCAACCGGCAATGTAATTAGCATGCCGAATATTACTTGGAGTGTGAATTGGAACGAAATCGCCAATAGACAAGACCATTTTACAATTTGGGCCCAAGTTAGAAGCAGAGCCTAAGGTGTAAATTATCGATAGTCCATATCTCGGAAACTATAAGAGATAATGCAATTTGGCAACCGGCAATGTAATTAGCATGCCGAATATTACTTGGAATGTGAATTGGAACGAAATCGCCAATAGATAAGACCATTTTACAATTTGGGCCCAAGTTAGAAGCAGAGCCTAAGGTGTAAATTATCGATAGTCCATATCTCGGAAACTATAAGAGATAATGCAATTTGGCAACCGGCAATGTAATTAGCATGCCGAATATTACTTGGAATGTGAATTGGAACGAAATCGCCAATAGATAAGACCATTTTACAATTTGGGCCCAAGTTAGAAGCAGAGCCTAAGGTGTAAATTATCGATAGTCCATATCTCGGAAACTATAAGAGATAATGCAATTTGGCAACCGGCAAAGTAATTAGCATGGCGAATATTACTTGGAATGTGAATTGGAACGAAATCGCCAATAGATAAGACCATTTCACAATTTGGGCCCAAGTTAGAAGCAGAGCCTAAGGTGTAAATTATCGATAGTCCATATCTCGGAAACTATAAGAGGTAATGCAATTTGGCAACCGGCAATGTAATTAGCATGCCGAATATTACTTGGAATGTGAATTGGAACGAAATCGCCAATAGAGAAGACCATTTTACAATTTGGGCCCAAGTTAGAAGCAGAGCCTAAGGTGTAAATTATCGATAGTCCATATCTCGGAAACTATAAGAGATAATGCAATTTGGCAACCGGCAATGTAATTAGCATGGCGAATATTACTTGGAATGTGAATTGGAACGAAATCGCCAATAGATAAGACCATTTTACAATTTGGGCCCAAGTTAGAAGCAGAGCCTAAGGTGTAAATTATTGATAGTCCATATCTCGGAAACTATAAGAGATAATGCAATTTCGCAACCGGCAATGTAATTAGCATGCCGAATATCACTTGGAATGTGAATTGGGACGAAATCGCCAATAGATAAGACCATTTTACAATTTGGGCCCAAGTTAGAAGCAGAGCTTAAGGTGTAAATTATCGATAGTCCATATCTCGGAAACTATAAGAGATAATGCAATTTGGCAACCGGCAATGTAATTAGCATGCCGAATATTACTTGGAATGTGAATTGGAACGAAATCGCCAATAGATAAGACCATTTTACAATTTGGGCCCAAGTTAGAAGCAGAGCCTAAGATGTAAATTATCGATAGTCCATATCTCGGAAACTATAAGAGATAATGCAATTTGGCAACCGGCAATGTAATTAGCATGCCGAATATTACTTGGAATGTGAATTGGAACGAAATCGCCAATAGATAAGACCATTTTACAATTTGGGCCCAAGTTAGAAGCAGAGCCTAAGATGTAAATTATCGATAGTCCATATCTCGGAAACTATAAGAGATAATGCAATTTGGCAACCGGCAAAGTAATTAGCATGGCGAATATTACTTGGAATGTGAATTGGAACGAAATCGCCAATAGATAAGACCATTTTACAATTTGGGCCCAAGTTAGAAGCAGAGCCTAAGGTGTAAATTATCGATAGTCCATATCTCGGAAACTATAAGAGATAATGCAATTTGGCAACCGGCAATGTAATTAGCATGCCGAATATTACTTGGAATGTGAATTGGAACGAAATCGCCAATAGATAAGAACATTTTACAATTTGGGCCCAAGTTAGAAGCAGAGCCTAAGGTGTAAATTATTGATAGTCCATATCTCGGAAACTATAAGAGATAATGCAATTTGGCAACCGGCAATGTAATTAGCATGCCGAATATTACTTGGAATGTGAATTGGAACGAAATCGCCAATAGATAAGACCATTTTACAATTTGGGCCCAAGTTAGAAGCAGAGCCTAAGGTGTAAATTATCGATAGTCCATATCTCGGAAACTATAAGAGATAATGCAATTTGGCAACCGGCAATGTAATTAGCATGCCGAATATTACTTGGAGTGTGAATTGGAACGAAATCGCCAATAGACAAGACCATTTTACAATTTGGGCCCAAGTTAGAAGCAGAGCCTAAGGTGTAAATTATCGATAGTCCATATCTCGGAAACTATAAGAGATAATGCAATTTGGCAACCGGCAATGTAATTAGCATGCCGAATATTACTTGGAATGTGAATTGGAACGAAATCGCCAATAGATAAGACCATTTTACAATTTGGGCCCAAGTTAGAAGCAGAGCCTAAGGTGTAAATTATTGATAGTCCATATCTCGGAAACTATAAGAGATAATGCAATTTCGCAACCGGCAATGTAATTAGCATGCCGAATATTACTTGGAGTGTGAATTGGAACGAAGTCGCCAATAGATAAGACCATTTTACAATTTGGGCCCAAGTTAGAAGCAGAGCCTAAGGTGTAAATTATCGATAGTCCATATCTCAGAAACTATAAGAGATAATGCAATTTGGCAACCGGCAATGTAATTAGCATGCCGAATATTACTTGGATTGTGAATTGGAACGAAATCGCCAATAGATAAGACCATTTTACAATTTGGGCCCAAGTTAGAAGCAGAGCCTAAGGTGTAAATTATCGATAGTCCATATCTCGGAAACTATAAGAGATAATGCAATTTGGCAACCGGCAATGTAATTAGCATGCCGAATATTACTTGGAATGTGAATTGGAACGAAATCGTCAATAGATAAGACCATTTTACAATTTGGGGCCAAGTTAGAAGCAGAGCCTAAGGTGTAAATTATCGATAGTCCATATCTCGGAAACTATAAGAGATAATGCAATTTGGCAACCGGCAATGTAATTAGCATGCCGAATATTACTTGGAATGTGAATTGGAACGAAATCGCCAATAGATAAGACCATTTTACAATTTGGGCCCAAGTTAGAAGCAGAGCCTAAGGTGTAAATTATCGATAGTCCATATCTCGGAAACTATAAGAGATAATGCAATTTGGCAAACGGCAATGTAATTAGCATGCCGAATATTACTTGTAATGTGAATTGGAACGAAATCGCCAATAGATAAGACCATTTTAAAATTTGGGCCCAAGTTAGAAGCAGAGCCTAAGGTGTAAATTATTGATAGTCCATATCTCGGAAACTATAAGAGATAATGCAATTTCGCAATCGGCAATGTAATTAGCTTGCCGAATATCACTTGGAATGTGAATTGGGACGAAATCGCCAATAGATAAGGCCATTTTACAATTTGGGCCCAAGTTAGAAGCAGAGCCTAAGGTGTAAATTATCGATAGTCCATATCTCGGAAACTATAAGAGATAATGCAATTTGGCAACCGGCAATGTAATTAGCATGCCGAATATTACTTGCAATGTGAATTGGAACGAAATCGCCAATAGATAAGACCATTTTACAATTTGGGGCCAAGTTAGAAGCAGAGCCTAAGGTGTAAATTATCGATAGTCCATATCTCGGAAACTATAAGAGATAATGCAATTTGGCAACCGGCAATGTAATTAGCATGCCGAATATTACTTGGAATGTGAATTGGAACGAAATCGCCAATAGGTAAGACCATTTTACAATTTGGGCCCAAGTTAGAAGCAGAGCCTAAGGTGTAAATTATCGATAGTCCATATCTCGGAAACTATAAGAGATAATGCAATTTGGCAACCGGCAATGTAATTAGCATGCCGAATATTACTTGGATTGTGAATTGGAACGAAATCGCCAATAGATAAGACCATTTTACAATTTGGGCCCAAGTTAGAAGCAGAGCCTAAGGTGTAAATTATCGATAGTCCATATCTCGGAAACTATAAGAGATAATGCAATTTGGCAACCGGCAATGTAATTAGCATGCCGAATATTACTTGGAATGTGAATTGGAACGAAATCGTCAATAGATAAGACCATTTTACAATTTGGGCCCAAGTTAGAAGCAGAGCCTAAGGTGTCAATTATCGATAGTCCATATCTCGGAAACTATAAGAGATAATGCAATTTGGCAACCGGCAATGTAATTAGCATGCCGAATATTACTTGGAATGTGAATTGGAACGAAATCGCCAATAGATAAGACCATTTTACAATTTGGGCCCAAGTTAGAAGCAGAGCCTAAGGTGTAAATTACCGATAGTCCATATCTCGGAAACTATAAGAGATAATGCAATTTGGCAAACGGCAATGTAATTAGCATGGCGAATATTACTTGGAATGTGAATTGGAACGAAATCGCCAATAGATAAGACCATTTTAAAATTTGGGCCCAAGTTAGAAGCAGAGCCTAAGGTGTAAATTATTGATAGTCCATATCTCGGAAACTATAAGAGATAATGCAATTTCGCAACCGGCAATGTAATTAGCTTGCCGAATATCACTTGGAATGTGAATTGGGACGAAATCGCCAATAGATAAGGCCATTTTACAATTTGGGCCCAAGTTAGAAGAGCCTAAGGTGTAAATTATCGATAGTCCATATCTCGGAAACTATAAGAGATAATGCAATTTGGCAACCGGCAATGTAATTAGCATGCCGAATATTACTTGCAATGTGAATTGGAACGAAATCGCCAATAGATAAGACCATTTTACAATTTGGGGCCAAGTTAGAAGCAGAGCCTAAGGTGTAAATTATCGATAGTCCATATCTCGGAAACTATAAGAGATAATGCAATTTGGCAACCGGCAATGTAATTAGCATGCCGAATATTACTTGAAATGTGAATTGGAACGAAATCGCCAATAGGTAAGACCATTTTACAATTTGGGCCCATGTTAGAAGCAGAGCCTAAGGTGTAAATTATCGATAGTCCATATCTCGGAAACTATAAGAGATAATGCAATTTGGCAACCGGCAATGTAATTAGCATGCCGAATATTACTTGGATTGTGAATTGGAACGAAATCGCCAATAGATAAGACCATTTTACAATTTGGGCCCAAGTTAGAAGCAGAGCCTAAGGTGTAAATAATCGATAGTCCATATCTCGGAAACTATAAGAGATAATGCAATTTGGCAACCGGCAATGTAATTAGCATGCCGAATATTACTTGGAATGTGAATTGGAACGAAATCGCCAATAGATAAGACCATTTTACAATTTGGGCCCAAGTTAGAAGCAGAGCCTAAGGTGTAAATTATCGATAGTCCATATCTCAGAAACTATAAGAGATAATGCAATTTGGCAACCGGCAATGTAATTAGCATGCCGAATATTACTTGGATTGTGAATTGGAACGAAATCGCCAATAGATAAGACCATTTTACAATTTGGGCCCAAGTTAGAAGCAGAGCCTAAGGTGTAAATTATCGATAGTCCATATCTCGGAAACTATAAGAGATAATGCAATTTGGCAACCGGCAATGTAATTAGCATGCCGAATATTACTTGGAATGTGAATTGGAACGAAATCGTCAATAGATAAGACCATTTTACAATTTGGGGCCAAGTTAGAAGCAGAGCCTAAGGTGTAAATTATCGATAGTCCATATCTCGGAAACTATAAGAGATAATGCAATTTGGCAACCGGCAATGTAATTAGCATGCCGAATATTACTTGGAATGTGAATTGGAACGAAATCGCCAATAGATAAGACCATTTTACAATTTGGGCCCAAGTTAGAAGCAGAGCCTAAGGTGTAAATTATCGATAGTCCATATCTCGGAAACTATAAGAGTTAATGCAATTTGGCAAACGGCAATGTAATTAGCATGCCGAATATTACTTGTAATGTGAATTGGAACGAAATCGCCAATAGATAAGACCATTTTAAAATTTGGGCCCAAGTTAGAAGCAGAGCCTAAGGTGTAAATTATTGATAGTCCATATCTCGGAAACTATAAGAGATAATGCAATTTCGCAACCGGCAATGTAATTAGCTTGCCGAATACCACTTGGAATGTGAATTGGGACGAAATCGCCAATAGGTAAGACCATTTTACAATTTGGGCCCAAGTTAGAAGCAGAGCCTAAGGTGTAAATTATCGATAGTCCATATCTCGGAAACTATAAGAGATAATTCAATTTGGCAACCGGCAATGTAATTAGCATGCCGAATATTACTTGGAATGTGAATTGGAACGAAATCGCCAATAGATAAGACCATTTTACAATTTGGGCCCAAGTTAGAAGCAGAGCCTAAGGTGTAAATTATTGATAGTCCATATCTCGGAAACTATAAGAGGTAATGCAATTTGGCAACCGGCAATGTAATTAGCATGCCGAATATTACTTGGATTGTGAAGTGGAACGAAATCGCCAATAGATAAGACCATTTTACAATTTGGGCCCAAGTTAGAAGCAGAGCCTAAGGTGTAAATTATCGATAGTCCATATCTCGGAAACTATAAGAGATAATGCAATTTGGCAACCGGCAATGTAATTAGCATGCCGAATATTACTTGGAATGTGAATTGGAACGAAATCGCCAATAGATAAGACCATTTTACAATTTGGGCCCAAGTTAGAAGCAGAGCCTAAGGTGTAAATTATCGATAGTCCATATCTCGGAAACTATAAGAGATAATGCAATTTGGCAACCGGCAATGTAATTAGCATGCCGAATATTACTTGGAGTGTGAATTGGAACGAAATCGCCAATAGACAAGACCATTTTACAATTTGGGCCCAAGTTAGAAGCAGAGCCTAAGGTGTAAATTATCGATAGTCCATATCTCGGAAACTATAAGAGATAATGCAATTTGGCAACCGGCAATGTAATTAGCATGCCGAATATTACTTGGAATGTGAATTGGAACGAAATCGCCAATAGATAAGACCATTTTACAATTTGGGCCCAAGTTAGAAGCAGAGCCTAAGGTGTAAATTATCGATAGTCCATATCTCGGAAACTATAAGAGATAATGCAATTTGGCAACCGGCAATGTAATTAGCATGCCGAATATTACTTGGAATGTGAATTGGAACGAAATCGCCAATAGATAAGACCATTTTACAATTTGGGCCCAAGTTAGAAGCAGAGCCTAAGGTGTAAATTATCGATAGTCCATATCTCGGAAACTATAAGAGATAATGCAATTTGGCAACCGGCAAAGTAATTAGCATGGCGAATATTACTTGGAATGTGAATTGGAACGAAATCGCCAATAGATAAGACCATTTCACAATTTGGGCCCAAGTTAGAAGCAGAGCCTAAGGTGTAAATTATCGATAGTCCATATCTCGGAAACTATAAGAGGTAATGCAATTTGGCAACCGGCAATGTAATTAGCATGCCGAATATTACTTGGAATGTGAATTGGAACGAAATCGCCAATAGAGAAGACCATTTTACAATTTGGGCCCAAGTTAGAAGCAGAGCCTAAGGTGTAAATTATCGATAGTCCATATCTCGGAAACTATAAGAGATAATGCAATTTGGCAACCGGCAATGTAATTAGCATGGCGAATATTACTTGGAATGTGAATTGGAACGAAATCGCCAATAGATAAGACCATTTTACAATTTGGGCCCAAGTTAGAAGCAGAGCCTAAGGTGTAAATTATTGATAGTCCATATCTCGGAAACTATAAGAGATAATGCAATTTCGCAACCGGCAATGTAATTAGCATGCCGAATATCACTTGGAATGTGAATTGGGACGAAATCGCCAATAGATAAGACCATTTTACAATTTGGGCCCAAGTTAGAAGCAGAGCTTAAGGTGTAAATTATCGATAGTCCATATCTCGGAAACTATAAGAGATAATGCAATTTGGCAACCGGCAATGTAATTAGCATGCCGAATATTACTTGGAATGTGAATTGGAACGAAATCGCCAATAGATAAGACCATTTTACAATTTGGGCCCAAGTTAGAAGCAGAGCCTAAGATGTAAATTATCGATAGTCCATATCTCGGAAACTATAAGAGATAATGCAATTTGGCAACCGGCAATGTAATTAGCATGCCGAATATTACTTGGAATGTGAATTGGAACGAAATCGCCAATAGATAAGACCATTTTACAATTTGGGCCCAAGTTAGAAGCAGAGCCTAAGATGTAAATTATCGATAGTCCATATCTCGGAAACTATAAGAGATAATGCAATTTGGCAACCGGCAAAGTAATTAGCATGGCGAATATTACTTGGAATGTGAATTGGAACGAAATCGCCAATAGATAAGACCATTTTACAATTTGGGCCCAAGTTAGAAGCAGAGCCTAAGGTGTAAATTATCGATAGTCCATATCTCGGAAACTATAAGAGATAATGCAATTTGGCAACCGGCAATGTAATTAGCATGCCGAATATTACTTGGAATGTGAATTGGAACGAAATCGCCAATAGATAAGAACATTTTACAATTTGGGCCCAAGTTAGAAGCAGAGCCTAAGGTGTAAATTATTGATAGTCCATATCTCGGAAACTATAAGAGATAATGCAATTTGGCAACCGGCAATGTAATTAGCATGCCGAATATTACTTGGAATGTGAATTGGAACGAAATCGCCAATAGATAAGACCATTTTACAATTTGGGCCCAAGTTAGAAGCAGAGCCTAAGGTGTAAATTATCGATAGTCCATATCTCGGAAACTATAAGAGATAATGCAATTTGGCAACCGGCAATGTAATTAGCATGCCGAATATTACTTGGAGTGTGAATTGGAACGAAATCGCCAATAGACAAGACCATTTTACAATTTGGGCCCAAGTTAGAAGCAGAGCCTAAGTAGTAAATTATCGATAGTCCATATCTCGGAAACTATAAGAGATAATGCAATTGGCAACCGGCAATGTAATTAGCATGCCGAATATTACTTGGAATGTGAATTGGAACGAAATCGCCAATAGATAAGACCATTTTACAATTTGGGCCCAAGTTAGAAGCAGAGCCTAAGGTGTAAATTATTGATAGTCCATATCTCGGAAACTATAAGAGATAATGCAATTTCGCAACCGGCAATGTAATTAGCATGCCGAATATTACTTGGAGTGTGAATTGGAACGAAGTCGCCAATAGATAAGACCATTTTACAATTTGGGCCCAAGTTAGAAGCAGAGCCTAAGGTGTAAATTATCGATAGTCCATATCTCAGAAACTATAAGAGATAATGCAATTTGGCAACCGGCAATGTAATTAGCATGCCGAATATTACTTGGATTGTGAATTGGAACGAAATCGCCAATAGATAAGACCATTTTACAATTTGGGCCAAGTTAGAAGCAGAGCCTAAGGTGTAAATTATCGATAGTCCATATCTCGGAAACTATAAGAGATAATGCAATTTGGCAACCGGCAATGTAATTAGCATGCCGAATATTACTTGGAATGTGAATTGGAACGAAATCGTCAATAGATAAGACCATTTTACAATTTGGGGCCAAGTTAGAAGCAGAGCCTAAGGTGTAAATTATCGATAGTCCATATCTCGGAAACTATAAGAGATAATGCAATTTGGCAACCGGCAATGTAATTAGCATGCCGAATATTACTTGGAATGTGAATTGGAACGAAATCGCCAATAGATAAGACCATTTTACAATTTGGGCCCAAGTTAGAAGCAGAGCCTAAGGTGTAAATTATCGATAGTCCATATCTCGGAAACTATAAGAGATAATGCAATTTGGCAAACGGCAATGTAATTAGCATGGCCGAATATTACTTGTAATGTGAATTGGAACGAAATCGCCAATAGATAAGACCATTTTAAAATTTGGGCCCAAGTTAGAAGCAGAGCCTAAGGTGTAAATTATTGATAGTCCATATCTCGGAAACTATAAGAGATAATGCAATTTCGCAACCGGCAATGTAATTAGCTTGCCGAATATCACTTGGAATGTGAATTGGGACGAAATCGCCAATAGATAAGGCCATTTTACAATTTGGGCCCAAGTTAGAAGCAGAGCCTAAGGTGTAAATTATCGATAGTCCATATCTCGGAAACTATAAGAGATAATGCAATTTGGCAACCGGCAATGTAATTAGCATGCCGAATATTACTTGCAATGTGAATTGGAACGAAATCGCCAATAGATAAGACCATTTTACAATTTGGGGCCAAGTTAGAAGCAGAGCCTAAGGTGTAAATTATCGATAGTCCATATCTCGGAAACTATAAGAGATAATGCAATTTGGCAACCGGCAATGTAATTAGCATGCCGAATATTACTTGGAATGTGAATTGGAACGAAATCGCCAATAGGTAAGACCATTTTACAATTTGGGCCCAAGTTAGAAGCAGAGCCTAAGGTGTAAATTATCGATAGTCCA